>NC_079380.1:22761489-23066489 GCF_021018895.1 Seriola aureovittata
TTAGTGTTCATATGCACTCTCCCTCCCCAGGCAGATGATGGACCACTACACCAACATGTATCCGCAGCTGATCGAAAACCCGAAGATCCTCAGCCTGGTTCAGAGTTTCATGGCGTGAGTCTGTTCTCTTTTCATTTTAAGAATTAAAAACCGCAGCAGCAGAAATGTAAAATGATCTGAGTCACACATCACTGTCATCATCTTTCATATCCTCTTCTCAGAGATGTTACGCCCAGCTCAGGGCGTGATGTCGCTCTCTGTAGCGTCGCGTTGTAAGATTTACCAGACAATATCTGTTTGTGGAAATCAGAATTTCTGATTGTGTGGATCACGTTTCTTTCTGTTCATGATATCTCAGTTTAAGTTTAAGTTTGTATCCGTTACATGTCTACAGGTTTTTATTTATGAGCTCGGTGTTTGGTTCTTTGCTTTTATGTGTTTTACATTATAACAAATAATAAAAACAGTAAATGTGGCTCTTGTGCTTGTAGGAAGCAGGATTCATGGGTCAGAGAGCAGGTGAAACTGAACAAGAGCTCTGATCCTCTGTGGCAGCATGCGGGCTTCATCGTGGCCCAGATGGACGGGCTGCAAGCGGGAGTGAGAGACTGGGCCAAGAAAGAAGGGAAAAAGGTACGAAGGCCGTTAATTACATTAACATTCGTTTACTAGAGCAAGTTAAATCTTGTTTGCACAGACAAATAAGTCTCTTTTACATGCACAGAAACCCTGTGTGCCAAAGTACAATAGCAGACATAAACATGTCCCAGCAGAACAATAATATACAGTATATATACATATATACATATATATATATATATATTCCATAGTTAGAAACTGTGGATAGAAAATACAAAAGAAACAACTACAAATGTTCAAAATCAAATGTATTCATATGCTGGAGTTAAAGATAAAACTCAGAAGTGTCCTAATTAAGACAATGTTATAATTTATTGTAAAATGAAAAAAAAATTGAAAATCCATTTTGAGATTTTGATAATAATAATAATAATAATAATAATAATGACAATAAACTTTAGCACAAATGACACATAAAAAACAAGCATTGATCTAAAGTAAAAAACATTAAAAACATTCATGTAAAATGAGAATAAAAAATAATAAATCATTAAATAAGAATGATTAATTAAGACGTTTAAAAGAAGTGCTTGATGATTTTCTCTGCATCTTAAAATGAGGAACCTCCAGTACAAATCAAACATGTGATCATATATCACCTTTAGTCAGTCTAAAATTTAAAGGGACATGACATCGTGTGTTTCGTGCTTTTGTTGAGAAGAAGAAGATCTTTATTTTTTAGAGATCAGTTTAAAATCACTTCTGGTGCCAGAGTTATTGTTTTACTATCAATAAAATGTAAGTGGTATTTTAGGTTTTAGGGTTAATGAGACGAAGAAGAACATGAGAGTCTCGTGATTTCTGTGATTTTTAATATTTTTTTCTTTCTCAGTTCATCATTTTATCAGTTGTTTTGCAAGAAGACGGTGCTGCTCGTTTTCATTTTCTGACTAACAGCTGTTTATCTGGTGTGTTTCCCGTAGCCGCTGACCCTGTTTGACATCCAGTTCCTGAACTCGGTGGGAGATCTACTGGATCTGATCCCAGCCTTGGTGCCCGGCTCCAACCCTCCGCTCAGAGACTTCAAACTCCCAGGGATGGGACACTGCTCTGCGCTCATCAAGGTCAGAGGCTGAAACACACTCTGGCGTCAGCGAAGGCGCCAGTGTTGTAAAAGCTGCCGTCCAAAATACGCAACGCAAGTTACGCAACTCTGACATCAGCTGTAATCACATGTATTCAGGGAGGTGTCAGAGGTGCTCAGACTAGTTCCAGGTTACATCCCTGTTCATCCAGAATCATATAGAACATTTAACATCTGTGTGAAAAGTGTTTTCTGAGGTCATGTGATCTTTGACCTTTGACCACCAAAGTGTAATCAGTGCGTCCTTGAGTCCAGATGAACGTTTGTGCCAAATCTGAAGAAGTTCCGTCAAGGCGTTATCGAGATATCGTGTCCAGAGTTCCTGAGAGATGATTCTTCACCTTGGATAATTAACATATTTAACGGATGTAAATCTTTCCATTTTCTCTTTGCATCAGTGGATAATGTCGTGTGTAAAAGAGCGTACTTCTCCTCTGTGACCATGTTAACACCCACACCAGGACTTCTGTGCATCATCTTCCTGGAGAGTTTCATTTTCTACACAAAAAAAGAAAACTCCCACACACACTTGTTTTAGTGTAAATGTTTCTTGCGTGGGCGAGAAATCTATTTACCTGCACAGACATAATAAATATTGTGTCTCCGTGTGGGAATGATTCAGAGAGCTTGAGAGTTCTGTATTGTTCTGAGTTTCATCTTTCTTACATTTAATTATGTGTTTGTTTTGTCTTATTTTATTTACTTGTGTTTTATAAATTCACACCACTTGAATTATAGTTGATTATGTAGCTGCTCCAACATGTGACCTCAAGCTGAAGCTTTGATCCAGATATCGCTGCAGCAAAGTGACACGGGACACTGAAATCCAAGGCGGCTTTTTTATGGCGCCGCTTTGACATCAAATGGCTTTTGTATCATTTTACTCGCATGTCCCTGAAATTCAGCCTCATGTTGTTGTTTCTTTGGAAACCTTGGGAATCACCGTGTGTGGCTGAAGAGTTTCACCACATTACTGATGCTCCGCCTCTTGACCTCTGACCCTGAAAATACTTCTAATCTGAGTCACATTAACACAAATTTTAAAACAATTTCTTCAGACCCTGATTGAATCCTGTTTGCTGGTCTCTGTCTCAGATGCTGCCCGGCTTTGAGAACCTCCTGTTCGCTCACTCCAGCTGGTATACGTACGCCGCCACCATGCGGATCTACAAACACTGGGACTTCCACATCGCTGAGCCCCACGCCGCCACGGGGAAACTGTCCTTCAGCAGCTACCCTGGTACGCAGAGCCCAGGGACTTCAGAGATAGCAAGGATATTTACCAGTGTTTGTATGTCATGAAGTGGATCTGTGACAACAGCAGGAGCTTGTAATGTCCAGTAGTTTTAATGGCAACAGGAACTAGAGTCACCTCCTCGTGGTTGTATCCCTCCGCCACTCAAACTAGTCGCAGGTCACATCTGTTTATCCAGAGTCGTTATAATATGAACCATTTATGTGAAATTTTGTCGTAATCTCTGTTTGAAGTCTTGATTTATAGCTAAAAGTGTTTTGTGAGGTCGCACTGACCTTTGACCTTTGACCACTAAAATCTAATGAGTTAATCCTTGAGTCCAAGTCAATGTTTTTACCAAATTTGAAGCCGTTCCCGTGAAAGCATTTGTGAGATATCGTGTCCACGAGAAAGGGACGTACGGACGGACAACCCAAAAAACAACATGGCTGCTGCTCTGACTGTCGCGGAGGAATAAAAACCTGCTCTTATAAAAACTACTATTATTTAGTCCCCGCTTCTTTTCTGGGCTCACACAGTCATATTCCAAAGTTGTATTCTCCTTCTTTGTTTTATACTGAAAGGGTCGAATGCTTCCTGAATCCTTGTTGTTTCTGAAATGTCTCAGCTCACAGTGTCCGTCTTGCCTCTAGGTTTCCTGGTGTCTCTGGATGATTTCTACCTCCTGGGCAGCGGCCTGATGATGACCCAAACCACCAACAACGTCTTCAACTCCTCCCTGTTCGACACTATCACCCCCAAAAGCCTGCTGGCGTGGCAGCGGGTCAGGCTGGCTCACAGTCTGGCTCGTACCGGAGAGGACTGGGCCAAAACCTTCTCCATGTACAACTCTGGTGAGTGGAGCTCGTTGATTATATATTTGTAAAGCACTAAGCTCCGTTACTAATTGTTTTAGGAGGTAACATTAAAAAATAAAGACGGATATCAACAATAAACACACGGGTAAAACACGTGGAGGTGCGAAGATCTGCATCCAGATAAAAGCTGAAAGTTGAAGTGCAGAATGAGTGTTTTTGCTACTGCCAGCCTTTTCCTCAATCATGCCGGTGTAGATTTAGATTTTATATTGTTGGACCTTTTATTTCGCTCTTTAATAACATTTATTTTACATAAGAAATAATCAAAAATTAGAAATTCAAAATCAGAAATTCAAAACTGAAAACGTCACTCAGCTTCACGTTTCACGTCTGGGCTTGAGATGAGTAATAAAGCTCCAGTCTGAAGCTTAAACCTTCAGATGATTCATTATCACAAGCGTCATAAATAGTTTTGCATTTGTCAACATTACATTATCCCTCTGAGGTCGACAGATGTTTCTGTTCATATCTCTGTGATAGTGCAGCGCAGCGACATGGTTTAGATGTTGTTAGAGTCGGTAGAGTCTCCACTTCCCCTTAATATTCTTGTGGGATCATACGTGACTAATAGCCTCTAAAATTTGTTTAAAGCAGACTGACAGACACTACGACTCAGTGATATTACAAAATGTCACTTTAGGCTTTTATTATCCATTTATCAATTATTTTATTCATATAGTGCTCCATTTTTATGACCCTATAGACTTTGGTGAACACATTTGAAGCACCAAAACAATTCATCCACAACAGTAAAGGTTTGTTTTTCAAAAAAATATAATATAAAATATAATTCTATAAAAACTCGGTTTCAAGTTTTCAGCATCGGGGCCGAATGATCAGTTGACACGGTGAGGGGCCTCGTTAGAGAAAGAGTTCAGGTTGCTCTGAAGATTGAGACAAAAAACACTTGGATATTTTCTAATACGCAGCCACGCCCCTTTTTAAAAGGTGAATTCAAGAAATAATGTGGAAAGCGGGAGAATGCCCTCAGGCCTCAGAGGAATCTGCTTGTGTTGCAAAACTTCATGATCAATGTGAAACGGTTCATGTGAATTTCAGCTTCTTGTATAAAGGGTTTGTTTAAAATTGAAAATGAGACTGAGGACTTCCCGCACGGCAGCAGAGCGATGTGAAACTCATCATGGAGATCTGGTCAGAAACTGATAAACCCCCCCCCCCCGACTCTCGCAGGTACCTACAACAACCAGTACATGGTGTTGGACAGGAGCAGAGTGAAGCTGGGCGACAGCGTTGATGACGGCGCCCTGACGGTGGTGGAGCAGATCCCCGGGCTGGTGGAGTACTCCGACCAGACGCAGGCGCTGCGCAGAGGTAACGACACATCTCCGTTTCTGTTTCCCTTCAGTGTTTGCTTCATTTTTGTCGGGTTGATCTTTCCTGCCGCCTCCGTTCGCCGCAGGTTACTGGCCGTCCTACAACATTCCTTTCCACAAGAAGATCTACATGCTGAGTGGCTACGGGGAGATGTGGAAGGAGTACGGCGAGGACTTCTCCTACGACCTCTGTCCCAGAGCCAAGATCTTCAGACGCGACCAGGCCGATGTCAAAGACCTGGACTCCTTGAAGCACATCATGAGGTTCAATGGTGCGTGGCTCTGCCTGACTTTGAAGCCTAGTTTTTGAAATTCTTCAAAAATCTTGTGAAAACAAACCTTTACTGATGTGGATGAATTGTTTTGGTGCTTGAAATGGGTTCATCAACGTCTGTAGGGTCATGAAAACAGTGCAACATATGAGTCAAATAAACTCGTAGTGTTGTCTGTCACTGACAAAATTCTTAGTAATTTTTATCTAGATTTAGATTTTTGTTTGACTAAAAAAATACAATAGCGTTCTCGAGCACAAGATCTTTGTTCATCCAAAAAAAAGTTGGTGGAAAACACTTTTAGAAATGTAATTTTTAGGTGAGGACACAATAAAAAATAAAGATGAGATAAACCAGACTTCAGGGTTTATTTGTGCTTGGAAAAACTGCCCTACATTTAAATATTCAACTTATTTTAGTTAATAAAAAAGAGTCTACAGATTCTAACTACATTTAAACCATAAATCTATGTTGTAGATATTAGTAGAAACATCCATCGACCTCAGAGGGTTAAATACCTGCAGCTCTCACCAGGTGAACAGCATCTCAAATGATCTTCAGATGAAGTTGGTCCCACATTTTAAATAAAGATCTACTCTGTTTGTTTTCAGACTACAGGAACGATCCATACTCCAAAGGCGACCCCTGCAAGTCCATCTGCTGCCGTAACGACCTGAGGTCAGAGCGGCCTTCGCCAGGAGGTTGCTATGACACCAAGGTACTATCCCATCATCACTTTTGCATTGATAGGAGGTCACATAGGCTTTGCAGCATCAAATGCTGAGATTTTCTCTCCTCCGTGTGTCGTTCTGCGTCCAGGTGACAGATTTCCAAATGGCCGGGAATTTTCATGCGGAGGCGGTGAACGGGCCGACCACGCAGGACGGACTCCCGCCGTTCCTCTGGGATAAATTCAGCAGCATCAGCCACCAAGGTCTGCCGCGGTCCTACAACTTCACCTTCATCAAGATGCAGCCTCTTCTCTTCGATCCATGAGGTGTGTGTGTGTGTGTGTGTGTGTGTGTGTGTGTGTGTGTGTGTGTGTGTGTGTGTGTGTGTGTGTGTGTGTGTGTGTGTGTGTGTGTGTGTGTGTGTGTGTGTGTGGGAGAGAGAGAGAGAGAGAGAGACAGAGAGATGCTTTCTGGCTAAAGCTTTCAGATTATAAACGTCCAGGGTGAAAGGTACAATCATTTGTGGTTCTGTTTACACAAAGATGATTTTATTTTAACTGTTGCTTAAAGATCAGAATTGCGTCCCACCAACATGTGCTTCCTTTTTAAACAAGTACCATTTCACAATAAGAGTTCCCTTATAAAGGATTTATAACTGGTTTATAATTAGGTCATTAATCTGGTTGTTTACACTTTACAAATCATAAATAAACAACTATAAATAAGTTATAATACAGTTTTCATACATTGATGCAGGCTCACTATTTGGCAAGATCCAGTTAATGCTTATTACTCATTAATGTTACTAATGAGTTTCTACCATTTATAACTGGTAAAAGGAGCCTGATTGTAACTGATTAATAAATGTTGATGTGTTTTACACTTTACCAGTTATAAATGTTTGTAACTTCCTGGGATGCTAACGTCCTAAAGAAGATGCCAACCAGCAAAAAGCATCTCCATTTTAATATCCGCTGTGCAAAACAATCTGATTGTATTATATTATAATATATATATATAAATTATAATATATACAAATATGTGAAGAAGCAGCAGGTACAAACGCTGGTTGATGGAGAAAACAAAGAAAGCTCAGTAACTAATGACATATGAGGCTGAACAGAACAGATACATGTGGTCTCACTATTTGGCAAGCAGCAGGTCGCTGTTGCCCTTTTTTATCTAATGTGTTATAACAGTTTATAAATGATTAATAAAGTGTTAACTCATAAATCCGTCATGAGGGTCGTCTTATCGAGAAGTGGGACCTTTAAATGTGCGCAGTTTGTGAGAGCTTCCCTCCACCTGATGAACTGCAAAGCTCGGCTTGCGATTTGTCAAACTGCCAATCAGATTTTAAGTCTGTAGTTTAACACACGTCTTACTCAGGGTATGAAGATGGATTTACTTTGAAATGCAGTAGAAATCAGCCGTGTGTTTTTTGTTTTTTTTTATACCTGCAGCCATTTGTGCCTCAGACACAGTGATTTCATTAAATCAGTGGCTGTGTGTCTTTAATCTTTCTGGGCGTCTTTTCCAGATAAGAAAACACTATTGTTTTAATGTTTGATGAAACAATCATTCTCAGGACACCTGAGCTTCTCCGCTCTTGTGATGAGTGATGTGAGAATCTGTTTTCTGTACTGAGCTAAATGAAAATATCTCAGGTTTGTATTTTTTATATATAAGCCTGTGTTTCTGTGTGTATCCTGCTGTCATTTCATGTGCTGATTCTTTATTAAAGTTTTACTGTTGCGTCAGTACTCACCTGTCCTTCATCTTTTCTTGTGCAACAGTGACTCTTAAACATTGAGGTCTAACGAGTAATTAATTACAGAACCCTCCATTTCATTTTAAGTGTGAGCAAAGTAGGAGTATAAGCTGTGTCCACTTTTTATATTATATCAGGTGTGAATAAACTTAAATATATTTGAATGTTTATTATTGGTCAAATTGATAAGAACAAAATAAACCAAAAAAACTTCTCTTTTTTTTTTTTTTTAATTTTTGGATGAAGTGGGACGATTAGTTTCTCCACATGACCCGTCTTGTTGCTTTGCATTCACGCACCATCACTGTTTATCTCATCACTCAATTCATTGTGAAACCTTTGGTGAAGCTCTCTCCTCTGTCAATACCAAAACGCTCTGGAGAAACTCATAACACAGGTTCCTTATTACGCGAGTTAGTGTCACGAATATTAGTTTGTCATTTATGAAAACTTGGCTGTGGTGCGTCACTTGTTGTTGTTCGCCTGCACCTTTCCTGTTAGTCTGTTGCTTCTACTCTACATCTGTTTCTGTTTATGACCTATGCTTGTTAGTTCCTCACTGAACTGCCCGGCTGATCAGTCTCCAGTCGGGTCCTCCACACACACCAGGCACATTATCAAACACCTTTTAATCCAGGTTCAGGAGCTTTAGGGTCAGGACCTTTTTGTTTTTGAAACAGATACACAGTGAGCTCTCTCTGCCCCCTGAGACACGTAGTGATTCACCCTTTCCGATGAGATGGAGGAACTGAAACATCTGTTAGACACCCTGTATTCATTTCACAAATCCTCCCGTCACACCTCCCCTCTGTGTCTCACAGTTCTGTCCTCAACTACGTTTTCTTCTTCTTCTTTTTTTTATTGGTTTGAATCACAAACAAAAGTGTAGAGGAGGATCACACTGCCGCAGGTCTCCTCATTGCTCACCCAGTTTTAGCCATGGACAAGAAGGACTGTTCTGCCAGCCAGAGTTGGGATAGTCTCCTCAAAATGTGTGTCTCCGGCAAAACGGACCCCACGAACAAGACGGCGTGCTCTGCCGGCCAGATGTTGGACAAACACTCCAACAAGTGTGTCTCCAGCAAAACGGAAACCGGGGTCAAGAAGATTTGTTCTGCTGGCCAGACGTGGGACGAGCTCATCGGCACCTGTCTCCACAGCAAGACGGAAACCAGACCCGAGCCTGAACGACCAACAGGTGAGATGAAGTTTTTATCTGCCCCCCCCGAGCAGAGTCAGGTTTTAGTCTGCTCTTGGTTTTAGACCCGGTTTTGACTTGATGCTCTCTGGATGTTGACTTGTATTCTTCCTCACTGTGTAAAACGTCAGAGTTGTTGTTTTCCAACTGATCTACCTGTGTTTATTTCGTCCTCTTTGGCACAAACTATTTAAGGGATTTCCTCTGTGCACAGCTGCTCATGGTCTTTAAATGATTCAGTTGTCTGTTAAAGGGGGAAGTGCGGAGTTCCCACGTTAACTTCGGCTACATATGTTGATTTTAAAGAAAACACTTTAGGTATTATTTTTTTAAATTTTGTCAGTGCATCTCTTTGTAAATGTTCATTTCCTGCTCAGTTAATCTGTCTGACACCCCACCCCCCCCCCCACCAGAGCCGCCGCTGCAGGCTGATGTAAACCAGGTGAGAGTCATCGCCCCCGTTCCCCAGGCCGACCCCATGCTGATGCTGAGTCCGGCTCTGTGGATCTTCGTGGTGCTGGCCACCATGGGGTCCATCTTGGCTCTGGCTCTCTGGTTCATCATATACAGACGAGAGACCAGACAAGGCAGCACCTCAGGTAAAGACGACTGGCGTTAATGATCCATATCATCTGATTATTTCTAATTTCTTTTATTCATCCTGTTTTTTCTGTCTTGAGTTTGAGTGTCACAGAATGGTTTAAATGCTGTTTCAGAGGCTTTTCTATGGAAATGTTTGGTATTAAATAAATAAATAAATGGTATTAAATATGATATATTTACTTAATATCACCTTTAAATAACTGTCAGTAATTAAACACCTAAATTGCTGTAACTCTTCTTAGAGAAAGAGTTGCTATCGGATACTGTAATGTGAAGGAATGGATCACTTCACCCCCTGATCCTTCACGCCTTGGATTAAATATTTCCTCAGTGATGTCGTTTTTCAAGCGTCTATCAAGTGGCGGGGGTCTCTCTCTCTCTCTCTCTCTCTCTCTCTCTCTCTCTCTCTCTCTCTCTCTCTCCTCTCTCTCTCTCCCTGTACGCGGGGGATCTGACATGCAGAGCTGGCCTCAGAGTGGTGTGGAGGAAGCGGGGTGCCAGGCAGGCAGGTGATGAAGTGTGACGTTCCTCACAGTAGAAACTCCTCAGTTTCTGTTCTCTTCTCCGCGCTCGTCCCCTGGGTCGGCCGCGCTTTCTCACCAGCTATTCTGGTTTCAACACACATCCGTTGGTTAGGCAGGACAAATGATGTCTGCACTTGACCTTGAAAACACATAAACTGACAAAAGAGAGGCGCAGAGAGGCACTGAAATCAGAATGACGTGCACTCAGAGGGGCAGTAATGTAAGAGTTTGGCCTGGTGGACAGACAGCTGGATATCTGAAGGCTGCTGATGTCTGTATTCATTTTGTGAGACATGCCTTCAGGCTGAAAAGCTCCAGCTTTCGTGCTTTAACTCTCTGAGGTCTGAGGGCATTTTCTCCCATTTTAAATTCACCTTTTAAAGAGTTCTTACACATCACATCACACCCAAGTGTTTTATATCACAATTCTCAGAACAATCTCAGCTCTTTCTATAACGAGGCCACTCAATGTGCAAAGAGATAATTTGGCCCAAATGCTGAAAACTTGAAGCCTAATTTTTGAAATAATAAATATCTTGTGAAAACAAACCTTTACTGATGTGGTTGAATTGTTTTAATGCTTCAAATGTGTTCATCAAAGTCTATAAAGTCATAAAAAATAGTGCAACATGAGTAAAATAGTAGATAAATGGATAATAAATGCCTTTTGTAACATCACTGAGTCGTAGTGTCATCTGTCACTCTGCTTTAACCAGATTTTAGAGGCTATGAGTCACTTATGATGTTGTACGAATATGAAAGGGAAAGTGGAGAGTCGACAGATTCCAACAACATTTAAACCACATTTCTACGCTGCATTATCACAAAGATATTAATGAAAACATCCTTCGACCTCAGAGGGTTGATTATAACATCGTGACTCTTCTGGAATGCAGCTCTTGTGCAGTCTTAGCACAATTCTACGTAAAACTCATCTTTATGTTTGAAACAATGGCCGACGAGAAGCTACATTCACTTCACAATCAGCAGCATGCTTTTCTCCTCAGCGAGTTAACTGTCTGTCAATAGACCTTTATCCACAGGACAACCAGGAATGTAAAGTTAGCAGAGTGGAGGCACTCAGCTGTAGTTGTTGCGACACATATCATTGTTGTACTGGTGGTGTAATGCAGATGTCTGGCACTTGTCTCGTAACATCTGAAAGTCATTTTCTCACTAGTTCTACTAAATATTTCAGTTACACGTTCTACATCCTCTCTACAAGGCAAAGAAATCCTCTGATGGACACTGAGTATTTTACTGTTTTCAGTAGTTTACAGCCACTTTGCCTCCTCATCATACAGAATCTTATTCGCTGACATTTTACATTATCTAAATATATATTTAAATATTTTCATTCATTACATGTTATAAGCCTTTATACAAGGAATGTAAAATAAAATAAAAATGAAAATAAAAAAACAACAGATTTACACATTGTAATATATGATCACATGTTTCTGATGAATCAAATGAAGTGAGGCTTTTTAACCATTTAATTATACAATCTGAGAAAGATCCACAACAGTAGAGGGTTAACATGTAGATACGCTGGATGTGTGTGGTTGTCTTTGTGACTGAAAATAAACGGTAAGTGTTCCAGTTGAGATCCACACATGTACATTACGTGTCTGTGTTGTTTGTGTCACAGAGGATGCAGAGCCGGGGCTGGAGCCTCTTCAGAAAACCATCCACCCGCCGCCCTCAGAGAGAAACGGTCAGGCGCAGATGTTTCAGCGAGCAGCAGAGGCCCCATGGTCCTGTCCTCACCTGCACCTGGGGGCCCAAACAGGCTCGAAGTGGGAGGATTGCAGTGGGATCATTGCTTGCAGGGGCCTTGCAAAGCATGCTGGGAAAGAGGCGGGCGAAGGGCTGCCTGCTTGCAGCAGAATGAGGGGGCACAAGATCCCACTTCCTGCCACAGAGCTCGGTGGAACTGCATTAGTTACAACAAAAACTGTATAGGGCTGTGCATGTGTGTGTGTGTGTGTGTGTTTGTGTGTGTGTGTGTGTGTCTGTGTCTGTGTGTGTGTGTGTGTGTGTCTGTGTGTGTGTGTGTGTGTGTGTGTGTGTGTGTGTGTTCTCACAGACTTCTCTTTACTGCCTGTTCTGTGCACATTGTGCTCAGTGTGTTGAAATTCAACTTTTGGATATCTGTCTTTTCTACCATGTTTTTATGGTTTTTAAATAATATTATTTTTACAGCTGTTGTTTTATTTCTCTTCACTTGCTTGAAAAAAAAAAAGAATTTATGATGTACATCTGTGTTCAGTAATACCATGTAAGACTGTGTATAGTTTAAAAACTAAGAAACTGCTCTGAATCTTGTCCCATATTTCAAACATCTTTTAATAAAACACAAAGCAGATCATCTCAGAATTATTTGGGATGTTGTGAACACAGGGTGGAGTTGTTGTTGACAAGTCTCGTTTGGACGTAGTTTATTATTATTTACATGGTAAATAATTGTGTCAAACTTCCTCAATCAGTGAAGGAAACATCTAAACACAAACAGAACGGTTCAACGTAAAGTTAAGAAGAACACATTTAATATCTTCCCTCAATATCTGGATTCCTCCTTGGAGAGAACTGACCATGTGATTTGATAATAGCTCTCAAATCTAGTTGTGACAGTAATGACAGTGACTTATCACTGTCCACAGATTATGGACGTTGACTGTGTGACTCTGGCGCCCCCGAGTGACTATAATAATAAAACCTTTAGTGAAGTTAGCCTCATTAAAAATGATGCTCTGTTCCAGACAGTTAAAAAAAGAAAAAAGCCTCCTCTTTATGTTCAGTTTTAGTGTTTGGTCGTGTTTATTTCTTATTCCCATGAATAACAGGTCGAACGTAATGATTTAATGTAAACTAAGTGTGATAACGTGTCACACGATAAAAGAGGAAGGCTTTATTTCGAGCACTTCTTCTTCGTCTGCCACGTCTGAAGGTGGAGTTTTCCTTTCAATGAAGACACAGTTCATTATAGGAGTCAGAGGGACAGCGTTTCCGCAGAGGGAGTGAAGGGATGCGGCGGTGAAAAGTATAATATCAGGGAAAATAAAGAGAACTGAACCCGTTGGTCCTTTGTCATACATGTTAAACTCTCACCTTTAACACACCTGCTTGTTCCACAGCTGTTCCCCAGTCTCTCCAACCCCTGGATGAACACAGCTGTCCAAAGAAACCCAACAGTGCTGATTCAGACAGGTACAGGTTAGGTTTGCCCGGTATTGTACCGGTAGTTCCTCTGTAATCACAAGTAGGTGGTGGGGTTGTCAGTGACAGCCAGGTGGAAGTACTCTGGCAGGCCGTCACTCTGCAGGCTGCTGTTGGTCTCCCTTCGACGGATTTTGGTGGACAGGGTCTTCCTCTTATTGAAGCCCTCGCTCCCGCCTCCACGCTTCTCCAGGCTGGACACGATCATCTCCGCCAGGTCCTGCTGGAGCCGCTGGAAGTTCTCCCTGAAACAGCAACAGGAGGATTCATTTTGGATTATGGACGTAACTGTGAGAAGATGTAAAACAGCTGAACTTAGATAAATACACTAAAAGTGCCAAAGCCCTGTCAAGCTTTTACAATTTCTGTTTAACCCTCTGAGGTTGACAGATGTTTTTATTTACATCTTTGTGATAACACAGTGTTTCTTTTGACATTGACATTTCCTCATTCTGCAGGAGCAGCAGGATCCAGATCTGACACTACAACACTCATTATTATTATTATTATTATTATTATTATTGATAACACTAGAACTTATATGTAGTAGGATGATTATTTCCACTATAATAATTAATGGCAGACAACTGATAATCCTGAGCCCGGTTCTGTTGGAGGTTTCTTCCTGTTTAAGGGAGTTTTTCCATTATGATTTGGCGCTAAACAAATGAAATTGAATTGAATTGTTTGGAGTAAATCTGAATGGAACTGTGTTTTTATGTTTATACTCACGCTGTTGGTGGTGTCGGCAGGTTGTATTTGCCCCCAGTCACCCCTGTTAACCAGTATGTCATCTCTTTGCCTTTGCCCTGTGAGTCATTCACACATGGACACGCGCACAAACACACACACAGGAAATGAAACTAGTAACCACTATCTTCACAGTTTATACTAAATGTACATGCCTGGAAAGGTAAGTACACAAAGAGACAAACCCAGCTCACCTTCAGGTACGTCTCTCCTCGCTTTTCATACTCAAACTTGCAGTCTGTCCTCTGCAGGATGTTGATGGTGGACTGGCTGACGTGAATTCTCAGAGCTGGAAAGACAACGTGAGAAATAATCATCAGAGTCAAACCTGCAGCTCTTTTTAACTCTGTGGATATGAAGATCAGAAGCTGCACCTGAACTACCAATAATGTGACTGTGTTAAAAAAAAAGTGTGTTAGACAAATGTACCCCGGACTAGATATTCATCTCTTTTTCTTTTGGTATTGTAAGATAGGAGCGCTTATTTTTATTTATTTTGGTCTGCACATCAAATAAACAAGTTTGGAAGTGTACAAGTATATGGATAAGAATATGCATGAGTGTATTTCCCTGTGCAAGGCATAAGTTGTGTGTTTATACCCTTGGATGCAATAACACACCTAACATACAACGAGAAGCTTTCTTCTTCTTTTTCTTTTAGTTTTTTTATTTTATTTATTTATTTGACTTATTTGTTTTTTCTCTCTGAAACTCTGATATCTTTGTTTGCACTGTTATTCTAATTTTGTACATACCCCTTTGACCTTTGTGTAATAAAAAAAAAAAGTGTGTGTGTGTGTGTGTGTGTGTGTGTGTGTGTGTGTGTGTGTGTGTGTGCATGTGTGTGAGTGTGTGTGTGCTGTTTCTTACGCAGGCCTGTGGACTCCATGCGTGAGGCGGTGTTGACTGTATCTCCAAAAAGACAGTAGCGAGGCATCTTGTTCCCCACCACTCCTGCCGCACACGGTCCTACACACGAATACACACAAACAACCATAAATGTCATCATCCAGTTCATTGACCGATTCATTTTACTGTTACTGTTTTATTTTTCATGTCCTAACTTTTACTATTTTGTTTGATTGAGTTTTCACACATTTGATTCTCATGTTATGATCATTTATAACATCTATGACAATAAGAAAGGCATGTTTGTTAGTGTCTGATTTATGTTTGGTTAATCATTACTGTTACTCAGCCACTAGATATCAGTCACATGATGACAAGGAAGAAGAAAAACTGCCTATTTTGGTTTGCGCTTCCTCATTTTGCTTGTGACTAAGTCTCTGTGGTTGTATCAGTGCTACACTGCCACCTACTGTTCTTTTTTTATAAAATCATTTTTACATGCAGAACTAAGTCACTGTCCACACACTACCTTCCCTCCTCATACATGTTTTGAGTTTTATGATATTTTACCAGCTTTTTTAAAGAAAGGAAATCTTTGCTAATGTTTCTAACATCAGTTTAAATATGTGTCTAGTAAGCGTGACTTGTTTTTCGGTCAAATTAGCCACTTTTAGGGCTACATATTACATTACCCTGAGGACTAAACATCTAAATATGCTTAATCTGAAATATTAGGCCATGAAAACTAAAATGAAAACATGAATTTCTGTTACCTGAGTGCACACCAATACGGATCCACAGAGGGATGCCAGGCAGGTGCTGCAGCTCAAATGTCCCTACAAACGCTAGGATGTCCAGGGCCATGTGCGCGATGTCCACTGCGTGCCTGTTGCCGTTGCGTTTGGGCAAACCTGATGCAACCATGTATGCATCTCCTATTGTCTCCACCTGAGAGACAACAGATGAAAAGATTCATTGATTAAAATGTTACCTGATAATCAGCCACATATACCAGTCTAACCCCAACCTCAGCTGCTTCATGGGAGACTTAACGCCTGACCTCTAACTCCCACCACTGCCCTGCTCCACCCCCTGATTGGTTAAACACTATGTTACCTAAGATCCAGTGAGCAGAGTACCTTATAGACATCATGGTGGTCAAGGATGCTGTCAAAGTTCTTATAGATGTGGTTGAGCATGTCGACCACTTCGATGGGGGTACTGTAGTGGCAGAGGGTGGTGAATCCCACAATGTCACTGAAATAAATGGTGACCTCCTCAAACAGCTCTGGCTCCACTCTGCCTGTCTCCTTTAGTGAACGCACCACTGGGCTGAGGGAGAGTGGAAAACATTGATGTTTATTAATAGCTTCTTATGACATTAAATTTTCTGTCAGTTACATTTATGCTAAGGGAATGCAACATGTACATGTACATGAGCTGGGGCAGATGCTTGTGACCTCAACATGGTGGGAAAGACAATGGTAATTATTATCAAGGGGGTAAGATATTGATTGGTTTGAATCATAATACACATCAATACATATGGTATATTTTACTTAAAAGCTGGAAAGATTGTAAAATACCCCCTTTCAAAAGAAACCCTGCCTCCAGGCTTTATGAAATGTGATAAATATATAATTCAAGAAAATACATAAAAGGAGAGAGAAAGAAAGAAAAACTGTTCCGTATTTCAACATACATTCAAATATGGAGCATCATTGGTATCCAGGTAGATTTGTGTTTCAAGAATTCACCCCCCTTGAGAAAATTTTATATTTAATACTTAATTTGTCCACTATATCTACAAGCTATTTGCAAACTGGGTCTGTCCTCCATTTGGTATTGTATGATGAGTTTATCAGAGCTTTTTCACTGGGAACAGTTGCCTGCTGTTGTTGAAAATGCCCCCCCACCACCACCACCAAAGGAGGTAGTCTGGGAGGGTTGCAACCAGGGCTGTCCCAAACGATTATTCTTTAAACGATTATTATTTTTTCGATTGTTCGACTAATCTAACGATTTTTTTTTTTATTAACCTAACAGTAATTTCGCTGCACCAGGGTGTTTCCTCTTTATGTGCTCGTGCATGACTGTCGTGCTAGAGTGATATGCCAGATGCACTTTGCAGAGTCTGCAGACTACCGCACCGTTGGTGTCAAGATTAAAGTATTCCCAAACTTTGGAGGACCGTGTGCGAGCCTTTTTTGCCGCGTGTTGCTCCACATGCTCCGTCGTACTGCTGGTAGAAGCCGCCGTGTTGTTCAAATAGATTACACAGACGCAAATCATTCACGTAGTCAATGACTTCAATTACGTCACCGCGTTGTCCCAGTCCGTGCGCTGCGCTTGTATACGGGTAAACCAAAGACGATGGATATAAACGGTCCCATTAGAAAGTTCCGGTTTTGTTCTATGAACATTTACCCTGTGTGGTTTTACACGACGCGTCGACACTAAAATTCCACGTCGAATAATTTTTATTATCGACAACGTCGATTACGTCGGATAATCGTCCCAGCCCTAGTTGCAACATCTATATATTTTTCTTGTGATACGATTTCAGACACCCCTACAGTGGACCGTACCATTTCCTAACCCTGACGTAAAGTCTTGTTTACTTTCCTTACTCGCGTCATTGGCTTGCGCTGCGTGACGACGAGAAGTGTAAGTAGCAGTAGCACACTATCCAGTTGGTTTAATACACTTTACTGTCTTACCCACCGTTTCTGAATTAGGTTGTTTAAAGTATCTACAGATGAACGCTGACATTGACTTGTTTCTAACTTTTGGCTCAAGTTAAAGTTTAGCTAACTAATACTAGCTAGCTGTTAGTAGCTGTTAGCCATTCATTTCCAATGTTAGCTTGTCATTTCATTACCTATATCTAATGTTAGCAAACACACAGGCACGAGCAGTGACACGGTGGAGGATTAGTTGTTGTAGAGATGTTTAATTGGGGTCACAATTCAGGTGTCTGAGTCAAGAGTTCACCAAATAGTGATTTTTCCCTCTAAACTTCTCACATGGTTTTATTTCCTTAAATGTTGAAATGATCAATTATCTCACCAAAAATCAAAGTCTAAAAACTGAAAACAGATTTGTGAACCAGAGCTAGTTTCTTCTTCTTTTCTCTCTGATTAATCATCTGATGACCCCTCAGATTTATCTGCTGACCTGGTCTGCTGTTGTTAACGTGTGTGGGCTTGATGTGCTGGCAGTTTTTCTCTTGAATACTTTGTTGGTGAGCTCTGACTACAAAGGTTGTTGTGCGGTACATGCTTCATAAGCTGCATGTTATCGATCATCATCATCTACAGACTGTAGACATTACGTTAAACAAGCATGATACTGTCAGGATTGTAAGACTTCAGTTTACTGAAGCACATGCCTACTCTGTATTGGGAAAAAAGTTGAGGTATGTATTTGTATAGGCTAGATGTATATGTCAAAATATGAAAATTGTTCCAATTTCTAATAGGTTTCATATATATATTTTACATATATGTACATATTTTACATATATTACATTTGCGCATGGGCAGATATGGCACAAACCTACCCAGGAAGTAGCATAAAGTTGAGGTGATCAGCTCGGTCCCTTTCAGCTTTGTACAAAGACGTCCGCTCCTCCACCAGACGCTCCAGGGTCCTTGAGTAGTTCTGCAGGCGACGGATCAGGTTGTCCATGTACGTCTCAGTGGCCTGGTTGTGTAGGTTACTGTGTATGAATTAAGATATGTATCATTATAAGCATTCATTCATCATTTAATGAGTGACTCATCATGCAAGAGAATAGTGATGCATTGATTATCTCATAGTAATAATATACTATATGGCCAAAAACATGTGGACACCCCTGTCTTTTATGCTTTCACATGAGATCTTGTAGAAAGCCTTGTGCAAAGAGTGAAGACTGCATATTAATGTAATGCCCAGGGTTTGGACTGAGATTTTCAACATTCATATATGCATGTAATGGTCTCTGTCCACATACATTTGGCCATATGGTATAGAAATTATCAAAAAGTCACTCTAAATGATTGTGAGGTGTTGACATACCTGAAAATCTTACCCAGAGCTACCTCTATTCTTTTAAAATCTGGCCTCCGCTCTGGGTCTTCATCCCAGCAGCTCTTTATCAGCATATACAGCTGGATACACAGACCAAAAGAAAATCAGAGGGAGGGAGTGTTTACTTTATCAACCTTTCTGCGCAGAGTGTTTGTTTCTCTTACCTCGATCTCCCTCTCTGATGCACTGTCGAAGTTGAGGTCGGGTCTGAACACGGCCACCTCAGTGGGATACTGCACTCTGTAGATCTTCTCTGAGGGATCACACAGCCATCAGTTAAACATGCTGAGCAGGACTTAGAGCTGAGGATTATTACTGTGTGGTCACCCATCAACATCCACTCTAAACTGTTCTGTAGTGACACTGATTTCGGGCTCAGACAACCAAAGCACAGTATGAATGATAAAATGAAATAATTTTGTCAAAGTTGATCCACAGATATTAATACACAAATAATCTAGTTTCATAAAGGAATTGATTATTAATTTATGGCAGTATAGTGGTGGGCCAAATTATCTAGGCCTACCTGCAATATCAGAGCAGTGCTGTGTATAGAAAGGGTTTCGCCTCATAACGATCTCATGGCCAATGATGGCATAGCTGTAGACATCGCCTTTCTGAGACACGCCATCTGTACGAAGATGCTCCGGGGCCGTCCACAGATCTGAGAGGAGAGGAAAGGAAAGGAGGAAGAGGAGAAGCTGAGCTGCTGATACTCTCAGTGTTTAGATCAATAATCAACTTGAGGGATGATAAAAAGTGACTCAGAGTCACCTTTTCCTGGCCTCAGAATGGTGTGGCAGCCAAAGTCAGTGATCTTTACCACCATGCGGTTGTCAACCACACAGTTGGTGGACTTGAGGCGACCATGGACTTGAATATTACTGGAGTGGAGATATGACATGCCCTGTAGGAGATAAAGGAGGACGG
Organism: Seriola aureovittata; assembly: GCF_021018895.1. Lineage (NCBI taxonomy): Eukaryota > Metazoa > Chordata > Actinopteri > Carangiformes > Carangidae > Seriola > Seriola aureovittata. The sequence continues at coordinate 22,781,520 of NC_079380.1, forward strand.
TCTTTAATCCTGGGCGTTTGTCATAATGGAAATTAGGAGAATGTAATGACACAACAAATAGCAACTCTGTACAAACATGAAAGAGTTATGGGTGTTTGTACAGAGTTGTTATTTGTTGCGTCATTACATTCTCCTAATTTCCATTATGACAATCATGCAAAAGTTAAATAAAAATATATCTGAAGAAAAAATAAATCCTGTAAGGTACCGTAAATAATGTGACAATGTCGTTAATTTTCCTATTTTGTCCTCAATAGAAAACAGCTAAATGAACAAACAGCAAAGTGTATGAATAAATGACCCATAAAAAAAGATTTAAAAAATCAAACATTACCTTTGCTATGTCATACATGACTGATATCTTAAACTCCATGTCCATGAAGGTTTCATCTGGGTAGGAGATCCTGTCATTCAGAATGTACTGAAAAAAACAGATAAAGATCACTTTTACTACTGTGTGTGTGCGTGTGCAAGTGCGTGCACACTATTAGCGCTCTTTAAACTGTGTCTATCACTTATCAAATGAACAGTAAAGTCATTGTGAGCAGTGTGGAAAGGAGGCCACTGAGCTCAGTCATAAACAACATGTCTGCACATTACACAATTGACTTGATATACGAGTCAGTTTGACTTATAAATGTTCTAAATGTTTAAAAAATGAAGTTGAAAATCTGAATTACACTCAATATTAGAACCAGATATTAAATAGAATAGAAGATTATATACTCCCTTCAGCCAATGTAAAATGGTACATAACCATAAAATATATTTAAATAGAAATTATTTATAAAGGTCATATGACCCCAATAAGGCATTATTATTTTCGATAATAGAAATTTTAAAGTCTGTTTTTGAAATTTCCTGCAAACCGACAAAAGGCAAATATCTGGAATCAAAAATATAATCTCCTTAAGTGTTTTGCCTGCATTTTAAAAAGGTCTACTGTCTCCCACTGTGCTGAAAACTCACAGACTGATAAAATACACTGACAGATAAGAAACAACTGGCCGCTGCAGGATCTGATATTCAGGGAAACTTCAAGCCAGTGTGTCTGAGTGCGCGACGCTCTGCTCTTACCCTGAGGGAGCCTCTCTGGCACAGCTCAAACACCCCAAACACCCCGTACTCAAACTTCACCGTGCCGTAGAACTTGGTCAGGTTGTAGTAATCGATGCGCAGCAGCTGAAACATGGAGACAAGTTACAGACGAGGAAGTGACAGTGAGAAACTAAATGCTTTAAAAATGTAGAGTTTGATCTAAACAAAGACGTGTCTCACGGTGTTTAGCTCAATCCTCTGATCCTCAGAGAAGTCTCCGTCTGTGTGTTTCAGCTCTTTCAAGATTACAGGCTGAGGAATACGGAAAAATAAAACACACTCAAACGCTGAGAGAAAAGACTCATTTTATTTTTATTTTATGATTAAATAAATATGGATTTTTGGAAGATGGCAGGCAGGTACCTTCTTGTCATAGCGCCCTCGATGAGAGAAGAACGTGCTGTCCTTCCTCTTATCTTCATCAATCTGTTACAGATTGTAACCCCCCCCCACAAAAAAGTATCATCAACTGTAAACAATGTGTATTATGTTCTAATGTGTAGGAAACAGTTGATTAATGAGGCTGTTTACCTTCAGTGAGACCGCCTTCTCATCCAGTGGACCAATCAGGTGCGGGTCAATGTGAGACCACTTCTTCTGCATGAGACGCTCTTTCCTGTTCTGCCTAACATTATTCACACACACACACACACACACACACACACACACACACACACACACACACACACACACACACAGTCGTGTCTCCTTAACTTCAGATAACATTACATTGACATTGATTCATTTTGTGGAGACTTCATCAACCACAACTACTACTTGCCCTACTAACCTTAACCTAAACCTACCAATCTTAACCTACACCTAACCATACTACCTTAAACCTAAAGCTAACTCTACTAACCATAACCTTAACCTAATAATACTAACCTTAACCTAATCTTAACCCTACTAACCTTAACCTAACCCTATTAACCTTAACCTAACAATACTAACCATAATCTAATCCTAACCCTACTAACCTAATCCTAATCCTACTAACTTTAACCTAACCATACTAACCTTAACCTAATCCTAACTTTACTAACCTTAACCTAATCCTAACCCTACTAACCTTAACCTAATAATACTATCCATAACCTAACCCTTACCCAGAGCTATTGAACCACCTCCCTGTCCTCTGAACACAGAAACTCCTGCTCTGGCAGGTACATGTAGCACCTGTGATACGGCTGTGAAATATGTCTGCTGTCTACCTGTAGAAGATGAGAGCGATGGCTGTCACCACGACGACACTGAGACTCAAAACGATCACAATCACATCCTGCGTATCTAAATCTGGAAGCAAACACACAACACAGCATTAGAAGAGTTACCTGGAGTATACGACTATGAAATCGCAATATATTTCCAAAGGACATCTTCAGATTTTGATGATTTATTGGCTGTAAGTTTCTTACAGCGGGAGCCGGTTGATCTACAGACGTTGCTTGAAAAAGTAATAAACAGAGTCTAAGGGCTATTCTATTTCTATAAGAAGCTTTTTTATAAGTAAATTAAAGTTAAAAGTTAATTTGTCATCTATTCAGATGCCCAAGTCTTTATAATGCAGATTCTTTTGATTTCTTTAATTAGTAAATTACTAATCTGAATTTTCCTATGATCAATTTTCTTAGCTTTTAAAAACAGCATATAATTTTGTTTTATCAGGATTTTTATCAAGAGTTTAAGATCAGTGAGTGCCTGTATCAAAAGAGAGCTGTTGATTGTCAACAGCCAATTGTATGGACTATAAAATCGTGTCATCTGCATACAAATGAACCTTACAGTTCATTAATGATAGAACAATATCATTGATATAAATTGTGAAGAGGACTGGTCCTAAAATTGAACCCTGAGGGACCCCTTTCAAACCTGCTTTCACACACTGCTGTCTATCACAACCATCCGCAATTTTGAGAAATACAAATGAAAACCTTGCTGTGAGGTCACGAGACAACTGGAGTCACAGACCAGAGAGAAACTGAGCTGTATGACAGTTTTCAAGCGCCACATCTCTCCACACCTCCTCTACACCATCAGTGTGTGTATTACCGTTTGGGTTTTCTGGCTCGTCAATAGGCAGACGACCATTCATCCATGGCAGGGCGGGGTTTGGGTTTGTCACTGTGGTTTCATTATGTGATGTATCAAACACTAACAGGATCTCATACTGGAGAGAGACAAAGTATAAAAACAAATATTCACTTTTAAAGCAAAGTAGTGATTTTGGCTACAAAAAAAAATCTGTCTGTGCAAACTGCTGACGGTAGTCTCACCTTGCCAGTGACAGCAGACGTATAAATCAGGGAGAAGTTAGCATCTCTGTCGCCATATTCATCGAGAACATAGTGTCCTCCCATACCTGCATCAAGCAAAACAAACACACACAACAAAGAAAGCATTTTTAATTTCATTACAATGTAATTGCATTTAAAGTGGTTGAGCCACAAAATGTTTTTTAAAAACTGGAAAGATAATGAAAGGCCTTTATGTACGGAAGAGGATAAGGACCATGTGAATTTGTAAAAAAGTAAAATCAGAATTTAATTTTTAATTTTTTTTCCCCCAGAATTCTTTCATCTCTTTGCTGTGAAATTGAAAATTATGAAAAAAGTAAGATTAAATATTATATAAAATATTATTCAGTCCAAGGTGACGTTTTCAACAGCTCAAATCCTAAAGACAATCAGTTCAGTGTGTAAGACAAGAACCAAACTAGAACCAAATGTTTGAAATTTTTTCTTGAAATAAAATTTAGATAATTAATCAGTTATTAAAACAGTTCAGCTGCTGACAAATCACTTCAGCTCCTGGCTACAAGCATCACAAAAAGTATAAGAGGACCGTCTTACCAATCAGCCCCTCCTTTTGGCAGCATGGTCCAGGACCATACCTTCATCCATGCTGCTGTGCCCTCTTTACTCCCACATCTCATGGTGTCTGCGTGGCAGTGCCTACTAACTTTCTTTTGCATTGTAATTCAGCTTCCCATTTTGTTGCTAACCTCGAGTTATCACTGCTCATACGTACCGTCAAAGGAGGTGTTTCCAAACGGGTTGTCACTCAGAGGCACATCATAGGATCCCTTGTTCTGTCGCTGGCTGAGCATCCTCTCTCGGAGCACTTTGCCAAACAGCAGAGTGCCGTCATGATACCCAGCCACGTAGTCATTTCTCTGAAAGACAGAGGAAAAGAGTCAGAGAGTTAGACCAGGACTGCTTTTCCACACTGTGTTGTCCGTGAGTCGCAGCTCACCGTGTCGTTGTATGTTGAGTTTGATCCGTAGTGGTAGTTCCTCTGTGGCAGAGTGAAGACCAGGACGTCCTGCATTCCTTCACTGGATGTTGTGTTGACATGATAATCGGGGCTGGAGGAAGGTAAAGGGTGTCACTGCGGATAGCCTCACTTGATACCGAAAAGATTCATGTAGCTCCATGGTTACAGTGTAGTACAAAATGGTAAAATCACTTACTTGTAAATATCGATGAGGATGAACATGATGTCCTTGTGTATCTCGTCCACCTTCCCCTTTATTGAAACAACGTCATCATGGCTCCCACATAAGATGAAGACTGAAATGAATAAATGAGTTGTACATTCTGTCTTTGCTAACATCAATGCTAACACACTGATTAGCATGCCATTATTTGCCAGTTAGCACTAAACACAAAGTACAGTCGAGACTGTTGGGAATGTCATTAGGTTTGCAGGTATTTATTCAAATAATGGACTGAGTGGGAGAATTATGTCTGCGTCAAATTTCATGTCAGTCCATCCAAAAGTTTGTGAGATGTTTCTCCCAAAACCAACAGATGAGTGACCAAGATAAATACGTAAATAAATAACTTATTGACAGTATTGGCCCGAACTCTCTAACTGACTGTCCCGACCAGATAGTTGATCAATCTTGTTTCTCAGGTTTTTCAGGTCCTGGCCACAATGACAGAGCTCAAAGAGATGTTATTCAAATCAACTCAAATAAAAAAAGAAAAACACCCACTGTTGCTGTATCTTTTCTTAGCAGTTAGGGCAGCCTTCAGCTCGTCTTCCCCCCGCAGCATTTCTCTGTTTATCTGCGATGCAAATTTGGCAGACGGTGCTTCCAATGCATTGATGTACCTGTGGCAACAAAACAAGAAGAAAATTTCACATGCTGGAGAGCCAGATGAAGTTACAGGGGTCACTCAAGTGCAACCCGTGTCGTCTCACCAGAAGCAGTCCTCGCTCGCGTTGCTGGGCTTCTTGTAGACGTAAACCTTCTTCCAAGGATCCTTGAATGGCAAGGTTTCACTCATAAAGTTGACAAACAGGTCTGAGATCTTACGTGCGGGAGGCAGAATCCGGGTCAGTTTGGGTTTATAGTCACACGAGAGGCCGAAGCTCCCAGCAGAGATGATGGGAATGCTCAGACTCAGGCCAATATCATCACTAAGGCAAAAATCAAAGTCAAAAATCAGTCGGTTGTTAAGTGATGATTATTTAATATAGAGAGAGAAACAAAGTCATACTCACTCCACTAACTGGAATGTGGCATAAGTGCAGGAAGGTCCCAGCATGACGCATCCGACTGCACCTTTATTCTGCAGAGAGATATGCAGTGATTCTGTCATCACAGAGGCCTTATTATAAATACGTTTTTATAATAATATGTATCACCAGTCTGTGATTTCAATTCCTTTGTGAGGTTATTTCACAATGAACCTTTCTCTATGATTTATAAAGCATAAACAACTGAATTAATAACCTAATTATAAATCATTTATAAATCCTTTATAAGGTTGGTCTTATTGTGAAGTAACAATGATGTAAAGTGGTAACGTTAGCGGTCTCAGAGCCTCCCAGTGCCTCTTCACCGAATGGTATTTTTACCTCCACAACCTCAAATTTTAATCTCTTTTGATCACACTCACATGCAGCATCTTGAGTATCGCCACTCCCTCACAGGTGCTGCTCCCACAGCCCTGCCGGTTGTACACGGTGGTGTCGAACCCGGTGTAGTTGGCCGTCAAAGTGAAGTTTAAATCTTGAGTCATGGAAAGAAGATAAGAGTTATTAATATTAAAAAAAAAAAAAAAAAAAATGACCTCATTAATCTCTTTAATCTTATCTGCGTGAAGATTAGATTAGGCTGGTTTATTACCGGCTGGTGTAAATTTTGTCTTTGTTTTCTCATACAGAAAGTGTATTTAGAGCAGCTGGAGAAAAACAACCTCACACTTAGTGATGACAGTAGGAGTAAAGTTAATCATGGATTAATACTGAAAATAATAAGTAAATAATGTACTGTTAGTCCCATTTATGTTTAGTTTAGTTTTATGCTGTATTTAGCTCTTTGCTTATTGTAATATGAATACTAAACATTCAAAACACATCCACACCTTTATCTCATTTCAGTAACATGGATACTGACAATAACAAACCGAATCTAAAAAAATGCTTGTTTGCTTTGATTTGTACGACAAGTTTGAAATCAATTTCATTTGAGAGAGATTCATTTGGGATGATTTTTAGCCTAGCTTAGCATAAAGACTGAAAGCAGAAACGGTTAGCTTCGACCAAAAGAGGAGAGATGTGCTTTTGAACAGCTCCACAACCGTCCTGTGTACATGTTGTATCTTGTATTCTCTGGTTGTCCGGCTGGATATCACACCTTCACACTTCATTGGTTCTGACTTCAATGTGTATTGAAACCTGGCAAATAACAAAACTAGCATAAACCTGACTCCTTCCTGATTTTAATCACATTTCTTTTCACTGTGAGACTCGTTCATCCAGCTGAACATTCCTCTGTTTACATCCCATATTCAAAATATTGTAAAAACAGGCCACATGTCTTTAAAGTTTGGATTACATATAGACAAAAGGCCTGTTTATAAATCTTTTTATAATCCATTAAATATGTAGTTTTATTTATGTGCAAAAAGCTCCATCCAGAAAAGCTTTGGGCTGTATTTTGATTTTAAATGTCATGTAAAGTCTGTAAAGTCTCAATTACACAACAGTAACAGCCTCTTCTTCCTCAACAGGATGTAGAAAAACTAGTTCATACATTTGGAACCAGCCATTTTGATTTTGTAGTTCTCTGTTTAATGGTTTTCTAGGAGCTGCTAGAACTCCACCTCCAGTTGAAATGTGTTTTTCTTGAAATCATTTGTTCTTTATTGGCTGTTGTAAACCAATGTTGCTGTAAAATACATCGAATCTTTATTATGTGTCGGATCCATTATTTAGGAACCAACAGTCCATACCATGCTTGATGTTCTCCAGCCTGTCCTCTTCAATAGCTCGTTCCACGGCCGCCTCCACGTACGGTCGACTCCACGCATAAGTGTTGTCCTCCAGTAGAACGACGTTGATGGTGTACGTACGGTTCGATGACAAACACTCATCCAGCATCTTGTTGGCGACCACCGCCGTTGTCAGCACTCCCAGGTAAAGTAAACTGTGTAAACTGCACATCTTGATCCTTCAGATTTTCCTTTTCCTCTCAGAATTCTGCTTCTTCTCCACAGTTTCTACATGTCAAACACATTTGACTCTGCTCAGATTAACAGCGTGTGGAGGGGCCGGTCTTTACATTTGTCCACCTGAACAGATCCTCCGCACTGACGACACAAGTCCAAAAACAGAAGTAAACACGGTTCCTCGGTGACTAGGCAGAAATGTCTTGATTCACCGTCCAGCATCCACATAAAAGAAGAAAATAAACGTCTGTGTAAAATTTGGACTTTACCCACTTTAAGTAAATGACAAAGAAGACAAGAAAATCAGTCTCCACACCAGTTGTTCCTCTAGTGCAAACCGGGGATCAATAATCCTCCACCTTGGTACAGGCTGGTCTACCTGTCCTCCTCGTGTTAATGAACAACTGTCCAGTGACAGTCTGTGCACCAGGCAGAGGGAGGGTAGGGCAGGAAAGACTCCCACACTCCATCTGGACTTACTTCTCACTTACAAACTTACTGAGCTCATAATTCATCCTGTTTGTAAACATGACATTACACATTACACCTCTGGTGTGAAGAACATCAGACATTATTCCCAACTCGACTTTTCTGACCAGTTTGTCAGTAACAGCCTGAGAGAATAAAACACCAATGTCTTTGCAATCACAATAGTAGATTAATTCTCATCTCATGACTTGTAGACTGGAAACAGAAACATATATTGACAGTGGAATCAGTGCTATCAAATATTTTGCCTCTTTTTTCTTTTTTTTTACATGATCTGGTATGTTCTGAGGACAGACAGAGGCGGGGAAAAGGTTGCATGGTGAAAGGAGCAAAGGTCAAACGAGGCCATAAAAGTCAAGGCTTGTGTGGAGCTGAGAAATATTGTCTGCTATAAAAGCAGGGTGGATTAAGTCTATAAAAGTCTTGGCCAAACTGCAACACCAATGTCACCTCATTTTGAGAAAACCAGCTGTAATCCTGACAATGCAACACTAAAACTAAATCAAAGGTGTGGACTGCAGATACAACATGTTATTCTTTGTGCTTTGGGTAAAGTGGACCACTGAGGTTGCAGAAAAGCACGTCTTCAAAGTGTCTGTTGTCGCATTTAAGGTGATCATCAAATGCTTTTTGTCCAATCAATAGTCCAATATTCTAAAATATTCATTTTACCATAGTGTCAAGAGAAGCGCTTGCAAATTATTTAAAGGGGCTCCTTGTAAATTTTCTTTTCCAGCGAACATGGTTTTTGCCGGGAGCGGGTGGTGAAGTTTGTTGCCTGATAAGAGCTTCATCCATCGCTGAGGTTCTAACACGTCCTCTGAGCAGCGCTACGTCTTCAGGACAGACTGGAGGCTGCAGTGAGTCCATGTCAGAAAGGGTCGATATGAACCTGCCATGCTAACTTCAGAGATGTGATAGAGACAAGAGTTTGCCGTTGCTTTCCACCTCTGGAGACAGCTGTTGGTTAGTAAAGGAATGAAGTTTGATGCTGAAGTCACAATGTTTCTTAAGTAAACAGCTGTTAATGCTAACGTTTGCTATGTAGCAATAGTAAAACTTACAATTAGCTCCTTTTAAAGGGTTAATCAATTATCCAAATAGTTGCTGGTTAATGTCCTGTTGATCAACATATTGTTTATTTGATTAATCATTGCAGCTCTACAAACAGTGTTGGAGAGAAGACACATTTTCTCTCCACAGCTTCCGGGTTACAAGTTGCATGAAGGTAAGTTTATCATTGCTAAAAAAATAAAGTCCTTCATTTAACTTCTTGGATTTGAAATGTGTGCATCGTATCTTTTACAGTATTTACAATATTTTTATTTTTGAATCTGTCGTTTAATTATCAATCCATCCTCCTCATTTATCTTCTATAAACACACTGGAGTCTTATTGCCAGTCCTAAATCTTACTTGTGTCAGACTCTCCTCTTTTATCACTCCATGATGGAGTTGTCTTTCTCACACTGTTTTATGCTCTTTGCTCTTTTGCTGATGAGGAAAATTTTAAGAATTATCAGAATCAGAATTATCAGTCTAGTTTCCTTTAATAAACTCGCAATTAACACCAAGAAACCCACTACATTATTATGCTTTGTGACTCTGCCACACATCACACATTTCCAACTAAATCTCCTGTCTTTCCAGTACAGTACATCATCACTCAGTTTCCTGTCTGGCCATCACCTTACAGGGCCGTAAACGTCCTAAACAAACACACACATATGATGTTGTAATAGCATGGTTGGCTTGGGACACACAGCCATTTATTCCCATTACAGTTTAATGTGAAGAGGCTTTCCTGTCATATTATCAGGCAGAGGAAATAGTAATGTGCTAAAAGGGACAAAACTCTTTGCTTTATTGTCACAGCCTGGATGTTAAATAGCAACTGAATGTTGTTGACTGTGGTTGTTATTGTAAGTCTGAGAAAATGGGTCCGGCTGAGCACTTTCCCCTCACACTGAAGGAAGATAAGAAGGTTGTTTTAATGGAGACCTTCCACTGAACTCACAGAGCACCCATACAGGTGGGTTAGCATGGAGGACGGACACACACACACACACACACACACACACACACACACACACACACACACACACACACAGATAGATAGACACTTTATTTAGCCCCTAGGGGAAATTCATGTGTCTAGTAGTTCATTTGTAATAATAATAATAATAGCTGATAATAAATAATACCCAATGATAATTACATAATAATAATAATACCACTTCCTTTGGCTGAGGTCTTGGCTGTTTGGCTGAGGGACAAAGGACAAAGTGTGTAATTAACTCTTTATTTTAACAGCTCGATCATAAAATAATGACCTTTTGAAACTGAATGTATAATCACTGTTCATCTGGAACATTTTAATTCCTACACATAAGAGATTTTAATGCAGGCACTGGTTTTTTATTAATCCACATCCAAAAATAGTCCCCACAAAACTACATTGCCCGGCTATTTTAACAAATTTCTAAGCGTTTTTAAAAATGAAATATATTTGTTGCCTCTTTTTAAATATTTAAATCTTCAGTAGAAACAAATCAGAGACAGAAACACAGAGTAGGAAAGTTGGAAAGTAGTAAGGGACAGACAAACACATGTTGGTTTTGGTCTGTTGTGTTGACTATAAATAGAATAGGACAACCTTCCCCTCGAATAAAGGTTAAAGCTGTAAGACCCTGTCTGCTGGGATTGGAAGAAACATGGAGTTTGAGGTCAAAGTCAGATAAAGAAGTGTGTGCATAATTTCAGAAGCTAATGATAAGTCTGTTTATGATTAGTCAGTAATCATCCTCCACTACCTCCTTCCTCATACCATCTCCCTTAGCAGTTTACTAATAAATCAGACGCATAAATAACTGAAGGGAACTCTGAAACTAAACACCACAAGTTTTGCCCGTGTGGTCAAAGCACATACAAACATATATACAGACACCCTACATATGCCAACATAGGTAATATATATGTGACATACCAAACCGAAAGGGGTCATACTGCTTTGTGCTCTGGCACTATCACTTATGTTGAACCTCAGGTCCATGCAGTGCTGATTTAAGATAGCTGTGAAATGCGGAAAAGATAAAAACATACAAGTGATTTATGGTGCCAGTATTAAGCCTGTCAGCTGTTGCAAAACTGCCCCATAAGAATTTGTACCAGCAATCAGTTGAGTCCAGGTGACTTTGGGTCATCACTCTACAAACAAACCAACACGGTAAATACCTACATCACCATCAATAAAATCAATCCAAGTCAATTTTCCAATAAATTGTGAAAATAAAAACCACCATTCCACATTTCCTACGTCATAATTTGACCTTTAATTTGACCCAGGTCATAATTTAAATTTACTTATCGAATCAGTTTTTATAAAAGTGTTAATATTGAAATGGAGTTTTGATGTTTAGGCTGCACTTCCACTACTGATAAAGTCTGCAGCATTTTTCAAACAGAAGTTGGCTGCGATATACAAACAGTTTGCAAAGCACACACTTTTAGACACACAAGAAATCTCCCATGTAAACATTTCTCATTTACACATGTAAAACAAATATTGTCATATGTAATGGAAAGGGCTATTTGTTGTATGAGGGCCCTGCCCTCCTCTGGTAAAAACAACCAGTCCATCGCTTCAGTCAACACAGTGTGACGGACACTCCTACTACAGTTAGTGAGAAATGTAGTGACAGTATTTAACTTTTGGTTAGATCATGACTATGTTAAAACTTAAATCAACCCCTACCACCTGTTTATAATTACTCCCTAAACTGGTGAAATCCATTATGAAATCTAAACTGTGAGTGAGATGAATACTTCTCCTGAGAGGCACCATCTCTACCTCTCTCCTGTTCCTCCCTCTTGTGGATGGGTTGGGTCAGTGGAGACGAGAGGCGGCAGAGAACACTTTCCTAAAACCTAAATATTGTGCAGTTTCAACAACTGGTGAGACTTTGAGTGTCGTTGAAAGCATTAAGACCAAAAGGTAAGCTTTAATTCGAAGTCACATGTGATGGTCACGTTCCTGTGTGGTGATTGAAGGTGAATGAATTCATGTTTTTGTATGTGACACAAAACAAAAATTCCAATTCCACACAGGAGCGAAATGTAGATAAAGCATGATTGATGGTTTTACTTTAGGAATTTCATAACGACCATTTTCCCCTGTTCTCAGAAAGTAACTCAGTTTTGACTTTGTTGCTGTGCACTGCAACATGTATTAGTGACTACAGTAATATACTATAATATAATATGATCTTCTACATCATAATCTATCCAATAATGTAATGATGCAATAATCTAATCTTCTGCATCATAATCTAATCTAATCTACTGCATCATAATATAATAAAATATAATATCTACTGCATCTTAATCTGATCTAATCTAATCAACTGCATCATAATCTAATCTAATCTAAAGCATCATGATATAATATAATATAATATAATCTACTGCATCATAATCTAATTTAATCTAATCTACTGCATCATAATCTAATCTAATTTAATCTAATCTACTGCATCATAATCTAATCTAATCTACTGCATCATAATCTAATCTAATCTACTGAATCATAATATAATCTAATTTACTGCATCATAATCTAATCTAATTTAATCTAATCTACTGCATCATAATCTAATTTAATCTAATCTACTGCATCATAATATAATTTAATCTAATTTACTGCATCATAATCTAATCAAACATAATCAAATCTAATCATACGTAATGCAATGTTATGTAATCTAATTTTATTCTATATCATAATATCATTTAATCCAATTTAATCTAATTTTATGTTACCCTTAGACAATCCTAGATAAATCAATATTAGAAAAGAGTCGACCAGGTATTCAGGTGTTCTTATACCTTTTCCAAAGGTTAGAGGTCATCTGAAGTCGGTCATAAGTATAACAAAACATTTAAACAAAGTTTACAGTGCCCACTGATGCAGTCTTCAACAGAGGATGAGAGCAGCTCCTGTTGTTGGTTTGATTTAGGCCATGACCTCATGAATTAAAGGGTACTTTTCTTTAATTAATCCCATTTATCAGGAGTCATGGGAGTGCCTGTCTTCACCTGTTACTGTATCACTGATTGCAGGAATTATTTTATAGATCAACCCTATATAATGAGATCCCTTCTCAGTGAATGGTGTTGGTGTGGGTCGTCAGTAGCGATGTCAGCCAGACACCAGAAATAAAACTTTAGATCTGCTGTGTCTCAGCTGCAAACCTGCCTCCGTGACACAGCAGCTGATCTCAGTATTGACCGTTGACAGTAATCAAATAAAGAGGAGGGTTTATGTGATCTGAGCCGGAGGGGGCAATAACAGTTCACAGTTAAATACCACTTCAAAAAGAAACCATAAAAACTAATTAGAGCGCTAAATGTGAAACAATTATATCAGTTGTGTAGTCCAGTATTTTCTTTGAAAAGTTACAAAATGCTTCTAATAAATAAGAGGCGTTATAAAACTTCCATCACTCATAAAATCTACAGTCAAAGTTTGTTTCTCTTCATTTGTAAACAGGCAGACAGGACGACCACAACAGGATGATACAGCCACATGCAAGATGTATCTATTGAAGCAACATTGTCCACTTTTCACAAATTCCTTCATGATTACATTCGTAACTTTAATCTTGATTCTTATAGACACTGGAATAAAGCGTTCACTTCTTTTGGGTGTAATAGAGTAATTATAACAAACTCAAACTTGCAAGCAAATGCAATTTCAAGGCAATATGTTATATGTAATATTTGTATATTTCTGACATAATAAAGTGCAAATACATATCTGTTTATCAATATTATTATATCTTCAGGAATTTTAAAGAACTAATGTACTTTTGACTTACACTACTCTTAAGTGTGTTTATTATTAATTATCATCATATAAGTTCTTTTCATTGATAAATGTATTATTATTATTTATTATTACTCTACAATAATAAACACAGGTGACAACATCACTTCCACTCCTCTTCACCTTTAGGTAAAAGGTCAGTTCGATGTTGACTGAACGGCCCCGCCCCCTTTATCGACGTCATGTCCCTCACCCCGGCTGTGATTGGCTGCTGGTGAGATACAGTGTTGCAAAAGACACTAGACACGTTGAGCACGTTGTGGTTGTTGAAGTGTGAGCCCGGGTGTTTCGCTGAGCCGAGCCGAGCCGAGCCGGACCAAGCCGAGACAGCTGAAGTAGCCGTGAGCTCGTATAAGAGGAGATAATTCACCGCATTTAAAGCCGCGAAGTCTATTTTATTTATTTAAATATTTCAGCTGCTTCTTTTGAATGTAATTTCTTTTTTCTTTTTTTTTTTCTGTATTTGTGTTGCACGGGAGCGGACCCGTGACACCTCCCATCAAAAAGTGATATCAGTAAACAAGAGCAACTCAAAGAGAAGAAGAAATGCAGAGATCAAACGGCCTCTCGTCGGACCGAAACGTCCTGTGTCTGTTTGACGTGGACGGCACCCTGACGCCACCCAGAGAGGTGAGCTGACACCCCGGGCAAAGATTCCACCGTTTGTGGTCGTTACGAGCTTTCGTAAGAGCTCCGTGCTCCTCTGCAGCTCTGCCTTCCTCGTCTTCATCCAGGGCTGGAGACAAGACTGGGGATGAGAGCACACGCTGTCCTTTCTAAGAGCTCACACTGTATTTTCATATTTTCTTAAACTCTTTCCTTCCTCCTGCATCACTGTTTACCTCACATACCTCTGCGACTAATGCTCGGTCCCTGCTTCATGTGGTGGTGTGTTTATCTGGTGACACATTTGCCTGAATGTGTGTGAATGTCTTGTCTGTCACCTCACGTGGGCTTAATTTGTTTTTGTTTTTTTTAAACTAATATACTCTAATATTATCTGAAGTGTCTGAAGTTTTTGAGTGTGGCAGTCATTTAGAAAGTTAAGAAAAATCATCTTTTTTATTATTATTATTATAACTTGTAATGATTTATGTGTCTTTCTTGTGTGGACATTGAAGTTGACTGCTTGAATGGGTTTATCTAAGGTAACAGTGTGTGTGTGTGTGTGTGTGTGTGTGTGTGTGTGTGTGTGTGTGTTTGTGTGTGTGTGCCAAGGTTTTACATAATGCAGTCTCCCTTGTGTGCAGCTCAGACGTTTTTCTCCCACATGTTAGAAAATTGGAGACGTGTTCCACGTTGCGACACCACAAAGGAAAATTCTACATTGTTCTCAGTTACCGCTCTGTTAAAATGCATCAGTAACATGTATATTTTAGCTTTTTTAATGATATATGTATATAACAAAGGGATAACATGAAGTGCATTTTCCCGTCTTCTGCAGAAAATCGACCCACAGCTGGACGAGTTCTTCCAGACTCTGAGGAGGAAAGTGAAAATCGGCATCGTGGGAGGGTCCGACTACTCCAAGATAGCAGAGCAGCTCGGGGAGGGGGATGATGGTGAGCGGTCTACTTCCTGTCTAAATACACTGTATACCATTCACCCGGCTGGATGACACTGCGTGGACCTGACACTTTTTACTGTAACGTCTGCTTAATTGGACACAAGTCTGCAGAGAGTGGAGCAGAGAGGATGAGTCCTGGGAATCATTTAGGATTTAGGCCACAAGTTCGAATTAAGGTCTTTGCCTCCAGCATCTAAATAGAGATATATATAGAGATATAAAAGGAGGATAATGATCCTTCTGTTCCTCTGTCTATGTAGCAATAGCATTGGGCTAGTAACTGTTGCGTTTAAACTCGTCATCGATGCCTTAAGAGGATTTGGCAACAGCACGTTAGGAGTCACAGTTGAAAACGGGAACATACTAATATTAGACTCCTGTGCCGTCGCTGACATCTGACATCAGACATCAACTCCAGTGGTTCATTTTACTTTTGCTTTATTAACCTGTGACTCCCAAAACTGCTGCCAAAACACACTGGCACACTGACCCTTACACTGCAGTGCCAGCAACGTCCCAGCTGGGTTAACACACACCTGCGTGGACAGGCTGAAAACCTGCTGCACCTGGAATGTAAATGTATTCTGCCAAAGAGAGAGCCATGTGGTTTTAACCAGCATGCCAACGGTGCTAAAGGTGGATCTGTTTATATTCCATGATGCACACAGACGCAGCTGATAGCTGTAGCTGCTGTTGCTGTGTATGTGATGACCTATCAGAAAATCTTACACATGATATTAATGATGATGATATTGATGATGAAAAAAGTTATTATTATGGTCAGTTTTACAACGCCATCAGTCAGAATGTGTTACACTATGTATGAACTAATTAATCACTTTTTCCAGTAACAGACAGCTGATTTAAAGGGACAGTTCAGGTGTTTTGTCGTGGGGTTGTGTGAGGTCAGTCATATACAGTCGGTTCATTACCTGCAGTAGATTCTGATCAGCTCGCTCCCAGTGAGGTGATCAGACCAGGAGCACCGTCACACCAGCAGAGTGATGTGTTTCTGTGGGCGGGGCCACCAGAACAAACCTGTTTTAGACACTTTTAATAAACAACCATCGAAACAAACCAAAAACACATTTTTTCTGGTGGCCCCGCCCACAGCATCACGTCACTCTGCTGGTCTGATGGACAAAGTTAGACTTTCCCTGCTGAGTGTTGTTGGCAGAGAACACAAAGGTCAGCGTGGGAAGGTCAGACAGATTACACTTGACTTTTCCAGGCAATGTATTACATACACTGTAATCTGCTACCAGGTGAATGTAGCGGGCTGTTCTGTTCTTCTGTATTCAAAGTGAAGAGACACTGATTCAGTTGAGCGTGCAGGTTTTAGAGAGTCAATCTGCGCACTTACTCTAATTTCACCTGCCTCCTCTCTTTGCAGTGATACACAAGTTTGACTATGTATTTGCTGAGAACGGGACAGTGCAGTACAAAGATGGGAAACTCCTCTCAAAACATGTAAGTGATCCGCCACATTGTCAGCTGGTATGCTTCACATTATCTGTCTCGAGGGCAGCAAACGGGACTGCATGTATGTAGCACATACTGTACATTCTTATCATGTTCCCCCTGTACAGCTGATGGGGATGACTTTTTCTTCTCCATGTTGATACACTTAATCATTTTAACCAGCTTTATTAAACTGTCAGTAAAAATCTAAAGTATAAAAACAATGGGACAGTGATCTAATAAAGTGCATTTTTCTCTTGGCAGGCGATTCAGAACCAGATCGGTGAGGAGCTTCTGCAGGACCTGATCAACTTCTGCCTCAGCTACATGGGGCTCATCAAGCTGCCGAAGAAAAGGTGAGACTGTGACCAAACTTGCACAACAATTAGGCTGCTAGTTACTTAAACCCCCAGGTGCACACACACACACACACACACACACACACACACACCTTTGACTTGCATATGCGAGAATGCTAAATCCCTTTATCAGCACTGATCTGTTGAAACAGAACAAACATGCCTCTTGTGACGTCTGTGTAAAGATTAAGTTAAAACACAATCTCCACACGTCTTCTTCGTTTGCTGTGTTTGTAGACTTGGTGTCATGTCCGACCGAAATCAGGTGTGTGTCTCAGTTACGTCTCTTTTTATTGTCATTTAACCATGCCTCCCTTTTGACCACGCCGGCAGGGGGACGTTCATTGAGTTCAGGAATGGAATGATCAACATTTCTCCCATTGGTCGGAGCTGCACGCCGGAGGAGCGAATCGAATTCTCCGAAATCGACAAGGTTAAAATACTTTTGTCACTCGTACATTATTAGTGAGCGCTCAGCATGCATGATGTAGACAGGACATTTTATTTGTCACTATACGAGGAGGGGTCATAAAGTCTGAATACAATACATCCCCATCAAACATGCAGCCGCTGTGATGGTGGTGAGAGAATGATGCAATCTGTCTGACAGCAGATTAACTAGAGATAAGCCTGACGTGGTCTGTAGTCGCTATTTATGGGTTAGCATATCATTCCTCTGCTGTCTGCATCAGCTCTGTGTCAGTCACCACTGCTCATAGAGTTATATAGAGGAGTTTTTGCCGTTTTTGCCTAAACCTTATTAAAATACAAAAAAAAAAAGCAAACAGCGAGTCAGGGTTGAACCAACTCTCTGTCTCTGTTTCACTGATTCATGAAATGTGCTCAATTAAGCAGACAGAGGTTAAACAATGGTGAGTTTTCAGGGCAGCTTAACAGGCTGTCCATTGATGGCTCACAGGGCCGGGTGATATGGAGGAAGCAGATAGCAGAGAAGAAGAGAGGTTTAACCCTCCAGCTCCCGGCTGGACCCTCTGTTACTTTCATACAGGATACGTTTATCCTTTTGCCGTCTTTTCTGTAACCACTGTATGTTTGTCTGTTTTAATCTTGTAAAACCGCCATAAATAAGAAGTAAAATATAATCACAGCCAGATTCCTAAATCAATACACAAGGCTTCCTGCTTAAATCTGACTGCTTTGTCTTTTTCTCCACAGAGAGAGAAGATCAGGGAGAAATTTGTTGCTGCCCTAAAAGAGGAGTTTGCTGGAAAAGGACTACGGTTCACTAAAGGTGAGAGCGTCGAACAAAAAACTGCTGCTGTTTTTAATTTAGTAATTAACCACAAAGTAATAAGGTCTAAAAAAAATGATACGATAATAGATTCTCTTTAGTTTTAACCAGGTCGCTAAATGAGCCACTTAACACTTTGCTTCTGTGTCAGATGAGGGAGGAAGTCGCATCTGAATCAATCACTGTAGTGTTCGGTCCGCCCTGAAGAAGTAGCGCTGCTCAGAGAACGTATTATAACTTATAAATCAGACTAAACCACCGCACAGGGCCGATCAACATTGTCTTCATTTTATCATTATTCCCTGTTTTAACATTTTTTTCAAGAGCTAAACATGTTACAAAGGTAAAACATATCCCAAAAAAACATGACAATAATATTATACATATATTATACAATTATATCATGTGCATAATGTTTAATGTTATTGTCATGTTGAAGCCACAGTGAAGTCTCCTTAGTGCGCGATGTGAGTGTGAATGTTCATGTGAATTTAATTTTTGGTAGTTCATCACTTCATATGCATTATTCATATTAAGTTGTAGCTTTGGAAACTGTGACTGCCGGTAGAATTTAAAATACAGCTGCGAGGGTTTGAACAAAGCTCAGATCTGGTTAATAATCATGAACCCAACACTGGGTCCTACAGGCTTCGTGTTGGACATTGGTAGCTCTAGTATAATTTGAACACTGTTGCTCTCCCTATAATAGCGGTCAGGACTGCAACAGCATAATTCTTTCTATTGCTAGAGGAATTTCTCTCAGGAAATAAAACTTCCTGGTTACAGCGGTGCAGTTTAATGACAAACCAGTTTTTCAGCATTTGTGTTTGTCTGTCTCTCCTATCTGTGTTTAAAAAAGAAGATCCCTCTGCCTCCTCACACTTACTGATGTGTGAAGGACCTTGTGCTGGACATCGGAGCCCTCAGTTAACTATTACACACACACTGTTCCCTCCTTCAGCACAGCAGTTAAGGTGAATCGGACGCTGGATGTTTGCTTACGTGCTCAGCGAGGTGTGAGTCTCTGCTGATGACGTGTGAAGGATGTTCATAGTTCAGACAAACAAACCAAACAGTCTGGCTTGTTTTTCCTTGAAACTCTATTCCAAAGAAAGAAAGACAAGAGAGGTGTGACATTATTTTATATCTAATAACTGAGTTCACAGATATCTGATTACCCAAAGTCCAAGGGTCAGCTGCTGTAAAATATCAGTTGAGGCTGCTGAGGAAAGCAGGTGTGTGTTTTTGGTGTCATTTGCAGCGGAGGATGCACAGAGTTTATCATTTATGTGTTTATCTCCTTCTGCACTGCCCCTCAGCTGATACAGGTGATCTCTGCAGCAGCTGTTATATAAACCGGACACTCTATCCAATCTGCACTCAGTGTACAGAATGTGAGGGACACCGAGACTGATGATGTTTTTTTCTTTATTAAATGATACCGATCACATTACGGAGGACCAGGGATGTCACAGTGAAGTAATTAATCAGTTCCTTCATTTTTGTATTTTAATAGGCATTAAAATAGGGATTGTAAAAACATTTTATAAATGATCAATTAATCCATTAATAAATACTTATCATTTAAAAATGGATTTACAAAAACAGCATAAAACTCTCATTAAATAAACCAATAAATAATAGAATTTGAATAACTATTAGAAAAAGAAGTTTAAAAATGGGAATAAATAACTGATTCCCTTTTCAAGAAGTTATAAATTAATGATTAATCCATCAATAAACACTTCAAATTTATAAATGGATTTACAAAAACAGCATAAAACACATTTATAAATACATTTATTAATTCATGAAGAAATAATAGAATTTGAAAGGTATTTTAAAAAAGGTCTTCCATACACAGAGGAGGAGACGTACTCAAAGACAACACACATACATGTCCTTTATCTACATCAGGAGAATGTCGCTGCAATGTTGAACATTCATTGTATCCATTGACTTTTTTTATCAGCTCTCTGTCTATGTTTTCCCTTCAACGTTTCACCTATTGTGTACTTTACCCAGAATGCTTGCTAGCCCTTATTTATTAAGGCGGGTTGTGTAATTAGATTGAGGTTGAGTAAGGTTACACATGCATTGTCAGCAGCTCAGCAGCCTTTACATGGTCTCTGCTCAGGAGGGAAAACAGCAGGCTGGGGGGATGGGTTGCTACAGATGTGCCTGAATCACTGAGGTGTTTATAGTCTGGGGTTGAAGGTGTTTAGGATGGAGGCGTATAGAGGGTGTGTGAGGGATACAGCCCTCTGATTGGCTGGATGCTTCTCAGCTGTTGCCTTTGTTGTTGGCTCTTTAAGTCTTCAGCTGAGAAACAAAGCAGTGAAAAGAATTTAAGGTGGAAAGGGGGGGAAGGGAAGGGAAAGAAAATAGAAAGGCAAGAACTTTGCAGGAGGCTTTTCAGCTTCCTTTCACAGTTCAAACGTCAACGCACAGCTGAGCAACAACAGAGCTTCTGAGAATTTTAAAGTGAAGAACCAAAATGAGCTGTAATGAGAGCCAGAGCTGTAACTGTGTAAATGCAAGATTTTAGAAAAGAAAACGTTGCAGTCATGATCTTATCTCTGAGCTGCAGCTGCAATCACACATATCATGAGGATTACTTGCGACAAGAAATTATGTGTCAGAAATGAACACACATACTATTTGTGTTCATTTGTGACACATCATTTCTTTTGTGTAGAGTTTATCTTTGTGCCAATGAGTTCCCTGAACTGGCAGAACAAACAGGTTTGTCCCTGCTGGAGCTAAAAAAAAAAAAAGCGTAAAGAACATTTGTTCTGCAGAGCTGGAGGTGTTGACTGTAAATACAAGTGGAAGAGTGGTTAATAAAAGCTGTATTGTATGTAAAGTTAACATTAACACTGCTTTGTCTGTTCCTTGCTGAAAGTATGTTGTGTATTTGTTCAAGAAATCCACTGTGTATATGATAAAGTCGATGATTATAACAAAGTTGGACATTTGTCATCATCTTGTTTTAGGTGGTCTCATCAGCTTTGACATTTTTCCGGAGGGCTGGGACAAGAGACTGTGTCTGGAGCTGCTGGAGAGTGAAGGCCTGGACGCCATCTACTTCTTTGGCAACGAGACCTCGGATGTAAGTTCGTCTCTGGAAGTGTTAACAGCAGAGCTAGATGCAGGCCTGTGAGAGAAACACTGTTGTGTATATTACACAGAAAATATTACACTCTTATGTGATGTGTTGAACATCTCATTGTAAACTGCAGGGATTAATAAGCTGCTGTAGAACAGGGTGACCAGATGTCACCAATTTTTTATGGTGGCCTGTCTCTGTTTGGAGCTGTCCCCATTTTAACGTTTGTAATTTAAAACGGACGTCTACCGTTGAGCTTGTTTTGGCCAATAGAGGGGGCTGGCTGCTAGCTATAGCAGCTTGACAAGGGAAGCTAAAACCCTCAAAATAGAGTTATCCAATCAAATTTTTATTTCCCAGAGAAAAGATTAGCTGGCTAAGTCATTGGTTAGGAGTTCATAACCAGGCAGTAAACTAACAAAAACAAACATACTTCAAACACGACTGCTTCAAAGGTAGGGAGTCATCATTTTATCAGTCAGCCAATAGTTTATTACAGTATAACAGTTACCATGGTCAAAATACATGATTGTCCCCCTTTTTTATTTCATGGGTTGGATATTTCAATGATATATTGACTGCCGATCTGGAAATGTCCCTAGTTTTAATTTCAGAAATCTGGTCACCTTGCTGTAGAAGCCGTCACACTTCTTGGAAAAATTTGAAAAATGGCTGCAGAAATTTGTTCCTATTCAGCTGCAAGAGCCTTTAGTCAGGTTGAAAACAGATGCTGGTTGACAAGGCTCACAGATGTTGGATGAGGGCTGAGGTCAGCCAGAGTATGAGAGAGTTGGTTTGACCCTACTTTTATTACTGCACTGCAGTTTTCTCTGTAAACGTCAGCAACACAGAAATAAACCTGAGGCCTTCCACTGTTTGTAAAGTTAAATAGATAGAAAGTCTTTATTGTCCCTGTGGGGCAATTTGGTTTGCAGCAGTATTCAACAATATAACCAGTACACATCATAGATAAATAAACAATAGATAGAGACATAAAAACATCTAAACTTACGGAAGATTTCATCATGATAAATAATTCTATGGTAATATAAAGAAACAAGGCTCCAAGAATCCATCAATATTTGCTAATTGCAGTACCAACTAGGTCAACAACTAAAGGCTGAGGGGTTAAAGTAGATTACTAAACCAATGCTGATCAAACAGAAGAAGCCAAATCAAGCTGCAGTAATTCGCTCTGTGTTCTGGTTCATGATGTTAATGATTCTCTCTGTAGGGAGGAAATGACTATGAAATTTTCAACGACCCGCGGACCATCGGCTTCACAGTTTACTGTCCGGAGGACACGGCCAGACTCTGTCGGGAGCTTTTTTTTGATGCACCACACGAGTCATGATGCACTGAACTACCCCACCTCCCCTCTCCTCCTATGCCCCCGGTCCCTTTACCCACAAGCCCCTCTGAATTCCCACATGTACGACTCTGCTGGTACGAAACCAGGCTTTTTATGAACTGCTAAAATCTAAACTACTGATTTTCTCCATGTTTTTTTTAAGAGGGACAGTAACTGAAGTGTCACATGTTGATGTGTGAGGTTTTAATGCTGTGTTTGACTGCAGAGTCACACCTCTGCGATGTGTAGCATATAACATAAAGATATAACATAAAGTTAACCAAATGCTTGAGAGATTATGAAATGAAAGTTAATATTCCACATTACTTTATATGTATCTATAGAATGATGTTTTGCACTAATGTTGGGATGATTTTATACCAGTGGTTGGTATTGTGTTGTTGAATACTTCTAAAGGAGAGAGATTTTAAAACAGGTGACTTTTGCTTGTTGTTTTGTGAGTAAAGCGTTAAAGAAGATGTGGACCTTCCCCCCTCTCGAGGATATATGAATCATTCCAGGTGTTTTAAGTCTCTACAGCTCTGAGGTGGATGAAATTTGTTGATGGTAAAACCTCAATGAAAGACGTTTGCTAGTGTTGCTCATTTTGCCTCATTTAAGTGACAATTTATGAGATTTATATTTCAAATTGAACATTACTGACTCAATGGATTCATCTTAACCAGTGAATTAAGCTACTGTGACCAAGTCACTCTTCAAACTTTTGTCAGTCAGTTTCGACAGCTTTTTATGTAAAATATTTTTACAAGCTGTATCATGGCCTGCACGCTGTTGTACACGTGGTGACTGTATGTATTGATGCTTATTGCTTGTTGCAAATTGTTATGCTGTTTTCAACAGCTGCTTTTTTTTTTCTTTAAATACATTTTAACAATGTGAAAACTACCAGTTTAATTTTCCCATAACAAGTTGATGGATGGATCATTATTGTGAATACAAGACTTTTGATAAGTCACATACATCAGCTGCAGTCTTGTGTCTGACTGTAAACACTCTTACATCAGAAGGATCATGTACAGACTCACATGCACAGAGAATTTATTGCGTCTCTGATTCTAACTGTAAGATTGATCATGTTGCTTTTCAGTCATTTGTTGATAAAAATGTATTTTATGTCATTCACTCATTCATTGTAATACATCTTTTTTGATATCATTTCACCGACTTCAGATCTCCAGTCTCATTCTTAACGCAGTTGGACCAAACTGGTCTTTGACCTCAGAAATACAGTAAGCACACTGCAGGTTCTCCACGGGGCCTTTTCATTTGACCACTGGGGGTCGCCAAAAACTTTCCTATCCAGTCTGCCCAGGTTCTTTGAAAGTGAAATTCATTTTGACAAAGGTTCCTGCGGCTCAATGGTGGAATTATGATCAGTCAGTCAGTCAGTCAGTCAGTCAGTCAGTCCCCTGCTGTTGCTCTCCAGCCAGAAAACAGCAGTTGTAATAGTCATTGCCTCAGGCAGTGCAAGAGTTAATTTGTTGAGCTGCAGTTAAACGATTGAGTGTATTACTTCCTGGTCTATAGGTGTTGCCCAGAGGCAAGTCTACAGGTTGAAAGCAGTCCATTGTTCAAACTGCTTCTCATTTTTTTGGCAACAGTTGGTGCGAGTTGGACTGGAACTGCTGATATTGGCTGAACCTGGTTTGAGGTGCTTTACATGGCCCTTGGATCATTAACAGTCTCACTTCCACACACACAACCTAAAGAAACACAGCTCCCACAAAACCTGTGAATCTTAAAACGCTTTAATGTTCTTTCAAGGCTCAGTAGAAGTAATCATGTGGTTTGTCCACAAAAGAAAGTGCCCTTTGATGTGACAGAGATGAACAAAGGTTCATGTTGAACTAATTCAGGCAGTGACACCGACAGATGAGACAAGATGCATAGAGACTCTATGGGACAGATATAATAGAAAATGATATACAGTACAGTATATAACCTGAATAACTACAAACAACATTATTGTGACAATGATCTCTATTGGCACCAACTATGAAGTCGTGTAGTTCACCATCTCGTGACTACACTCAGTAAATCACACACAGATACATGTTTTTCTAATAATAGAAAAAGAGATTTAGAAATTGTTTTTTTTTTCAGCAATTCATGGCTCTAGACCCTTTTCCAAACAGGAGTTTTCAAACAGGACAACAAATGGACTAAAACCTGACGGTGATGTCTGCAGTGCTGTTGTGGCAGTTTTAATAGTGGAAGTTCACATTTCTTCAGTGCAAGCTTTGACTTTTTTAATAGTATTACCCAAAATATAAAAGCTTGTAAACTGAGGACACACACACACACAAATCTGAACAAATCATCAAATAGATAATTAAAAATAAATAACCACAAACAAGACTAAACAACCAAGGATATGTATTTTTCAGGGGGAAAAATTACTTTCCATTCACAGTAAAATACTGGGTTTTAGTTTGTTTTTTAAAAATCCATATTTGGTTTAATGTGGTATTTCTGCTTCAATCCTGCTCTCATTTGATGCTTTTTCCTTCTCAGACAAACTGAATTCCTAACTATTCCCTCTCAACTTAACTAAAATAAATCTTCCTCTTTTCCATCCTAACATCGTGTGTCTAAACTGGTGACCTGAAACCCAGAAGAAAACCATGAGATGTCCTGTCAAGGGCTTCGGATTTTTGTGTAGATTTTATTTGGGTTTCTAATGCACAACCAGCTGTGATTTACTGCTTTAAGGATTGTCAACCTGCCGTTTCATCGTTCTTTCACTTAGCAACACAATCATTCAAATCTCATCAACCCTATTCAAGTCTCTAAACGACTTTCTTTTACCTCTGTTGTTGAATTCTGCACTTGATGTAAAAACAGTGCAGGTTGTGACGACAAGTCATTTGACCCCTGCTCGCACATAATCTTTGAACCTGGAAACTTTGGTGAAGTAAACAAGTCATAACTGCTGCAAAGAAGGGAAGTAAAACTGAATTCAGCCTTTTGTCCTGCCTCGCTCTCCTCCTCACTGTACACTCAGCAGCAGAAGTGGACAAAGTACACAGCTGAATTACTTGAGTCAAAGAATAGATCCTCCCGGTCAAATATGACTCCAAGTTGTTCAGTTATAATTTTACTTGAGTTAAGCCCTGACTGACTGTACAGCAAACATTTAAAACAAAAGGAATCTTTATTTAATTTAAAAATTTAAAACATGGATTTGAAGAATCTTCAGCCTCATCTTTATCTAGTGGCCATTGTTAGGACAGGTTCAAACATGGCCAACAGTGGAGGAGTTGACTGTATTTGGTTTTGTTCCTGTGATGAACACATTGTATGGTCTATTATATTTTCAAAATAAAATAAAATTCAGTCCTCTGACTAAAAGCTCTGCTCCAAAGTAAGAGTACTTCACTTCACTTCAGAAATGTAGTGGAGTCAAAACTACAATATTTGTCTTTTAAGAGTAATGGAGTCATGAATTTACAAAAACAAAAATAATTCTCAAGTAAAGTACAGATACTCAGAAAATATACTTGAGTAAAGACTCAAGTTAATGTATTTTGTTACTGTCCACCTCTGCTCAGCAATCACGCCTCAGTTTGAAGATCTGCACTTCAGTTATGTTTACAGTTTTCCCCAATGTTTCATATTTTTCACAGTTGATTGACAAATCAGAGTAACTTTATTCTCCCATCTGAAATTTGACTTTGAACACAAAGTATAAATTAATCAAACATGTGACTTTACTAACACTGAATAAATGGTCAGTTTCACACACACAGCAATATCCTCAGTGCAGTAAACAGACACTTTATCAGCTCTGTTGATAAAAAGAAAAGAGTTGATCTGTCATTGCCAGCTACAAATGAATTATTGACACTTACTAACACTGGACTGTGCTGTGTAGGTAAAACATGTTTCAAAAGAAAGTTTTTAAGCACAGAATGTGAGTAACCCAGTCCCAGAGGACCTCTACCACCCCCTACCCAGCCCTGCCAAGCACGACCCCCCCCCAGGCCCGGAGCTCAGATCCTATGAGCTGATGATCTGCCCAGACCAGGTCTCGTGTTTCGTCCCTGGATTGAGATGTGTGATCTTCACCTCCACCGCCTGCACCTTCAGGTTCTTGGGCGGGACCCGGCTCACTTTGTATGTGACTTCGTCGCCCTCGACTGGGACATACTCCCCCTCAATGCTGAAACGGATAAAAATAAGGATGAAGTATGAGATTTCAAAGTGTTTTATCACCGTCATGCTTTAACAAATGAGGGTCATACTATAGTAAGACATGAAACATTCATAGTATAGTGAGGTATAAAATATCATACTATAGTAAAACATTAAAAGTCATAATATTGTAATAGTATTATAAGGAATAAAAATGTCATAGTATAGTAAGACCTAAAAAGTTATAAGAACGTCAGAGTATGGTAAAGCAAAAAAACTCATGAAAGCAACATATTATACTAAGGCATAAAAAGTCATAAAAACAAAATAGTATAGTAAGGCATTAAAGGTAAAAAAAATTATATTATAGTAAGTTATAAAAACAAGATATATTAGTGAGACATGAAAAATCATGAAAACATCATAGTATATTAAGACATAAAAAGTCATAAAAACAACATAGTATAGTAAAGCATAAAAAATCTAAAAAAGTCATATTATACGAAGGCATCAAAAGTCATAAAAACGACACAGTATAGTAAGGCATAAAAAGACAAAAAAATATCCTAGTATAATAAGTCATAAAAACGTCATAAAAACGTCATAGTGTAGTCAGGCAGAAAATATCATACTATGGTATGGTACAAAAACATCATAGTATGGTAAGGCAGAATACCGTCTTAGTAGAGTAAGGAATAAAAGGGTATAAAAAAAGTCACACTATAGAAGGGCATGAAAAGTCATAAAAATGACAGTATAGTAAGACATAAAAAGCAAAAAAAACACAATAGTATTGTAAGACATAAAAAGTATAAAAAAACACAATAGTATTGTAAGGCATAAAAGTCATAAAAATATCAGAGTAAAGTAAGGCATAAAAAGTTTTTAAAAAGTCACATTATAGAAAAACATGGAAAGTCATAAAAACAAAACAGTATAGTAAGGCATGAAAAGTAAAAAAAAATACAATATAGTATAGTAAGGCATAAAAGGTCAAAGAAAATTCATATTATTGTAAGTCAAAAACTCGTAAAAACTAGACATATTGAGGCATGAAAAGTCATGAAAAAATCATAGTATATTAAGGCATAAAAAGTCATAAAAACAACATAGTATAGTAAAGCATAAAAACTCATAAAAACAAGACATATTAGTAAGGCATAAAAACGTCACGGTATAGTAAGGCATTAAAAGTCATAAATACGTCATAGTACAGTAACGTATAAAAAGTCATAAATATGTAATAGTATAACTAGGCATGAAAAGGTCATAGTATAGTAAGGAATAAAAAGTCATAAATACGTCATAGTATGGCAAAGCATAAAAACGTCATCGTATAGTAAGGCATAAAAACATCATAGTACAGTAAGGCATAAAATGTCATAAAAATGTCATAGTATAGTAAGGCATGAAAAGTCATGAATACGTCATAGTATAGCAAAGCATAAAAAGTCATAGTATAGTGAGGAATAAAAATATAGTATAGTAAGGCATAAAAACGTCATTGTAAAGTAAGGCATAAAATGTCATAAAACCGTCATAGTATAGTAAGGCATAAAAAGTCATAAATACGTAATAGTATAACTTGGCATAAAAACATCATAGTATAGTAAGGCATAAAAAGTTTTTAAAAAAGTCATCGTATAGTAAGGCATAAAAACATCATAGTATAGTAAGGCAAAAAACATCATAGTATAGTAAGGCATAAAAAGTCATAAATACGTCATAGTACAGTAAGGTATAAAAACGTCATAGTATATTAAGGCATTAAGATGTCATAAAAAAGTCATATTATAGTAAGACGTGAAAAGTTATAAGAACATCATAGTACAGTAAGGCAAAAAAAATCATAAAAACGATATAGTATAGTAAGACATAAAAAGTCATAAATACGTCATAGTACAGTAAGGCATAAAAACATCATAGTATAGTAAGGCATAAAATGTCATAAAAACGTCATAGTATAGTAAGGCATAAAAAGTCATAAATAAGTGATAGTACAGTAACGCATAAAAAGTCATAAATACGTAATAGTATAACTTGTCATAAAAACGTCATAGTATAGGAAGGCATAAAAAGTAAAAAAAAAAGTCATCGTATAGTAAGGCAAAAAACATCATAGTATAGTAAGGCATAAAAAGTCATAAATACGTCATAGTACAGTAAGGTATAAAAACGTCATAGTATAGTAAGGCATAAAAAGTCATAAAAACATCATAGTACAGTAAGGCATAAAAACGTCATAGTATATTAAGGCATAAAGATGTCATAAAAAAGTCATATTATAGTAAGATGTGAAAAGTTATAAGAACATAATAGTATAGTAAGGCAAAAAAAATCATAAAAACGATATAGTATAGTAAGACATAAAAAGTCACGAAAACGTCATAGTATAGTAAGGCATAAAAAGTCAAAAATAAATATAGTATAATAAGTCATAAAAAGTCATAAAAACATCATAGTATGGTAAAGCAGAAAAACAAAGTGTATTAAGGCATGATGAACATCATAGTACAGTAAGGCATAAAAACGTCATGGTATAGTAAGGCATTAAAAGTCATAAATACGTCATAGTACAGTAACGTATAAAAAGTCATAAATACGTAATAGTATAACTAGGCATAAAAAGGTCATAGTATAGTAAGGAATAAAAAGTCATAAATACGTCATAGTATGGCAAAGCATAAAAACGTCATAGTATAGTAAGGCATGAAAAGTCATGAATACGTCATAGTATAGCAAAGCATAAAAAGTCATAGTATACTGAGGAATAAAAATATCATAGTATAGTAAGGCATAAAAACGTCATTGTAAAGTAAGGCATAAAATGTCATAAAACCGTCATAGTATAGTAAGGCATAAAAACGTCATTGTAAAGTAAGGCATAAAATGTCATAAAAACGTCATAGTATAGTAAGGCATAAAAAGTAAAAAAAAAAGTCATCGTATAGTAAGGCATAAAAACATCATAGTATAGTAAGGCAAAAAACATCATAGTATAGTAAGGCATAAAAAGTCATAAATACGTCATAGTATAGTAAGGTATAAAAACGTCATAGTATAGTAAGGCATAAAAACATCATAATACAGTAAGGCATAAAATGTCATAAAAATGTCATAGTATAGTAAGGCATGAAAAGTCATGAATACGTCATAGTATAGCAAAGCATAAAAAGTCATAGTATAGTGAGGCATAAAAATATCATAGTATAGTAAGGCATAAAAACGTCATTGTACAGTAAGGCATAAAATGTCATAAAAACGTCATAGTATAGTAAGGCATAAAAAGTCATAAAAACGTCATAGTATAGTAAGGCATAAAAAGTAAAAAAAAAAGTCATCGTATAGTAAGGCATAAAAACGTCATAGTATAGTAAGGCATAAAAAGTCATAAATACGTCATAGTACAGTAAGGCATAAAAACATCATAGTATAGTAAGGCATAAAAAGTCATAAATAAGTGATAGTACAGTAACGCATAAAAAGTCATAAATACGTCATAGTATAACTAGGCATAAAAAGGTCATAGTATAGTAAGGAATAAAAAGTCATAAATACGTCATAGTATGGCAAAGCATAAAAACGTCATAGTATAGTAAGGCATAAAAACGTCATTGTAAAGTAAGGCATAAAATGTCATAAAAACGTCATAGTATAGTAAGGCATAAAAAGTAAAAAAAAAAGTCATCGTATAGTAAGGCATAAAAACATCATAGTATAGTAAGGCAAAAAACATCATAGTATAGTAAGGCATAAAAAGTCATAAATACGTCATAGTATAGTAAGGTATAAAAACGTCATAGTATAGTAAGGCATAAAAACATCATAATACAGTAAGGCATAAAATGTCATAAAAATGTCATAGTATAGTAAGGCATGAAAAGTCATGAATACGTCATAGTATAGCAAAGCATAAAAAGTCATAGTATAGTGAGGCATAAAAATATCATAGTATAGTAAGGCATAAAAACGTCATTGTACAGTAAGGCATAAAAAGTCATAAAAACGTCATAGTATAGTAAGGCATAAAAAGTCATAAATACGTCATAGTATAGTAAGGTATAAAAACGTCATAGTATAGTAAGGCATAAAAACATCATAATACAGTAAGGCATAAAATGTCATAAAAATGTCATAGTATAGTAAGGCATGAAAAGTCATGAATACGTCATAGTATAGCAAAGCATAAAAAGTCATAGTATAGTGAGGCATAAAAATATCATAGTATAGTAAGGCATAAAAACGTCATTGTACAGTAAGGCATAAAAACGTCATAAAAACGTCATAGTATAGTAAGGCATAAAAAGTAAAAAAAAAAGTCATCGTATAGTAAGGCATAAAAAGTCATAAATACGTCATAGTACAGTAAGGCATAAAAACATCATAGTATAGTAAGGCATAAAAAGTCATAAATACGTCATACGTTTTCATGGGCAGTTGATGTGCTGGTGTGTCTTTGAAGGTAAATGGACGGAAATGATCACAGTGGCCAGATGTGGAGCTCCTGGGCTGAGCACTCCCAAGGCATGAAGGCATGGACTCACAATGCTGTTCCCTCTCTCTCACCTGGATTCATCCCTGCCAGCATCGGCATATTTTCCTTTCTTTTGCTTTTGTTTTCATTTTGCTTTACAACATCCTATAATTCACTACATTCACTCACGCACACTCACATTACTGATATTACTGACTGTCACACTCCATATTTGTATTTGTCTCTTCAGTTTATTCATTTGTATAATAAATATTAAAATCAACTGTCATCTGTTGTGTTCATTCCTTAATTTGATGTGGCCTAGGAACTGGGTAATGAATGAATAAAAACATCATCATTTAATGAGGCATAAAAATGTCATATTATAGTGAGGTATGAAAAGGTGATAGTATAGTAAAGCATAGTAGGTATACAAACATCGTAGTATAGAAAGGTATACAAAAATCAGGCATTAACAGCCGTGAGGCATAAAAACTCATGAAAACATCATAGTATAGTAAGGCATGAAAAGTCATGAAAATGTTATAGTACAGGAAGGCATAAAAAGTCATAAATATGTCATAGTATAACTAGGCATAAAAACGTGATATTGTAGTAAGGCATAAAAAGTCATAAAGACGTCATCGTACAGTGCGGCATAAAAAGTCATTAAAATGTCATAGTATAGTAAGGCATAAAAACGTCATAGTATAGTAAGGCATAAAATGTCATTAAAACGTCATAGTACAGTAAGGCATAAAAACGTCAAAGTATAGTAAGGCATAAAAAGTCATAAATATGTCATAGTATAGTAAGGCATAAAAACGTCATAGTATAGTAAGGCATAAAATGTCATTAAAACGTCATAGTATAGTAAGGCATAAAAACGTCATAGTATAGTAAGGCATAAATTGTCAAAAACGTCATAGTACAGTAAGGCATAAAATGTCATAAAAACATCATAGTATAGTAAGGCATAAAAACGTCATAGTATAGTAAGGCATAAAAACGTCATAGTATAGTAAGGCATAAAATGTCAATAAAACGTCACAGTATAGTAAGGCATAAAAACTCATAAATATGTCATAGTGTAGTAAGGCATAAGAATTCATAAATAGATCATAGTACAGTAAGGCATAAATTGTCAAAAACGTCATAGTACAGTAAGGCATAAAATGTCATAAAAATGTCATAGTATAGGAAGGCATAAAATGTCATTAAAACGTCATAATATGGTCAGGTATGCAGATGTCATAGTATACTAAGGCCTATAAAGTGCGAAAAGCGACATAGTATAGTATGGTAAAAAAAAGTGAAAAAGAAACAACATAGTATAATATGGCAAAAACATGAAAAAATGGCATAGTATATTAAGGCTTAAAAACATCAACAAATGTCATGATATGGTAAGGTATACAAATGTCATAGTATAATAATGCCAATTAAGTGAAAAAATGATATAGTATAGTATGGCAAAAAAAGTGAAAAATTTGACATATTGTATTGAGGCATAAAACAATCAAAAAAGGTAATAATGTACTAAGGAATAAAGATGTCATAGTCTATTAAAGCCTAAAAAGTGAGAAAAACAACATAGTATGATATGGCAAAAAAGTGAAAAACGACATAGTATAGTATTGCAAAAACATGAAAAAATGGTATAGTATATTAAGGCATAAAAACATAACAAAAACGTCATAATATGGTCAGGTATACAGATGTCATAGTATACTAAGGCCTATAAAGTGCGAAAAGTGACATAGTATGGTATGGCAAAAAAAGTGAAAAAAAAACGACATAGTATAGTATGGCAAAAACATGAAAAAATGGCATAGTATATTAGGGCTTAAAAACATCAACAAACGTCATAATATGGTCAGGTATACAGATGTCATAGTATACTAAGGCCTATAAAGTGCGAAAAGCGACATTGTATAGTATGGCAAAAACATGAAAAAATGGCATAGTAAATTAAGGCGTAAAAACATAAACAAACGTCATAATATGGTCAGGTATGCAGATGTCATAGTATACTAAGGTCTATAAAGTGCGAAAAGCGACATAGTATAGTATGGTAAAAAAAAGTGAAAAAAAAACGACATAGTATAGTATGGCAAAAACATGAAAGAATGGCATAGTATATTAAGGCTTAAAAACATCAACAAATGTCATGATATGGTAAGGTATACAGATGTCATAGTATAATAATGCCTATTAAGTGAAAAAATGATATAGTATAGTATGGCAAAAAAAGTGAAAAATTTGACATATTGTATTGCGGCATAAAACAATCAAAAAAGGTAATAATGTACTAAGGAATAAAGATGTCATAGTCTATTAAAGCCTAAAAAGTGAGAAAAACAACATAGTATGATATGGCAAAAAAGTGAAAAACGACATAGTATAGTATTGCAAAAACATGAAAAAATGGTATAGTATATTAAGGCATAAAAACATAACAAAAACGTCATAATATGGTCAGGTATACAGATGTCATAGTATACTAAGGCCTATAAAGTGCGAAAAATGACATAGTATGGTATGGCAAAAAAAGTGAAAAAAAAACGACATAGTATAGTATGGCAAAAACATGAAAAAATGGCATAGTATATTAAGGCGTAAAAACATAAACAAACGTCATAATATGGTCAGGTATGCAGATGTCATAGTATACTAAGGTCTATAAAGTGCGAAAAGCGACATTGTATAGTATGGTAAAAAAAAGTGAAAAAAAACGACATAGTATAGTATGGCAAAAACATGAAAAAATGGCATAGTATATTAAGGCTTAAAAACATCAACAAATGTCATGATATGGTAAGGTATACAGATGTCATAGTATAATAATGCCTATTAAGTGAAAAAATGATATAGTACAGTATGGCAAAAAAAGTGAAAAAAAAAACGACATAGTATAGTATGGCAAAAACATGAAAAAATGGCATAGTATATTAAGGCATAAAAACATAAACAAACGTCATAATATGGTCAGGTATGCAGATGTCATAGTATACTAAGGTCTATAAAGTGCGAAAAGCGACATTGTATAGTATGGTAAAAAAAAGTGAAAAAAAACGACATAGTATAGTATGGCAAAAACATGAAAAAATGGCATAGTATATTAAGGCTTAAAAACATCAACAAATGTCATGATATGGTCAGGTATACAGATGTCATAGTATACTAAGGTCTATAAAGTGCGAAAAGCGACATAGTATAGTATGGTAAAAAAAAGTGAAAAAAACGACATAGTATAGTATGGCAAAAACACGAAAAAATGGCATAGTATATTAAGGCTTAAAAACATCAACAAATGTCATGATATGGTAAGGTATACAAATGTCATAGTATAATAATGCCTATTAAGTGAAAAAATGATATAGTATGGTATGGCAAAAAAAGTGAAAAATTTGACATATTGTATTGCGGCATAAAACAATCAAAAAAGGTAATAATGTACTAAGGAATAAAGATGTCATAGTCTATTAAAGCCTAAAAAGTGAGAAAAACAACATAGTATGATATGGCAAAAAAGTGAAAAACGACATAGTATAGTATTGCAAAAACATGAAAAAATGGCATAGTATATTAAGGCATAAAAACATAACAAAAACGTCATAATATGGTCAGGTATACAGATGTCATAGTATACTAAGGTCTATAAAGTGCGAAAAGTGACATAGTATGGTATGGCAAAAAAAGTGAAAAAAAAACGACATAGTATAGTATGGCAAAAACATGAAAAAATGGCATAGTATATTAAGGCATAAAAACATAACAAAAACGTCATAATATGGTCAGGTATGCAGATGTCATAGTATACTAAGGTCTATAAAGTGCGAAAAGCGACATTGTATAGTATGGTAAAAAAAAGTGAAAAAAAACGACATAGTATAGTATGGCAAAAACACAAAAAAATGGCATAGTATATTAAGGCTTAAAAACATCAACAAATGTCATGATATGGTAAGGTATACAAATGTCATAGTATAATAATGCCTATTAAGTGAAAAAAATGATATAGTATAGTATGGCAAAAAAAGTGAAAAAAAAACGACATAGTATAGTATGGCAAAAACATGAAAAAATGGCATAGTGTATTAAGGCTTAAAAACATCAACAAACGTCATAATATGGTCAGGTATGCAGATGTCATAGTATACTAAGGTCTATAAAGTGCGAAAAGCGACATAGTATGGTATGGCAAAAAAAGTGAAAAAAAAACGACATAGTATAGTATGGCAAAAACATGAAAGAATGGCATAGTGTATTAAGGCTTAAAAACATCAACAAACGTCATAATATGGTCAGGTATACAGATGTCATAGTATAATAATGCCTATTAAGTGAAAAAATGATATAGTATAGTATGGCAAAAAAAGTGAAAAAAATGACATATTGTATTGAGGCATAAAACAATCAAAAAAGGTAATAATGTACTGAGGAATAAAGATGTCATAGTCTATTAAAGCCTAAAAAGTGAGAAAAACAACATAGTATGGTATGGCAAAAACATGAAAAAATGGCATAGTATATTAAGGCTTAAAAACATCAACAAACGTCATAATATGGTCAGGTATACAGATGTCATAGTATACTAAGGTCTATAAAGTGCGAAAAGCGACATAGTATAGTATGGTAAAAAAAAAGTGAAAAAAACGACATTAAGGTATTAAAAAACATGACAGAACAGTAAGGAATAAAATGTCATAAAAATGTCATAGTATAGTAAGGCATAAAAAGTCATAAATACGTCATAGTCTAGTAAGGCATAAGAATTCATAAATACATCATAGTACAGTAAGGCATAAAATGTCATAAAAACATCATAGTATAGTAAGGTATAAAAAGTCATACATACGTCATAGTACAGTAAGGCATAAATTGTCAAAAACGTCATAGTACAGTAAGGCATAAAAAGTCATAAATATGTCATAGTATAGTAGGGCATAAAATGTCATAAAAACGTCATAGTATAGTAAGGCATAAAAAGTCATAAATATGTCATAGTATAGTAGGGCATAAAATGTCATAAAAACGTCATAGTATAGTAAGGCATAAAAAGTCATAAATATGTCATAGTACAGTAAGGCATAAAATTGTCAAAAACGTCATAGTATAGTAAGGCATAAAAAGTAAAAGAAATAGTCATCGTATAGTAAAGCATAAAATGTTATAAATATGTCATAGTACAGTAAGGTATTAAAACGTCATCCTACAGTACGGCATGAAAAAAACATGACAGTACAGTAAGGCATAAAAATGTCATAAAAACGTCATAGTATAGTAATTCATAAAAACGTCATAGTATAGTAAGGCATAAAAAGTCATAAATACGTCATAGTACAGTAAGGCATAAAAACATCATAGTATAGTAAGGCATAAAAACATTGTATAATAAGGCATACAAAGTCATAAATACGTCACAGTACAGTAAGGCATGAATTGTCAAAAACGTCATAGTATAGTAAGGCATAAAAAAAAAAAAAAATAGTCATCATATAGTAGACCATAAAATGTCATAAATATGTCATAGTACAGTAAGGTATAAATTGTCATAAACGTCATAGTACAGGAAGGCATAAAAACGTCCTCATACAGTACAGGATAAAAAGTCATAAAAAAAGTCATAGTATAGTAAGGTATAAAAAGTCATAAAAAAGTCATAGTATAGTAAGGTATAAAAAGTCATAAAAAAGTCATAGTATAGTAAGGCATAAAAAGTCCTAAATACATCCTCATATAGTAAGGCATGAAAAACGTTATACTATGGTCAGGCAGAAAAACGTCACAGGCATGAAATATCATAAAAACATCATAGTATAGTAAGGCCCTTTGCTGCACGTCACCCCCCCCTCTCTCTCCAACCTTCCTGTGTCTCTCTCACTGTCTCTATCACAACAAGGTCAAAAATGCCCAAAAAAAAAAACCTTTCAAAAAACATAAATAAGTATAGAACGTAACGTAAACGCAAACATAATAGTATAATAAGGCATAAAAGGTCATAAAAATGCCACTTTAACTTAAGGTGTAAAAAGTATTAATAAGTCAGGTGTAATAATGTCATAGTAGTAAGGCATATTAACGTCATAAAAACATCATGAAATCAGAGATTGACATCAGTGTTACTGCCACTCACTCTGAGATGTGAACGAAGATGTCTTCGCCGCCGTGAGAGGGTCGTATGAAGCCGTGACCTTGTGACCTGGAGAAGTTCTTACACATGCCCTTGAACACTGGTCCTGATTGGGCACGTACTGTACTGCAGGCAGAGGGAAAGAAGACAACAAAGTTCTCACTCATTAACCATTAAATGACTCATTCTGTTTTGGCAGAGGAAGAACACAAGTAGAAAGAGCAGTTTACAGTTACAATTCATGATTCAGGCCTTTGTGACAAGAGACTTGGAGAGATGTGAGGAGGATTTATAAAGGATGTGAGAAAGGAAGGTGAAGTGCTGATCAAATCAACTCCTACACGTCGCCTCATCATGTCACAATACAGCTGCAGCAGAGATGAGAACATTAATCTGCTGAGTCACAGTGGAAACAGCTCAGTATTTAACCTTTCTTCAGTAGCAACCAGTCATGATACAACAACCTGTCAGATTAACATTCATTTACATTAACTGGTATTCAGATGCTTTACTTAAAGTAGCAATCTTTCAATACTACCACTCTCTAAAAAAAGACCCTTTCAAGGTTTATATGCTGTAACCAGTGGCTTTATTATTTTCCATGTCAGTGACAGTCACAGCTGGGGACATATTGTTTTCAGGTTGTCTGTCACGTCCGTCCCTTTCTCGTGGACATATTATCTCAGAAAAGCCTCGACAGAACTTCTTCAAATTTGTCACAAACATTCACAAGGACTCACGGGTTAACTAATTCGATTTTGGGGGTCAATTATGACCAAATTTCATAAGAAAAGGTTAATATCTTATATGACTCTGGATAAACAGGGATGTAACCTGGAACTAGTTTGAGTGGCGGAGGGATACAACCACAAGGAAATAATTCCAGTTTTTCTTTCTCTCTTCTTCTAATCATCTGTTGTACTTTGTATCATTGTAATTAATATAAACCATTTTGTATAGATTGCCAATTCTTGAGACAAGAGATGCATTTGTTATTGTTTGTTTGTTTTTTGTTTTTGTTTTTTTATTCCTTCTAATGTTCAGAGTGAATGCAGCTTACACATGCTGAAGTATACAGTATATTATAAGAATGCTAAAGACTGTATTTCATCATGTTAAATTTAAATAAAAATATTGTGGCAAAAAAATACTTTTCTTTGAAATATATGTGAAATGAAATGAAAAAAGTCAAATAAGGTACAAGCATCACTTCAGTAGAGTATCACACTCTCACTTACGCTGAATAGGTGCGGGTGCGTTTGGTTGGCAGCGGGCTGGGCAGATCCCGAGGCAGCGGTTTCTCCTTCCCTTCCTCCCACACCCGGCTCCCCTCCCTCAGGAAGGGGAAGGACAGGGTGAGAGAGGCGTTGGGGGAGCGCAGCGGCGTCCCAGAGGGCGATGTGAGGCTGGGGTCCGCCATGTCAGATGTGACAGAGAGGAGGAGGATGGGGGAAGGATGGTGTGGATGCAGTGGTGGATGCTGATGGGCCGCTGACACCGCTGTCTGTCGGCCGGTGTATCTGTGAGTCCGTCTGCCTCAGTGTTGGACACAGGCTCAGCGGTTATCCAGGTCAGCGCTGTCGCTTCAAGTCTGTCAGGAGGACCTGCCGTGAGGAGAGAGAGCGGAGGAAGACCACAGACTCGTCATATTGCTTTAAAGAAGGAGAGGAGGCGTCCAGCAATCTCCTTTCATTATTTGACAAAATTGCGTTAAAAGATTTAAAAAATCCTCCCAACAGCTGACAGATGTTCAGGTGACCTTTTCCAAACAGGAGTTTTCAAACAAGACAACAAATGGACTAAAACCTGACGGTGATGTCTGCAGTGCTCACATTTCTTCAGTCAAGCTTTGACTGTATTACCCAAAATACAAATCTGAACAAATCATCAAATAAATAATTAAAAATAAATAACTACAAACAAGACTAAACAACCAAGGATATGTATTTTCAGGGGGGAAAAAATTACTTTCCATTAACATTAAAATACTGGATTTTTTGAAATGTCCATATTTGGTTTAATGTGGTACATTCAGTACATTCCCTCTCAACTTTAGAATAAATCTTCCTCTTTTCCATCCTAACATCATGTGTCTAAACTGGTGACCTGAAACCCAGAAGAAAACCATGAAATGTCCTGTCAAGGGCTTTGGATTTTTGTGTAGATTTCATTTGGGTTTCTAATGCACAACCAGCTGTGATTTACTGCTTTAAGGATTGTCAACCTGCCGTTTCATCTTTCTTTCACTTAGCAACACAATCATTCAAATCTCATCAACCCTATTCAAGTCCCTAAACGACTTTCATCTATCTCTGTTGTTCTGCACTTTCTATAAAAACTTGATATAAAAACAGTCCAGGTTGTGATGACAAGTCGTCTGTCTCCCAAATCCTCCCAACAGCTGACAGATGTTCAGGTGACGCAGCCAACACTTCCTCAATCAAACCCTTTAAATCAAGTCATTTCAAATGTTAAAGTTGTATTTCAGTGATTCTGTGCTGCACATAAAGTTGGGGGAATGACTGGGGACAGATTTAATCCTCATGTTGCCCCCGTTTTCAAATGTTTTCAGATCAGAAATCTGGTTTTCTTTCATGTAAATTGCCTGAAAATTACATGGAAGGTTCCTTAACTTTTCGCAAATCCAATTAATGATCACTATTTCCACAGAACTGTGGGTGTTTTATTCTAACCACTACAATGGGTCACACCATTGAAATGGTTTCAAAACAGTATCCTGACTAAACTTTGACATGTACCTGTCTGTGATAATTCATCAACATATGATCCTCTGATCGTAACTATAGTCAAACTTATTCAAAATTTCATTTTTAAAAAATTTT
Organism: Seriola aureovittata; assembly: GCF_021018895.1. NCBI lineage: Eukaryota > Metazoa > Chordata > Actinopteri > Carangiformes > Carangidae > Seriola > Seriola aureovittata. Next base: position 22,822,161 of record NC_079380.1, read on the forward strand.
TTTTACTCAAAAACAAGGTATATCTTTATGTAAATTATGTTTATTGACCATAAAATACCAAAAGAAAGTTGCAGTAATGAGTTGGAATGAAGTCGACTGAAGAGGGGCAATCATTGGGCAATAATTTTATACTTCATGTTTTATAAACAGTCAAACAAACCCGGGAGGACGAAAGTTGCATGGTCGATGGGAAGACAATACAATGGTTAAAAAAACACATTAATCAAAATTGTTGCAACAGAGGCCGTGATTAGTCTGGGTCCAAAAACACTGGATCCTACGCTGCCCATAACAACAAAATGTGAACCTATATGAGTTTCTTAGGTTGTGATTTGTAAAACAGGATTTGTGCACCTGCAATTAAGAATTTGAGAAGGTGTAACGGTCGTGTTGTGTTTGTGGGAGAGGGAAAAAATCTACAAGTATGCAACTCCTGTCTAACCTTCATAAACATTAATAATGATTATTATTATTAATATTATTATTATTATTAATTTGTACAGGCTTTCTGTTAAAAATGTTCTATCTAATGTATCTATCTATCTATCTATCTATCTATCTGTCATTCACTAATACATGCACAATACATCCTGTTAAGTCAGGTGACCTTGCCCTTCAATTTAATCTGGTGTCTCCCAGGGTTACGGGATGAGGAGGAGCGGACTGATCTCCTGTCAGAACTCACACAGTGATCACAGTCCGGACAACCAGCGCCATGTCTTATATTTCATCTGTGTGTGTTTCTTTCTTTTACGCCCACTTCTCTGCCTGTGATGATGCAGGCAGAGATGGAGCTGCGTGACGTCAGAACAGCTGCAGAACGCCGCCTCCAGTGGTGCGTTCGTGACGTCAGTGCCTCATTCCCAAATGATTATGGTTACATATTTTACAGGAGCATTAGAGAAATAAATACCACATTATAGCGTTATCATCACTGTATGTGGTGCAGTAAAACACTCCGGACAGACTGCTGATGGTTATTGTAATATGTATATATACATTTTTTTTTTTTTGACAATGAGGAACCACTGCACAGAGAGTGAAGCAAAACTGTTTACACTTGTGTGAACAGGAACATCTGGATGTGCAGCAATGACTGAAGAGAGGGTCACGGCTCCTCTGCCCGGGTCAGAGACAAATCTCCTCCCTTTCCCATGATTATAAAAAGGCAACACTAACGTGTGTGTGTGTGTGTGTGTGTGTGTGTGTGTGTGTGTGTGTGTGTGTGTGTGTGTGTGTGGAGTTTATCATGACTTCAATTCACTTTCCTCAAAGAAACACCATAAATATCTCATGCCTGATCTCTCTGCATTTCTCCTGCTTTTCATATTATTATTATTATTATAGCAAATAACGAACCGCTGAGAAATAAATATCTGTGTGAAAGTCCGAAAATAAATAAATAAATAAATCAATGCTGTTAGACAATATAACTTGGACAAAGCAGCGGCAGGGTGAGAGGAGCAGCTGCGGTCAGACACGGTGGAGATGTGAGACCCATCAACCCTCCAACCACAGATGAATGAATAAATGAATGAAGCCTTTTTCATCTAGCGGTTATTCTGTCATGCAAAGAATACATTGTCCCGATCCAAACACAAAGCCACACTGACACCCCCCCCACCCCCCCCCCCCCCCACCTCTCCGCTGCAGGCACTTCAACATGCATATATTTACAAAAATGCCACTTACCGCATTGGACGCGCGAGTTGCTTGAGGATGATCGGTGTGTGCTAATGTGCGCGCTCAAACCCGGTTTGATTATATAACGAGTAATTAAATAAATAAGTCGTCCACTAAATCCGCGCAGCCCGACGGAAAACCCTGATGTGACGGTGTGAGGCTGCGAGTCTGCGCAGCTGGCGGAGATTCCGATGGCGTGATGCGACTCTCTCTCTCTCCCTGTGTGTGTGTGTGTGTGTGTGTGTGTGTGTGTGTGTGTGAAAATGACTTTCTTCATTCCTAGTCATGTGTGTAATCTGTTGGGGGAACATTGAGCTCAGTGTGGTGAAGCATTCTTTGTCTGTGCCATGATTTTTATGATGTTTATCATATGTTGCTCCTGATGCAGCTGTTCTATTATTAAGACTGTGTTATATGCCGGAGACTGGACCTTACCTTTATCTTTCATCACATACATCCAGGATACATCCCTGTTTATCCAGAGTCATAAAATATGAACCATTTGTGCAAAATGTGGTCATAATTCCTGTGTGAAGTCTTGAGTAAAGGCTAAAAAGTCTTCTCTGAGGTCACTGTGACCTTGACCTTTGACCTTTAGCCACCAAAATCTAATCAGTTCATCCTTGAGTCAATGTTTGTGCCAAATTTGATGAAATTCCCTCAAGGCGTTACTGAGATATCGCGTTGACAAAACCAAAAACATGTTTTGTGAGGTCACCACCCCGGTGACCTTTGACCCCCAAATTCTAATCGGTTCATCCTAGAGTCCAGGTGAATGTTTGTGCCAAATTTGAAGAAGTTCCTTCAAGGTGTTTCTGAGATATCGTGTCCACGAGAATGGGACAGAGAGACAACATAAGTTATTTTATGGGCATTTTTGCCTTTATTGTGATGTCACAGTGAGAGAGAGACAGGAAACTGAGCGAGAGAGAGAGAGAGGATGACATGCAGCAAAGGGCCACGGGTCAGACTCGAACCCACGGCCTCTGCGGTTAGGACTAAGCCTATGTGGCGTGACGCACTCTACCAGGTGATCTTCTTTACATGGTAAATGATTTTATCGTATTCTTAAGCCAAGCTTCCTGTTGGCAGCATCTCTGCAGGGACGGTCGCATGCATCCCATCTTCTTCTGCTGATAAAACCTCTACAGTCTGACCTAGTTTCACAATACTGAGACAAAAATCAACGGGCCGTGCAGTTGTCACATGAAACTACATTTCTGATTGTACAACAAACACAAGCACTGTACGAGTGTATGAGCTGCAAGCCAACAGTGACGGACGCTAAGCGAGCAGCTCTGTCGTAAACAAGCGGGACTGTGTCCTTCACTGCCCCTCAAACTGTGGGATTTAAAGGCTAATCCGTTTTCATATACTTCCTATAATCACACACAACGACACACTCTCAGCTCACATCCACTCACGCTGATGATGCGTCCTTTTACTCTGCGACAAGAGACAGAAAATATCAACATGTGCACAGACACCTGCAGAACATTTAAAATAAAAAGCTAAGCTGAACTAATTTTGACTCCTACTGAAAACAAAAAGAAGAATGCTGCCATGTTATTGTAATTCTTGATGACACAAATGCATTAAACAAAAATGTCACTGCTTTATTTCTCTCACCTTTAAACACAGTGTTCATACAAGTTCTCATATCAGCAGGCAAAACATTTATTCATCATGACAGAGTTTTAAACAGAAGCAACTGTGAACCATTAAAGTCAGATCTAGAGATCTGTGTACGTCCGTCCATCACACTGAAGTCGTTACGACACATTGGTTCAAATATTTAAAGGGACAGTTCAGGTTTGTTGACGTGGGGTTGTGTGAGGTACCTACAGTAGTTTACTGCAGGTAATGTACTGACTGTATATGACTACCTCACACAACCCCACGTTAAAACACCTGAACTGCCCTTTAATGACTTCCTGCTTCTGTTCTTTTCATTTGAGGGTCAAACTCTCATGTGAAATGCATCAGCTGAAAGTGAAAGTTCTTCCACCTCTCTCTTATTAAATATAAGGTCAGTTTTACATGTAAACATGAAGCTGGTATTGTGTTTCCTAAACAATCAGATGTTACATCAGTCACTTCGACACCGACGGCATCTTGGTTCAGAGAGCAGCTCCACTTTGTCTCTTGACAAAAAGGTTTCTGTGTCTCCGGATGGATCGGTCCTGATGGTCCGTCTGTTCCCAACACCAAGAGCTAACTGTTCCACCATGACAGCAGCCCCAGCCCCGGCTCACAGATGGTCCCCTGAAACAACAGAACATGGGGGGGGGGGGGGGGGGGGTTTACCTTTACTTTGGCCACAGATAAACTGTTGCACTAACAAAAAGCTCCCCGACTCTCCTGCTAGTGTTGACGCATCTCTTACCTTTATGAATCTACTGAGTCACGACAGCAACAGACAGTCGAGCTTCACACAGACCTCAACTACTGGATCTGTCTAATACCTGCAAATCACCTGTCTATATTACACAACCCCACCCATCTGTACGGAAGCCCCTTCCCTCCAAACCAGGAGAACAAAGACAACGGAGAACCAGTGAGTTGGACTTTTCAAACCTTATTTCGATTAACATTGTAGCAGCTGTTTGATGATTCTTTTATTGATTATTTTGATGTTTATTTATGTTTGATTAGATTCCTGTGTGTGATACCTGAAAGTGAAGAGACGCGTGAATAAAGTAAGTGTAACGTCAACTTCATTTACTTCAGTTTATTATCGTGTGCTGACATTTGAAGTTGATATAATTGTACTTATTTTGCTTTTATGTATTTTAATCTCGTGCTGAGAAAATCATCCGTCTCTCCATCCTTCCATCATGTGAACCACTGACCTCCGCGTCATGAACTAAAATCGTTAGAACGGCCACTGGATCCTGCTGCTGCTGCAACGCCTCCACCTCCATGTTTAGCACAATGAAGCTAAAGTCGTTAGCACTTCTCTCCCTTGTTTACAGTGAATTTTCAGCTAATTCTGCAGAACAATGATCGACAACTGGCAGTGCAGCAGGTCAGCAGTGACACGCCAGCTGTGGCAAAACATCTGGTGGAACAAAGGCACATGTCTCAGCTACATGTGGAGGAGGTTTGCTGTCGATATTCACACATTTTTTATTTGAGCAGATCTGCTGGAGATGTAAAGGTGTGTTCTTACAATCAGAGTGAACGGTGGCTCTTTCTTCTCCCTGCTGTCCTCTGCTGGCGGCGGCGCCGTGGACTGTCCCGGTTGAGTGGGTGTGTCCGTGGTTGCGGTGGCCGGGCCCGTCGGCGACGTATCCACAAAGACTTCGTCTGTCACCCGAAAACGGATCTCCTCCCCTTGGTCCATGTAGAGGTCATGGGCCCCCTCGTCCGTCTCATACTCCCACAGCCACACCTGCTCTGCTTCGTCACTGAGGCTGCAGCTAAGGAAGGCTCCACAGCTACAGTCACGGTCAGTTCTGGTACAACATGATTCATTTAAAGGTGCTATGTGTAAGAATGTGACGACATGTACATGTATTCATCACTTTATTTTATGTCTGAACAGATTGCAACATAACCTAAACTAGAATCACCTCCTCGTGGTTGTATCTCTCCGCCACTCAGACTAGTTCTTGAAGTCGTCAGTTATGGCTAAAAAGTGTTTTCTGAGGTCACTTTGACCTTTGACCCTTGACAACCAAAGTCTAATCACGTCGTCCTTGAGTCCAAATGAACGTTTGTGCAAAATCTGAAGGAATTCCCTTGAAGAGTTCTGGAGATATTGCATTCACAAGGCCAAAATTGTGGTTTGTGGGCTCACCACGCCTGTGAACTTTAACCTTTGACCCCCAAAATCTAATCGGTTCATCCTCGAGTCCTAGTGAATGTTTGCACCAAATTTGAAGAAGTTCAGTCAAGGCGTTATCGATATGGCGCCGGCACAGAGGAATAAAAGTGAGACCTTCACTGACTTTCTTAGCTGCCCGTTAAAGCCTGTGACTGGAAAACAAAAGAGCCCGTCACTCTGCAGGTTTGTAAACCAGAGTCACTGATAACAAGGCTTCTCTTAGTGTTACACACAGAAACTTTAACATGTGATGCACAAATGTTTGGAGCTCAAAGCTGCACTTCTGATGAAATCACAGCGCTGAGGTCAGGATACAACTTTGCCGGCTGCTGAAGCGACTCTGGGGGAATGAGGATGTCATCAAAGAAGCCCATTGTCACTGGAACAGAGAGACACAGTGTGCGGTCAGTGTTTACCACATTACCATGAATGAATTAAGAAAACTGTTGTAGGAGGAAACGACAACGAGAATAAACATCAGCTGCAGATCTAATTTTCCTTTTTCAGGGTATTGAGCAGGACTTAGAGTGAACTTACCGTGAACTCCCTCCTGACTGCAGTACTTGATCTTGCCGACCAGGATCTCGTCGAGGAAGGGGTGAAAAACAACATACCTGAAATGAACTGACAGAAACACAGAAGGAAGACGGGGCTCAAAGTGAGTGAAAGCACAACTGATATCAAGTGTTATTTCTATTTTCTGATAAGGAAACGGCAGCAATATTTTCCGGGTCTATATCATCATGTCCTTCAGGAACATTTCTCCAGAATCCTCCATCATGATGAAAGTAGGTGAGTTAGTCCCACCCCCCCCACCCCCCGGTGTCGCTCTGATCTGTGTGTAACGGTGTTTCTGTGAGGACGTCCTCAACCTGACGGTGCATGATGCAGGTGTACAGGGAGATGTAAGAGATATAATACCTTTGGTGTGTGAGGCTCCGTCCCCCGGGAATATATAGGAATCATCCAGTTTAGTGATGTCATACAAGCAGATGCAGAGGCCAACATTGTAGACCACCTGCAAAGACGCTGACAGTTCAGTTTTGCACAATAACTCTCATTCGATTCTCACAACATCAGTCTCAGTAAGATAAAATTCATAACAGAAAGAGCTTTTAAACACAAATCACAACATATTGTCAGTAATCACCACTATAGAAATGTATTTCTTTCATTTTGTTTACTGTTAAAATGTTGTAATGTGTGCGGGTCTGTACATTTGATGACCTACAAGCAATCGAAATATTTAATATATTTAATTTAATATATTAATATATCTCTAATTTGTACAGAAGAGGTTTAGGGCCACATGTGAAAGTTTAAATCAGAATTTGGACATTCTAAAAAAAATAAAATAAAAATTATAATCACATTCGGGCCACATGTGAATTTTATTATCTTTAATAATATAATTTTGATTTGAAACTCAAAATTCTCACTGTGTAGAAAAAAAAATGAAAAATATCATTAGGGCCACATGTGAAATTTTTTTTTTCAGAATTCTTCTTCTGTAAATTTACGGAAGAGAAAGAACAAAAAACTGATGCAGTGGAGTACAATCAATAATGACCGTACTGTGTTTGACAGCTATTAATTGATTAGACAGGGGAAATAATTGTTAATTCTCATTTAGTGATGATCTGATAAACTAGATGCTTTTGCCTAACTTGATAGAGTTGTTTCCTTCTATCTGTTCTTCCATGTCTCTCTCTCTCTCTCTCTCTCTCTCCATCAAAGTTTTCCTGGACCATCAGTCGTCCTGGCACCTTCATGAATTTCATGGTCTTCATGGTAGAGAGGAGGTCATGTGACTCTTGCCACACCTCTAAGTTGTTTGGATCCATGTTCCTTATAAATTCAGAGGATATCAGGTGTTGTGCAGTTTGTAAAGGCAGATTTATTATTTACGAATATACAACAATTAAAACTTAATTTTAAAAAGTTGGCTGGCAACAAAAGAAAACTACTTGGGAACTACTTTCCACCATATAAATAGAATGAATTACCGAGCACTTGAACGTCTCATCTCACTGAAAGACTTTAAACGTTTAATTTTGGACTTTGTGGAGGAGTCTATGACGGTAACCGATGTTTGTATGTTTAGTGTCCTGCCTCTCATTATTTCTGCTGCACTCAGGTCAGTGTTGATGCTGATGGAGGTTTTTCTCACCGACAGTGAAACACACCTTGTTGGCCAGTTTCTTGTTGAGCTCCTCGGCGATAGCTTCGTTCAGTTGTCTCTGGAAGTTCCACGGAGGGATCCTGACCGTGTCCACCATCTCCACCAACACGAACATGATGCAGCCCGTCACACACACACACACACACACACACACTACCTGTGGTCCAACAACCGGCAGAGCTGTCAGTCTTTTATTCTCATGGAGCATTTACTGTTTTTCTTCTCTACAAACCAGAGCGGAGAGGAAACAACATCAACAGCTGCTCACAACGAAGCCACAGAAAGTATTTTCATCTGCAGCAACTCTGAAGCATCCATGTTGTCTCCATGTGATTATTTACGACAGTGGGCTTTTTTACGACATGTCGCAAATCTTAAAGGTACAGTGCACATTTTTAATGTTGACCCTGCTCTATTTTTTTTTTCTCTTTTTGCCCTAATGTGCAATTTGTTTAACATAATTTCACATAGCAATATTAAAAAATAATAGAACACAATGTAATACCATATAATGTAATATAATATAATGCATATTCTTGTATTTTATGTTTTCTTAAAGAACATAAAATACCGTAAAATGTCCTCTGTGATCAAAAAGCCATATCTGTCTGTAATACTAACAATCCCTTTGTTTATAATATTTTTCTACATTGTTTAAATATAAATAAATAATAGCACACTACACTAATATAACATAACACAATATAATACATATTCTGGTATTTTGTTTTCTTAAAGAAATTTTAACTTTATATTCTCTGTGATCAAAAAGCTTTTAAAAAGCTTATCCGTCTGTAACACTAACAATCCCTTCAAGTTGTTTATATTTTTTCTACATTGTTTAAATATAAATAAATACTTGCACATTACACATTTCAGTACTAAACTCACTTTTAGTCCTCTTCACTGATAAATAAACACTACAGTTAGAGTATGACCATACTGCAACTCTATAAATATACACAATAATGCCAGATGGCATGCTGCACATACAGCTACGTTAATATTTCTTAGTTCAGTTTTGAATGTGAAAGTGGGCGGTGAACATTACTGAATAAACAGAGGGATGATATAATGTCAGAGGATGTACTGACTTCATATCAGATCAATAACCAACTTTAATTAAAGCCAATTCTTCTTCTTCAGATGCTTGAGGCCATTTACCTCATTTTCTTATGATCAGAGAAAAACACAAAAACATTCACTTCAGAATTTTATCTTTATTAATTTACCATTTATTTCATAAATGTCAGTATATTTTTAAATCTCGCAAGCTACAAAACTGCAGGCATCATCATTGAATCTTTTACTTATACAAAAATCACGCTTAATGCTGAAACAGGAGTGTGAGGGGAACCATCACTATGAAATAACATCTGCTCATATTCCATTTCTATTTACACAACGCCTTCATGAACATTTGGTTTGTCGGTTTACAGTAGCACTGATCAAACTGAACCAGTGAACATTTTACTTCACAGTATAAGCAGCTGTTAAATGCACTGACAGAAGAAAGATGATGATTGAATTATTCAGTATTTTTGAAGATCCTGGTGAATTCTGTCAGGAACAAAACCCTGTATGTAATCAAGTAATAATGGACATGGTGATATTTTTGAAATGTCACATGAAGATGGATGATTGATTCAAACACAACTCCTTGGTAACTATTATTTCTTAATAATTTCATTAGGCATCTTTGGCAGTAAATCTGATACACTGATCAGGAGTGTTTAAGCATCAGTAAGATGAGCTCAGTGAGGGCAGGAAACAATTTTTTGTGATGATTCTCAAAGTGTTGAGCAGTTGAATTTTATCAACAGCTGAACATATAAAGAGTCATTTATGTGCAAAACGTTGTTAAAGTTGGGCTGCTGCATGTTCACCTCCTGTCAAAGCCCAGCAGCAACCGACAGCCACAATCCAGTACCTGTGCTTTTCATTCATCACCTGGTCTGTGAAGCCATTAATCAATTTAATAAAGACTGCAGAGGGGTCTCTATATCATGACTCTGGGCAGCATACAGCATGTTACTCCCTCCCTCTCTCTCTCTCTGTTTGTTTACATATATATATATATATATATATATCTGTATATAATGATTTATTATTTATGTACACATCCCTATACAAAGTGCAGCTATATAGCAAATCATTTACACACGGATCCAAACCTAGTGACTTTTTTTAGTACATATGGATTTACCTCAGGAACTGTATTAATCCAGAAGGTTTTTACTTGTGCGACAGCAGATTGAAGAAGTGACGGGTTTAACTCTGCATGAGGAGGAGAACTAAACACAGAGGAGCAGAATTACTCCCACGTAAAACACAGCAGAAAATATCCCTAAGCTCAAAAAATATATAACCACAATGTTTCAGTGGCACACACTACATCATGGCGAGACGTTTAGAACGATCTTCAATCTAGATCTTCCTACCATCTGAAAATATGTGTCTCAATAATGAATATCACAAGTTGTATGTCAGTCACCACAGACATGTACGCTGAACGAGGACGATGTTTAGCAGAGGAAACACGACGCATAGCGAAAGCACACCTAAAAGCTACTTCTCTAACTCTACAAAGTGCTAGTGTACAGGCAACTGGACACTAGGATTGTGCGTTAGTTTGTGTAAGAAGACCTCACGCCTTCCCGAGCTGTGGAGGACCAAACCTCAACCTGATTACAACAAAACCAAACATTCAGCTCAAAGACAAACAGCCTGCCATCTCCCATTACAGCTACAACAGGCAATTTCACACACTGGCAGCTGCAGTAACTGAGAAACTGGGAGTTTAACACAGAGAAACCACAACAACATAATGAGCCGGATGACCGAGTGACCTGGGAAGCTCATTTCACTGGGATGTAGATCTACTCTACAAGTGTGGAGGTTTCTCTGGTCACAGCGTGATTGCAGCTGCGTAGAAATATAAGGAGTTGTCATTAAACTGTTGCTGCTTTTCTCCCAAGGGGCTTCACTAAAATTCACATTAAAATCTTGCCCGGTGCAGCTTTACTGTCCGTCAACACAAAGCTGAAGACAAACCAAACATCAGGTTGTGGTCTGGACCGCCTGGTGGACTCAAAGAGAGGCAGCAGGAGCAAAGAGGGACAGACAGATGTAAAGACAGACCGATGTTAACCTCAAGAACAAAGTCATGCATCTCTTTCGCACGCACGCACGCACACACACACACACACCCCCACACACACACGACAAACCACAAATGGAAAGAAAAAAAAATGGCCAGGCTTGTGCAAACACAACAGCACTCTGTGTTCTGGTTTGTTGTCCCAAGTCAGAGGGAGAGAGACACAACCACACAGAAACCTTTTCACACAATGGGGTGTTATATCATGCAAAAAGACAGAAAACAAGCAAGTGAGCATAAGAAGAACAGCAGGGGTGGAGGTGTGAGGGGGGGGGGGGGGGGTGAAAATGCAACAATAGCAGCATGAAAACTCAATATCTCAGACCGGATGAGAGCAGGGTGAGCTGCGACTGATGGGATTTCACTGGTGCTGCTTACAGTAAGTTTGTTTGTTCACAGTGAGGCTCTAATCAACAATGACTGAGACCAGAAAGCAGAAAACCCTGAAGTTTGATGCGTAAGATGAACTTCAGGTGACACATCTGGAGAGAATCAGGGGAAAAATAAATTCATACATTCGTGTGAGTTGAACAACTCAGTCAGCTTATTGAGCTGTTTGGATGGAACGACATTAAAGAGGAGGTATAATGGAGAACAACAACTGTCTGGTCCTGGGGTGGATTTTGCAGTTAAAGATATAAAACCTTTTTAAATAATATTCTGTATGAAACAGGTTTGCGTACTGCAAGATACAATACAGCTGATGCTTCGAACGAGCCTCTTTCTGCAGAGGCGAGCTTGGAACCACGTTCAGTGAAACCAAACGACTATCGGAGAGATACAGCAGTGATGCCGATGTGTCACTAAGGTAGGAAAGCACCACCCTGTTCGGTGGACACAGATGAGACGGTCAGCCGAACGCTACATGAACAAATAAGCTGCGAATACGAACGACACAGTGTAACAGACACACACACTGCTGAGCTTCGTTATGTGCGCTTGTTTGAGTGCATTTGTGCAAGTCTGCCTGTCGACCGGGAGTGATGTCACAGTAATCCTGTCTGTTTCTACATGCTCGTGAGAGAGTGAGTGTGTATGTGTGTGTGTGTGCGCTTTTCATCTGTACAGCGACCTTGTGTGTGTGTGTGTGTGTGTGTGTGTGTGTGTGTGTGTGTGTGTTCTTTCTTTAACTGAGCATGGCTGCAGCTGTTCCTCTCGTCTCTCCCTCTTTGCAAAGCCCCTCTCTAGGCCCATGTTCCTCCCCTTCTTAACCCACGCCAAGGCCCCTCACGGGCCCCTACAGGCCCCCGCCTTCCTCCTCGCCACCATCTACTGCAGCTCCTTCATCCTGTTGAGGGCGGAGCCAGCCTTGAACCACTCGATCTGTGTCTCATTGAAGGTGTGGTTCAGAGAGATGGGCTTCTGGCTGCCGTCGCTGTGCTTGATCACTGCAGTCAGCGGCTGGAGAGACACGCAGGAGGCAAACATGAATCATGTGTCAATCATTCATCCGCTTTTTCTTTAGCATAATGTGAGGAGAGGCTGGGCTGCCCTTCGGATCAATGTTTTATTTATTTATTCATTTTTAATTGAGATGTTTTATTATAGGCACTACTTATGTATTTCTATTTTCTGGTCCACAATCTATACCCAACAAATAAATCATCATGTTTTATGAAAAGTCAAGATACAACATTAATGCATCAATCATTATAATCCAATGATAGAACTCAGTGTTTTTCATGAACGATATCAGAAACTGTCAGACCAGTTATTTCCTTTTTTCTAACGTCTCATTTTTTAGTTCTTGTGATTTAGTAATTGGTTTATTGATATTATATCTCTTGTGTTGTGTATGTGTCTCCCCCAGGCGTTATGTTCTGTTCTCATGTTCATGCTTTGATCATTGTTTTGTAAAACAGAATAAAAAACAATAGTGTAATAAAATAAATAATTATGACATGAGAACTTTTACTTTTGTTACTTTAAGTAAATTGTGATGCTGATAGTTTTTGCTTTTACTTTACTCAGTGTTTCATTAGTGCAGAATGTTGCTCACCTTGCCGGGGGCAAGGGATTTCAGGCCAGTGATTGAAATCGTGTCATCTGGGCGGATTTTGTCGTAGTCATGGGGGTCGGCAAAGGTCAGAGGCAGCAGCCCCTGCTTCTTCAGGTTCGTCTCTGTGAGGAAGAAACCAGGGAAGAATAACGGATTCATACTGTATTTCCATCAGGTAACCAGAGAACAGAGAACGGTTCTCTGTCTGACAGGAGAGTATCTGTTTCACATTAATACAAGAACATGGTGAATAAGGCGATCATGTGTGTCTCAATCTTATTGATTAGCAGCTGTTCTCATGATGAATCAGTTCACATTAAATCCATGTTGTTGGAAATCTTTCCCGCCCCAAAGACCAAGTGATGTTGAAGCTATATTCTTTGTGTTTTCTGTCAGTTCTGAGGAAATCTTCTCACACAAATCAAATCAAAGAAACTTTCCTCTGAACAGAAAGACTTTCATCTACTCGTTTACCTACATCCAGCCTCCCATATGCAAAAAAACTGGCACTAATGGACTGTAATTACAACTTGGAGACTCTCTTAGACATCGTTAGTCTGGCAGACTGTAAACATGCCAGACTCAATTATTATCAGTTTTCCCTGGAAGCCAGTTACAACTATTAAGATACAGTTTCCCTGTTGCCTCTAACTTTCATAAAGAAACAGTTTGCGTATAAGCATACCTCGGATGGATGCTTGTTTTTTCTGAAACTTACCGTGGATTCTGGCAAAGCTCTTGACGATGATGGCGCGTCCTCCCAGGTGTCGCGGCTCCAGGGCGGCATGCTCTCTGCTGGACCCTTCTCCATAGTTCTCATCTCCAACCACCACCCAGTTCACTCCTTTGGCCTGGATTATTAAGACAACAAAGATCAAGGAAGAATTTAAACTGCCGTCAGGAGAAGACAGAGTTGAATAATAAAGGCGACAACAAGGCAATTCAAAGTGCTGTGCATAAGACAAAGACAAATAAACAGGAAATTGAGGAACTGGTTGCAGTGAAAATGCAACACAAAAAAGAATCTTTTTTAGTCCCTGAATCACCCGGGGAATGTAGAACAATTAATTAATCAACACGATTCCCTGTCAAACTCACCTTGTACTGGCGGGCCACATCTGGCACACCTGCGTACTCTCCTGTCAGCTGGTTCTTAACCTTGTTGACGGCGTCGTTCTCGATGTTGACGGCGCCGATCAGCAGATTGTTGGAGATGTTGTCCAGATGGCCGCGGAATTTGAGCCAGGGGCCGGCGGCACTGATGTGGTCAGTGGTGCACTTTCCCTTCACCTACAGCAACAGAAGATGCAGAAGTTTTCAGATTCTCTTCCCTGTCTCTCAGCCAGGAGTCTAAACTTTACAACTGAAGACATAAATCTTTAATGAAACTGGCCACATATATATATAGTTTCATTAAAAAAAAGTTAATTTTATTCAATTAAACAGCTGGGCGCTGCAGTTCTTAGCAAACATTAGTTGAAATAGTAAAGAGCATTTATTAGTGACTATTTTCAGCTGCAAATTAATCCACATTTGGTGCACTGAGTATTTTCAGGAGCAGGACTGTGTATGTGTGTATGTGACTGGTGCAATTTTCCTTCTTTTGTAAAGCAGGGTGACCAGATATTCCCGGATAGTCCCCAGTTGGAGCTGTCCCCAGAAATGCCCCCATTTTTAACACTTGTAATTCAAAACTGACGTCTAGCGTTGAGCTTGTTTTGTCCAACAGAGGGGGCTGGCTGCTAGCTATAGCAGTTTCAGAAGTAAAGCTACGACCATCAAAATGGAGTTATCCAATCAGATTTTTCTTTTTTAGTTGTTGTCTTTAGGAAACAAAAGGTTAGCTGGCTCAATCATTGGTTAGGAGTTCATAACCGAGCAGTAAACTAACAAAAACAACTTCAACTTCAAACAAACTTCACGACTGCTTCAAAGGTAGGGAGTCGTAATTTCATCAGTCAGCCTTCACAATTATTTATTACAATACAACAGTTACCGTGGTCAAAATACACGACTTCCCCCCTTTACTCATGGGTAAAAACGTTGGATATTTTAATGATATATTGACCACTGAACTGGAAACATTCCTGGTTTTCATTTCAGATATCTGGTCACCTTACTGTAAAGCCACAAGCTCTATTTCACTTTAATCACAACTTTCCCTCCATGTCCTGCTCACCTTGATGAGGACCCTCATGTCTTCCAGGTCTTTTCCGTGCCACTTGTCAAAGGGCTCCAGCAGCTGCAGACGGTTGCTGGAGGGGCTCACGTCCACCTGAACAACATCAAGGAAGGGTGAGACATAAAGGTCCTTCCAGGTATATTCACAAGTGAACACCAATACCGCTTTTCTGTCACATTACACCTTTAATTCTTCACACACCTCGATCATTCTGTTAGTTCGCACGTACTGAAAGTCTCTTGTCGTTAGCGTTGTGCTGCTTTCTAGATGGTCTAGTGTTGATACTGTATTTTTAAAATAGAATCACCTTGACTGAGCTGCTCTCAGTCGGGGGGTGCTGGTAGGTGTCCTGGCCCGGGTCGAAGTCTCTGGACGGGAGCTCGTCACCGCTGGGGGGTTCCAGCTTGAACTTGTCTCCATTAGGAGCGGTCAGGTAGTCAGTCTCAGGGTTGAAGTTGAGGGTACCGGCCAGGGCCATGGCAGTGACTATCTACAATGAATTACACAACAATAATCCAACAGTAGCCGTGAAATGTACATTTAGATGCCGACCGTCAAGAGAACCGCACTGACACACAGTGAAGTGTGTTTACGAGCTTCTCTGATTCTGTGTATTGATGCCCATGTAATTATGAATTGCTGGGCTTGTGTTTTGCTTCTTACCTCAGGAGAGGTGACAAAAGCGTGAGTCGCTGGGTTAGCATCATTCCTGGCGGTGAAGTTCCTGTTGAAGGATGTGACGATGGTATTCTTCTCTCCTTTTTTCACGTCCTTCCTGAAGAGAGAGAAAAAAAGAAACATGGGGCACGTTAGTCTGATACTTTTCATTTGAGCATTTGCAGCATGTGTCAAACTGATGAAGATGTTCTCTGAATTTGTTTTGTCAATTTGCACGTGTTTTCTTAAGTTGCAGTACTTGGAGATCTCAGGGGAACCGTGAATTTCTGCTCTTCAGACTTCACTCTATACGTTTATACTGTGCGCACCTGTTTCTAATTGGGTCTAAAGCGTCGTTGTTAATTCCTTAATGGATGCAACATTCATTATATCCAACAATATTAAAGTGTTGTCTTGGAACACAAATGTGCTAAACAGACCGAGATACTTTTATGTAAACGTGTCACTTTGGCCTCTGATTGATTTAAGAGGAAAGTTTATCATGTGTCCACAATGGGAATAGTTCTGATGAACTGTGTTCATCCCCTGGGGATCATGAATACTATCAGTATATCCACTGGAAATCCAGTTTTCAAAAGTCCTTTTCATTACCAGTGTTGCTAAAGGATATTGATCTCACAACTGACAAACTACTGGGATCTAATATTCAAGTTCCTCTCAGAATCATTAAATCTGAATCTTCAACCCAAATGCTTGAAGTGCATCTGTGGCGTTCAAAGAGCCAACATTAAATAATAAACATAAACATGTAATTGCTTTCTCAAATCTTTTGGCATGTAGGAGAATCCTGATGGAGTTGAAATCCCCCCCCGCTCCCTGAGCTCTTCTATGTGGCGGAGGGATCGGAAAACTTTTCTAAAATTAGAGAAAATAAAGTTCTTGCTCAGGGGGTCACCCTGAGAAATTCAAATCTACTTGAGGTCCGATTATATAATACTTTGATAAACTGAAAACTCTCTATAGATTCGTAATTTTGTTTGTCTCTGGGTCTCAACTAATTTTCCTCTTTTTTTTATACATTTAAAACAAAATTAAAATTTCTTTCTTAACATATCCTCCTGCGATGTATTACTCTTTGTATACTCCATATTTGAGGTACTGATACTGTGAAGTGTTTCTTTGGAGGCAGTGTAATTTGTTTGCTGTTTGGGGGAATTATCAAGGGGACAAAATGTATAAATACATAATTGTGTTACTGTGCCCTTTGTGTTCTTCAGAATAAACATAAAATGCCAAAAAAAAAAGGATATTGATCTGAAAGTGTTGCTAGATGTCAGTAATGTCAGAAATCATCATCTGGGGAATATTCAACAAGGTTTCATGGATATCTGGCCAGTGGTTGTCAATATATTTTGCCCTGTGCCCAAGTGTTAGCAGACTGAGCAACTGTCATGACCTTGATGCTAGTGAGGCAAAATCAGCTTTAAGAAATGAGGTGTATACCTGTCCCACTGTCCGATGCAGGGTCCACAAGCATTGGCAAGTACAACTCCACCAACATCACTCAGGATCTTGGCCTGGAAGAGGGACAACATGATTTTAAAGAAATCATTTCCTGCATCCAGAGTCTCATGAAAAAAGGAAAAAAAGAAACTGCCCAGATGCAAGAGGTCACTCTCTAAATTTAACTATGAGTTCATTTTGGTGAGATTCGGACTCACATATCCGTCCCTCTCGATAGTGGCGCGGATCTGTTCAGAACCAGGGGTGACTGTGAACTGGGCCTTGCACTTCAGACCTTTATCCAGAGCCTGTTTGGCCAGAGAGGCCGCTCTGCCCATGTCCTCGTAGCTGGAGTTGGTGCAGCTGCCGATCAGACCTGCAAGAGTCAAGTTCAACGTTTGTAAGAGGAGAAAGAGGAAAACCAACAGGAGGGAGGATACAGTTACAGTGGTCGACTGGAAGTACTCATCTATTTTTAATAACGCATCGTGTGTGTGAAACGTGAGGAAAATTGTTGAAGAGGAGAAAAAGTGAAAAGACAAGCAAGTCTGTAATTATACATCTTGATCATCATAATAAGACTCTGTCAGTGACTGGAATTCTACTGCATCCACTCAGTACTGTGAGAAGACCATCAGCTACATGACAGAGGTGTCATGTGACAGAGGTGTCATGTGATCTGAACATATCTGGTCAATAGCAGAGCTAGTTATAACAAAGAAAGAAATATCACATTTCACTGGACAAAGCATTAAAAATATTAAGCCACAAATACATACCAACTTTAACCTCCAGGGGCCAGCCGCTCTTCTTAGCTATGGCCCCGATCTCGGACACAGGGTGGGCCAGGTCGGGGGTGAACGGTCCGTTGATGTGGGGCTTCAACTGTTAGAGGAGGGAAACGAGGCAGAGCGAAGGACGGTCTTAATTTGGGTAATGTGGGACATGTTTGTCTATGCTATAAATATTGTTGTCTAAATTTGGAAACTTTAAAAAGAGGAACACTCATAAGCGCTGATGCTGCCTCATGCACCATCACAACCACATGATACAGAACGAGACAAAGCAAAAGTCAATGACTAAATGAGAAGCGGGTGCTTTAGTTTTTAAAATCATCTCAGGGAAGCTTTTGTAGGTCAGTGATACTTAATGATGTCTGTACATTTTTGCTTCAGTACCCTGGTGCTCGCTAATGAACAAGCAGACTGCTGAAATACTTGTCTTAATCAAACGAACATATTTGTTTGACAGCAAGTTGCTCCAAAATCCAAACACGGGCTGATGCAACAATGACACAATAACAACACATAGCCTCACACCATGTATTATGGTGGTAGGACGTAGTGTATTCACATTGGAAAAGTGACAAAATAAAGTATAGTCAAACCAGACAGCATGCTATTCTTCCTAATGATGCATGTTATTCTCCCACAATGCAAAGCACAAAGGAAGCTGCTCACAGCTGGAAAACATTAAAATCATTTGTGAGATTTGGTGAAGCAGCTCAAGAAAAACCTTGGAAAATTAGTATTACTTAGTATAAATTTTTTTTTACCATATCTCTGGGAAATTTGATTGGCTTTGGATACTGTCACATATTTTATCACTTCCTGTTAGTAAAAAAATTTAAGATTTGATGATTATTTGGTATGCTAACTGCCAAAACACTATACTATGACAATTAGCTTACAGCACATACTATAAAGTATTAATATGAAGTATAGATTTGGGACGTGCCAATAATAAATGTTGTGCATTAGATGACGAATGTCAGGAAAAAAAGAGTTGACTCACCTCGCTCAGGTTAATCTCAATGACCTGGTCGTATTCACAACCCTTATCTGGGACCAAGTCATCCTTGAACTGATCAGCCACAGAGGCAATCTCTGAGAGGGAATGAGGACAGAGACAAAGTTGAAGGTAAGAAACACTGAATACAGACGAAGCAAACAGAGACAGACGGTAAGGGACTGACCTCCACGGCCGGTTTTCTCCATGTACGTCTTCATGCGGTGGTTGTAGGGGAAAACAGACGTAGTGGCTCCAATCTCAGCGCCCATGTTACAGATAGTTGCCATTCCTAAACATCATAGTGTCATGGGAACCACAGAGTAAATTACACTTCCCCAAAGTTAAAGAAATGTATTATTTCTTCAAGTCTTGTGATGCATCTCATCCTTACCAGTGCAGGAGATGGAGTCAACTCCAGGTCCATGATACTCCACGATGGCTCCAGTGCCGCCCTTCACAGTCAGGATGCCAGCCACCTTCAGGATGACGTCCTTGGGAGAGGTCCAGCCAGAGAGGGTGCCTGTCAGCCTCACTCCAATCACCTGAAGGAGGAAACACACACCGGTTTACACAAATGGAAAGAACAAACAGATAACACACATTTGTGGAGACACTTAGTGGTTGAAAACAGGGCAGACACATTCAAATCAATTTACAAGGTATCACACGATGCCAAGAACTTACTTTGGGACACTTGAGCTCCCAAGGGATTCCAGCCATGACATCCACAGCATCAGCTCCTCCCACTCCAATGCAGATGGCACCCAGGCCACCGCCATTGGGAGTGTGGGAGTCTGTACCAATCAGCATCACTCCAGGATAGGCATAGTTCTCCAGGATGATCTGGTCAAAGAAAGAGACATTTCACAGTCAGTCACACATTTTCCTCCGCTGACTTTAAACATTTTTGACTGCTATTTAAGATGCATCACATTTCTGGGAATGTCAGTTTTCTCAAAGCCCTAGACAAGAGGTCATAGTCACTGCTCTGGCACCAATATTTTCAGGAAGGAACAAGCTGATTCACTGCTGACAGTGTGCGATTATCAAGGAATGTTTGTGTAATTATTCCAGTGTTTCCTCTACATTCATTTAGCAGTGGCGGCCCACCACTGCTAAATCATAGCCGCCACACCTTCAAATTTCTTTTATTTTTTTTTTATTGTCGCAAATGCACCACCGCCACATCTCTCCACCTTCACAGCACAGTCTGTGTGATGATGAGCGCAACAGCGGGGGGAGGGGAGGGAGGGAGGGAGTGGGGTGGTTGGGGGATCCTATTGGAGTTAATTACTCGCGAGAGCGCGGCCTTGAAAGTGACGTCACGTCAGGCACCAGGTGAGAGTCAGAGAAGTGTAGTCGTGAGGAATAAGGCAGCAAATTACCGGAGAAAAGGTAGACTTATTAGCCAACTCAGTGACGCTAACTTGGGTAAACTAATTGATAGCATTAAGCTAATATCTACACGTCATTATGTATTAACTGCTGACTGCATTTTCAGATGAGCTTGTTCAGATACTTCTCTAAGAAGAGAAAGACAACAGATGAAGAAGACGCTAGTCAGGTAGCATCATAAGCCTTTTACTGACTCGTAAATGATGATGGTTAAGTAAAAAAATAGTATTTTAATGTTCACACTTGTAATCAGATGTGATGTGAGTGTAAACTATATAACGCTGTTAGCGTTACGTTACTCACACTTTTAATGTAATCTTCTTAGACAAGTAACATTAGACAGGGGGGAGTTGTTAAACAAAGTGGAGGAGAGCAGAGCACAGCAGCGGAGAGATGAGCCTGGGTGCAAACTTTGCCACTGACTCTTACACCCCACCCCCCCCACCCCACCCCCCGATAGCATGCCCCCACTGCTGAAAAAAATCCTAGAGGAAACACTGTATTCTCTACACACTGTGAGGTGTTACTGAAGTCAGAGAAGCCATTTAAAGCATCATTATAAATCAGTGAACTTTACCTGATGGATGATCCCTGAGCCTGGTTTCCAGAAGCCAACTCCGTATTTGGCCGCAGCAGTTGCAAGGAAGTTGTACACCTCCTCGTTCACCTCCTGTGTTAGGAGTATTTAGGGAGGAGTTAGGGCTTCTGTGGAGGTTATTTTCATGTAACTATAAAAGCACTTAATACTAAATCCTGGTATTCAACGTGACCTCCAGGCATGTAACCAGACATTTTGATCAAAGCTTCTGATTTTATCTATTGAAACCACAGAAAAAACTTTTAACAGCTGCTGCCTCTGCAACATGACTCCTCGCTGGATGAGAATAAAACGCTGCCCAAACAATGTTAAAATCCTTTAACAATTGCCTGAATTTACATATTCATACTGTTAGTTAAATATATACTGCAACGTGCAACTGCACTGTATAAACGCTACTCATAATAGAATCTGGCTCTTGTTTCACTCGTCGCGTTAACTGACAAAACCTCATAATAAAGAGAGCCAAAAGCCAGAGGAGAAACTGATGAAGCTGTAGAGTCTCTCCATAACTGCATCTTGCCAACACATTAATGGGATGTTATGAAGTCGGTATCAGATGCACACACATATCATTGATATGAACCAGCTGTAGACAAATTCTCAACTTTTAAACTTTCTAAATCTGTTAACATAGAAAAAACAGGTTCCTGCAACATTTTAAAAATCAAAACCAATGGTTTTTAAGATCCTAATAAATTAAGATTAAGACCGAACAATGCCAAATGATTTCTTTTACTCAGACTTTTGTTGCTGCTCTCCTGTAAACGATGTTTTTAAATAGAGGCGGAGTAGAAAATTCAGATGTAAACACCTGCAGCAGCACAGGTATTAAAGCACCACACCATTCATTTTGCATGTTGGTAGAAATAACTATTACTTCCTATTACTGCTAAACATTTTCTAAATCCTACGACAGAATTTCAGATTCATTTTTAGATAATCAGGGGGAAAATAACATGTTCTTAATGTTTAGTAGTGCAGACCTTTTAGCCCTCATCACTATGCACAATGACTTTTCCTTCATCTAATTATCTACCTGCGAACCATAGACTGTAGATCTATGCCAAACTACCAGGTTAGCGCCCCCTAGTGTGTCTATATAACCACATCTTAAAAACAAACGTGTGTCTGTTAAAGCGACAACAGAGTGGAACTAGTGACATGAAAAACGAGCACCATCATTATTATTGCCTTTGTTTTTTTCTACCAGTCTTAAACACACTATCTGCAAATTTAATACCTACAATAAACTTATGGTAAATATAAGACATTTTCAGACCTTATTTTCCTTTAGTTTAATTTCAGACTTTTTAATGACCCACAGGAACCCTGAATAAGCTTTCCAGATCATGTGACATAACTCTTGAGATTGTATCTAATCTGATTACAAAGCAAAACAGAGGCCAGTGGCCGAGCAGGCAGGCACATTAACACGTACGTTGTCAGATGAAAATAATAATAATAGGCATTTTCTTCTCCTGGCGATTTGCAACCAATGACTGTACCATAAAAATATATGTATCATAAATATAATCCTGCTCACCTTAGCCCTCTGCAGGTCCTCAGCCCCCCCGATCTGCGCCTCGATCAGGTGATCACAGTGGATGGTGGAGGGGACAGCCACCCTGGGCAGACCGCTGCTGATGAACTGAAGCATTGCCATCTGAGCTGTAGCATCCTGCATAGCCACACGGCCCGGACGCAGGCGCAGATATGTACGCCCGCGGTCGATCTCCTGCCCGGCTGGATCGTCCAGGTGACCGTACACGATCTTCTCCGACAGAGTGAGGGGCCTGCTGAGCCTGGTGGGGTGGGTTGGATTTGTAGAATCAGATAAACCATATTTTCCCTTGAGAATGTTTGATTTTACTGAGAAATGGAATAAATAAATAAAATGTATCAATAAACTCAAACAAACTACTTCCGGTTACAAAGAACTGAGGAAAACCCTGAACACCAGAAGTAACTGTGGCTTATCAGGGCAGCAAATATTTAGGTCTGACTGTTCCTTTAATAGTCAGTGAGACAAAAGGCTTTTCCTGTTCCTGGATTACAGCATGTGGTCAACTTAGCAAGAGGGGAACACCAGGTCATCCAAACTTAGCTCCTGGGCCCTGCTGGCTCTGACAAGTCAACACTGTAAATGTCATGAGATTTACTGTGTAGCTGTAATAAACACCAGCCATTCCTCATGAGCCAAACTGTAATCAACACAGACTCTGTGTATGTGTACTTCTGAGAAAGGCAACTGCTGCTGACCTCCTGCGCACAATGTTGATGTTGTCGTGCATCTTCTCATAGTTAATGCTGGAGCCGGGCTCAAAGCGGCTCATGGCCACCTTGGCTTTGGCGCTAAAGACTGCAGAGACATGAAAACGCTTCGCCCCGGTTCCAAGGGCCAGCTAGACCAGAGGAAGAAGAAAACAATTCAGAGAAAAACCCCTATAAACAAAGTTTTATTGTAGCGTTCAGGACCAACATATGCAGTTCTGAGTTAGATAATAACTATGGAGAGGAACAAGAGGCAATTAAATGACACATGACCGGGGACCAAAGCAGGTGGGTCTAGTAAAAACACTAGACACTGAGCAAGGGGCACAACAGAAGCATACATTAATTAATCAGTAATTGCTAACACTGTTCTCCAATGACAACAAGCGTTTCAATCAAAAACCTGCTAGAACAATTCCAGACAGACAATTATCTCTTTATAGACATAAAAACCTTTCTCTGAATAACTTTAATCTACTTGAACTGTGAAATCTGCTGTTGTATTATGTAGAAGAATACATCATATACACAAAGATTATATTGATTATCTGGCAGAAACTCAATACTGGACTGAGTATTAGAAAATTTAATCAGGACACTGCTTCAGGCTTTTGAGGCATTTTTATTGGTTGATGTCTTTTGTCGCTGCCAGCAAAGTAAGCCATTACAGTGCTGGCTTTAAACCTCTCATGCCAGTGGATGATCCTGTGATATACAGTAGAAGGGTTATTTTTAAACCAGCTACGACGAGTTGCTTAACATCTTCCGTTAGTGTTGATATTCAGTGGAAAGTCACTGTGCTCAAAGAAAAGTGGGTGAAAGTTTATACAGCTCATATTTCAGAGGTTAGCCTCTCCCGCTGGACTATTACTGACAGTGTGATCCTCTGAGTGGATTCAACTGTCTCCTCAACTATGTATGAGCACTAGAGGTACACACACACACACACACACACAGTCTTTAAAATCAGTATTGGTTCCATTACAGCACCTTAATGCCGGTACTTGTCATCAGCAAATTAACTTTTTGATTCAGAGTCCATGAAAGATATATTTAATGGCATGCACTTTGTATACAAATGTTATGACATGCTGTTAAGGATAGTCTTCTGTGAGTAAATGATTATCCTTAAGTCACGTGTAATGTGTGTATTTCATCAACAGAAACAATTATTTTGGGATATCCATTGCTTTTAAAACCTTAAGATTAGTACTTCCTTAAGTTAAACCTAAATGAGGAGAATCTCTATCAAGTCGAACAAACTGTGCTCAGGTACAGGCTTAAACATTCAAACAGGTCTTGAAAGATGAGTCTTTAAAACTGCGATGTGGCAACACCATAACACACAACTTGGCAGAAGATTCAGTGTTTGAAACAGTAGCTTTGACAGTAACAAGTGGTCAATGAAGAACCTGTCAGAATATATATTTTGTAAATAGTATCATTTCCATGCAATGAATGCTATTTACTTCATATTGATCCAAATAATAAACTCAGCATTTTAAAAAAAATGAGACTGAGGACTAAGATATACTTTGAGACTGTCTTTTCTTCAGACAACTCAAGCGCAATAATTCTTGACCAGAAAGTTTTATTAGTGTCTGGCCACCATTTTGTCTTATTTTCAAATCTAGACTAATCTCCATTATTGTGTAAAATAACGTATTATACAACATGATATTTGTTTATTAAAATAATAG
Organism: Seriola aureovittata; assembly: GCF_021018895.1. NCBI lineage: Eukaryota > Metazoa > Chordata > Actinopteri > Carangiformes > Carangidae > Seriola > Seriola aureovittata. The sequence goes on from NC_079380.1 coordinate 22,847,075, forward strand.
CTATGTTAATGTTTATATGTGGGATGGTTTGTTTGTTGATCTATGTTATTAAATTTCAATTTAAAAAATTGAATAATAGAAAATATATATATAATAAATAATAAAAAATGGATGATAAAAAAAACACCTTCTGTAGACAGGTCCTTACAGAAAGCACGGTGCTTTTCAAAATAAACATTATCTGATATGATTTACTACCCAACACGGGACCGGAAACTGCCTCTGTGCATCATTCAGGAGCCGTTAAGAGAACTGCGTAACCTTGCGATCACCTTGCAAACATCAGGACACTTAAGTGCGTTTACAGCCACTGTTCAGTTGTGATGTTGACTGAATTCAATACTGTTATTATCAATAACATGATTTTAAGTTGGTGGTCGTCAAGTCAGACGGGGTTTATAACCGTTACAACGCGTCGCATCCCGGTGTCAAACGGGGACACCGTGACCTGACAGTCAGCGGCTCGGCGCGAACTCTGCTCTGCGTTAACTTGCCGTCGGTCAACAAGAAGCAATGGCGGCTGTAGCACACGACGGAGCATATCTGTTGTCACATATGTACTCCATAGCAGGACAGTTAAATATTCTGTAAAGGTTATAAAAGAACGTTTTCTTACCCGCAGCCTAGAGACAGTCAAACAGTAAGGCGCCATTTTGTTCACTGACAAAGATGAGTGTCGCCCTGGTGTGACGTCACTGGCTTAAGTTGCCCGTTATTTTACACTATAAATTAATAAATGTTTTAATTTAAGTCTCTTTCTATTTATCTATCTTCACCCCTGACATTTTTTATTTATCTTTTTTATTTTCATATTGTTTTATTTCATTTAATATAGGCTACTAAGATTGTATTTATGTTGTTATTATTTTCTTGTCATCAAAGTTTATGTAATTTGACCTCTATATGTTTTTGAATTGAGCTACTGTTCTGTTAATTTGTCCTGTTCCTTATGTGGAATTATTTGAAATAAACAAATTTAAATTTAAAAAACACTATAAATTAAGAAAGGAAATTATTATTATTATTATTATTATTATTATTATTATTAAGTTTCGACCGTTTCGACATAACTTCAGGAGTGTCATATATTTTCTCTCACGTATGAAGTAAGCAAAGGTGGAAAGTGACTAATATTTTCTTGATTACAGTTTTTAAGTACACAATTCTACCTTTTACTGTTTTGTACTCCTACTTCACTGTATTTCAGAGGAAAATATTGTACTTTCACTCCGAGTTTATTTGACAGTTAGCCTACTTGTGAGTTAGCTTCATGTACACAAGATACATTAAATGTTGCTTACACAGAGACGCAGCAATGATAATAATCCAATAATGTAATAGTTCAATGGAAGTATTATCGGCTACATTTTACTGCTAATACTTTTGTACCTCTGCAAGACTTAGTATTTTTATGGTGTAGTATTGCTACGTCTCCTGGTGCTTTCATCCACTGGAACTACACTTTACACATAACTCATAATATAAAATCACACATAATAGGATATATAATGAATCAGAACGTTTTTATTGCTTTCTGCAAAATGAAAAAAAATCTATTCACATAAAAAACATAAAGCAGCTTAGTAGCCCCAGCTCTATGAAGTTAACAAATGCCATGGGCATTTTCTATAGGCCCACTTTGTAGTATCTACCACGCATTTTCAACCCTTGTTTATTTTGAAAATATTCTAAAAGTCACAGAATAATCTTATAATCATATATCATTTAGTGATTAAGAACTTCATTTCCCACAAGCCTCTGGTAAAAGTCCGGTTGCTTTGGTTGGCTGAGTGGACGCTGCAGCCCTATAATCTGTGGGTCCTCCCCCATCTCAGCCAATAGAGACTCTGTTGCTATCACTCCTTATATTTTTAGCAAATTGTTCTGCACCGTAGGAAACTACAAATATCCCACCGCCGAAAGAACTAGAGCCTGATGGGTACACTTCGGTTTTATATGAGGACAAAAACGTTTTTTTTGTGTAGTATCGGTGTCGCTACTTTTCGCGGAAGACTATGAATAGAAATCGTGAGTGATGACATGTTTATTTTCCTTTTTTTTTGTTATTTTTAAATGATTCTTCGGGGTTCGTATGAAAAAAAAAGATGTAATCTACAAGGGTGACATTAATGATTTTGCTAACAGGAGAACAGACATGATAAATACAGTTATAAGAATATTACAATAATAATAATAATAAAGCAGCATCCATTATAATGTGAAGAAAGTAGTGCCTGCCGTCACGGGGGTGTGGGCGAGTCACAGTGTATAAATACGCCGGGTTGTCAAACAGGAAAGTTTCTCTGGACCCTCCATGCAAACTGTCAGCTCAAGACAAACTGGAAAACCATCCAGCCATCGGAGAATTGGGGCAGCAGTTAAAAACAAAAACAAAAAAACAAAAACAAAACAGCAAATACCAAGGTGAAAAATATCCTGCTGTCGGCATCTAAACCGACGACTCGATACAGGCGTCTTGAAAACCCGAGACAACACAAGGGATTTAAAACAGAAACGCAGGAGTACAAGTCAAGCTAGGACATCAGTCACGATAGGTGAGTAATTAACTGTCAACCGGTGGCACAATATAAGCTAATTTTATTCTAATATGCTAACGGGGCCTGTGTGTGTTTTGGTGTTTTTTTTTCTTTCCAGAAGATGTGGTTATTCATCAAAAATGCGCTGACTATATTGAATAACTGTGAATAACCGGGTCCGCCATTGAATAGGAAAAACACGGCTTTTGTTTTTGTCTTAGCTTAGCCGTTATATATTATAATTAGCTGACGTGACCCTCTAAAGGTCTGTTAAGCTGTCATGATTTTTCTCTCTCTCTCGTTTATATTCATGGTTTGACTGAGGTGGAGGGGGGGGGGGGGTTGTTTATGCTGAGGAGGGACTCTCTTCTTCATTGCTCAGTGCACATACTCGGTCGATGGGCTGTTCGCCACTTAATTAGCTACATAATTTAATTTACAACGACAATTTAGCGAAGGGGGGATTCTCCACCTGCATGTCAGCTAAACCGATGTCCTTTCTGCTCCAGTGCCTTTTGACTGACATATGGCAGTAATCCCCAGGTAGACCCTGCTGCTGTTATTATCTGGGCTTCTCACCACACATGCGAACCTGCTTGATATTTTTTTTTTTTACTAAACCCTTCTCTCCTTGCTTATTAATCCTCCATTATCCGGCAGGTAGATATGCAACATATTCCTAATTCAGTGGGTCTATAAATAACAAACAGTTTAAAGTTCCATTGGGAGAAAACTGAGATCAACAAAACAAAAATCACTGTAATTTAAAATTTTATTGAGATTTATGTCTGTGGTGACCACTTAGTATTGCTCTGACCCCCACTTATAATATTCCTAAATGGGCTTTTGTTGTCATATTTGTATTGTAGTGTGTGCTTATTGTGAGATCACTGTGGCTCTGCTGCTTAACAGTTCAAATCTGACTTGTAGTGGATGCTTTGCAGCACACACTGTCACACATTTGCAGCTCTGATAATGAGTCCATGTAAACAAAAATAGCACCAGAGATCCTGCTGTTGCACCGATCCGCAATAACAGGCCTTTAAAAATAAAAACCATCTCCCTCAAACTGTGCAACAAATCTGCAGGTGAAGGATACAAGTATGAACGCAGTGAGGGGATTTGCAAACATGAAAGATTTTTGATGTATTTTAATGAAATTGCAAGCTGTGTTAATGTTTTAGACCAATTATTTCACCACAGAAACAATAAACCTGCACATATTAACCGAGTTATTCTCTAATGTCATTGGATGACATTGGAGTATCTTGTCTTTTTGTAATGAGAGGAACAAAATGCAGTAGATGCTGTAGATAGCTTAGCTGTGTGTGCACCCAAGGTTTTTAGTGGTGATGGCTGTTGCAGGTGACGGACCAGTGGATTCTCTTGTGCTCGAAGATCCTTTCCTACAATCACTTTAACTCATTTTTGACTCAGGTGGTTGAGAGGAATTTGCACCACAGACGATGCAAAATGGGGTCCTATTTATAGCCCATCCGAACCAGCCCCCATCTTATCCTTCAATGTCACCTTTTTCATGCAAAAGGAAAATGTAAATCTCATCTTGAACCGTCACTCCCGCAGCCGTGCGTCCAGCCGTTGCAGCTTTATCTGTAATAACATTAGAATTGTCTTTAATCGGAGGCGTCTTTCTAATCTTAGCTGCCGAATCCCCATCTGGCAGGGAATGTGAGTGAATTGTTTGTGTGTGTGCGTAGGGGGGAGGGGGTGATCGCACGCACTGCATGGTGGGACATGGTGTTCTGTGGAGTCGATTAACTGTCCTGCCATTTTATACTTCTTCCTCAGGGAGTCTTCTGGTGTTGTTTTTGTTTTTTTTTTCCTCTTGCATGTAATCTTCCTTTTCAGCTCGACTCTGCGTGGTGATGAATGGCCTCTGTGTGACTTACAGCATTAAGCAGGAGGCGCTCCATGGGCTCGGATTCAGATTATAAAGGATTTATGAAGCCCACGACACAGCATCTGTTACATCAATCAGTACATCCTGCAGTTGATACAACCAACTGATATAAAATATAAAGCATTTTTAATTGCTGTGTGTTACTGAATAAGAATAGTGGATGTGTAAATAAGTTTGTATTATAGAAATGTGATTCCTGGATAATAGTGATAATTGGTCTTCTCCCCCACAATTTCCCCAAACTGTTTGAATCTATTTTTAATGGCTTTAAGGTCATTTTCGCAGCAGATTAGATTTAGCGTCAGGTTTCTTATTCGAATCGATGTTTGCCCTGGTAGGTCAGTACAGAAATGCCTCAGTCCATATCACATTAAGCCGTGACACTTCCACTGGTCTCATGTGTTTTTCCTGCTCTCACCAGACTCATGATGTATGGAAGCTGCAGTGTGCCATTCAAATAATTAAACAAATCAATTAAACATTCAATTGACGGATACGTTTACTAAACTGTTGATGATGGTCATGATCTTGTACATTTTCTAGTTGATTTTTTTGCAAGTGTCAGTGTGAGTAAACAAAGACCGTCAAAAGTTTTTGTCCTTTAAACCAAAGTAAACAACTCGGATAAAAAACAAAAATGTAAATGATATTTCTCTAAAATAATGAGTTATAATGAATCACTGTTTATTCTGGCAGCACACTCCAGCCTCTGCACAATCCAGGCTCTCTGTGTCCATTAACTGTCTGCGGCAACAATAGAATAACAACAAACGCCCTCATGTCCTTGCCAGGTAAAGTGACTGCTTTCCTCTGTTTTCATCTTCACAGTTGGAACCTGAAAACATTGTTACGTACTTGTGACGGCGAAAAAACAGCCTGCAACCTGCTGCCCCCACCTTCAAGGTGCCTTTACCATGGTGACACTAAAACAACCGTACACTTTACAATAAGCCAGAGGAAGAACTCCGTGTCTCAGTTGCTTCGCCTCACTTTCAGAACCATCATTTCAAACATTTTGCCGACCCGGTGCAGCCATGCATCTAGAAGTGAAGGTTGCCCTCAACTTCATCGTGTCCTACCTGTACAACAAGCTGCCTCGGCGTCGAGCTGACCTGTTCGGCGAGGAGCTGGAGAGGATACTTGTGTCTCGTTTTGAGGGTCACTGGTACCCTGAAGCCCCTCTCCGGGGTTCTGCCTTCCGCTGCATTCACCTGGGGGCGCCGAGGGACCCCGTGGTGGAGTTGGCCGCAAAGAGAAGCGGACTGGACACGGAGGAAGTGCGTGCAAATGTTCCCGCAGAGCTCAGCGTGTGGATCGACCCTTATGAGGTGTCCTACCAGATTGGAGAGAAGGGGGCAGTGAAGGTGCTCTACCTGGAGGACCCCCCAGGTCTGGGCTGTGACAGCGAGAGGCCTGAGGGTGTGATCAGAGAGGGCAAAGGAGACGCAGAGGCGGAAGAGGCCAAGAATCTGGGCTTCAACCCAGACGCTCAGGTGTTTGTGCCAATTGGAAGTCAGGCGTCTCCCGCCCTCATGCCGTCGCACTCCAGCTCTCCCACACCTCTGTCTGCCCAGTCCTGCCCCGGGCTCTTCAGCTACCCCAGCTCCAGTACTCCCACTGACCCTGCTGCCCACTCCTCCAATACCTCTACCCCTTCCCCTCCCAGCGGCGGGCTGCCCTACCTCGCCGCTCAGCAGCCACCCTCCGCTCTTCCCACTGCCCGCCCTCAACCCATCACCTTCACCACAGCCAGTTTCGCCGCCACTAAATTCGGCTCGACCAAGATGAAGAAGTGCAGCGGAGCCGGGTCGCCGGCCAGCTCCGGAGTCGTCGTCCCACCCGCCCAGAGAATGCTGTCCCGCTCTCCCACCAACATCTCGACGCCGGAGCTGCTCAAGCACAAGCCGCTGTCGCTCTCCTTGCACTCCCTCGGAGGTCCCATCCCCAGCCAGCTCTCCCCCAACGCCAAAGAGTTTGTCTACCCAGGATCCCCGGGGCCCCTTTACTTCGATGCAGACACCCAGCCCATGCAGCCTCATGCCAGCCCATTCCAGCCCCCCCACACTGTCAACACCCATCCATCCTTTGACCCCTTCTCCAGCCCTCCTCCGGCCCAGAGCGTGGGCATCATCGGCAGCAACGGAGGAATTTCTTACATGGAGAAGCCGCCATTTGTCGAAGGTTTAGGAAGCTACAACCTGCAATATCCCAGCCAGTCCTTCCAGCCTGTTGTGCTGGCCAACTAAGCCTTCATTTGTAATGAGAGGAGTCGCTGGAGGAGGAGTCGGGTGTGAGGACAGTGATGCTCCTGATATTTTCAGTTTTTCTAAGAAATTGTTCTAATACTAATACAAATTAAGAATTAGTTTACTACAAAGATTTAAAATACCACGTTCACTGAATATGTCTGTGATTTGTTTTGTCCCTCCACAGCCCCCAGCCCCACCCTGCCCCTTTGTCCGTCGCTGTTACTCGTCACGTTCTATGTGTTCGCTTTGACAGGAGTGGGAGTGGGTGGGGGTGACTTCCTTTCTCCGTTGAGTCCTTGCCAAGCTTTTATGTTTATTGTTTTGCATTGAATGTTAATGTGAGACACTTGTGTTTTTGGGGGTTTTTTTTTTTTCTTGACCTGTAGTGTAATGGACCCGACTCTAGCATAGCTCCATTTTGCACTGCACTGTCATGCTGTGAAAAAGGACCTCGCCAAGTCCTGCAGGGAACGACGGCTGTGGAAAGCTCAGCACTTTGCTCTGCAATCTGCTCTGCCCTACTTGCCACAAATACAGAGAAGTGGGGGGGGGGGGGGGGGGCTCTGCTGTGTCTGTGTGTGCAGTCCTGTTCTGTTTTGTTGTGGCTCAGCGTGATCGAGAGACTCATTGTTTGTACGTCGGGCCCGTTACCCTTGAAACGCACTCGTGCACAGGCACAGTTTCACTCTGTTGTTGTCAGCAGGCGTATATTGAAAGCAGTTTATGGTCAGCTGGAATGTGTTCATGACATGGGCTTAAATGAAGTTGGAGCAGTGCAGGGAGCAGAAAGCAGAGCGGGGGGGGCATTAGGGTGTTAAGGGAGTGATGTAGTAGAATGTATTGTACTTGTCAGGGGAAACTGCAGCTGGGAAGGTCAGGGAAACCTTGGCGAATGTGAGAAGCGAACAAGTCTTTGCATTTTAAGACCGTAACCATGACGCTATACCTCTGTTACACGCGCAGGGATGTACGTTATGGCTTCATACGTGTACTCAAATAGACAAACATGCAGAAAATATGTGCACACACACACACACACACACACACGATTCCAGTCAGCAGAGTGTGAAGGTGAACAGGCGGAGAAGGTGATGAGGGGGAGGGGATGCAGCAGCTAAGCAGTAGGGATTGTGATAAATGGCTTAGCATGACTTTGACTATGAAGGAGAGGTTTTCCTCTGCATGAGAGGAGGGAGGGAGACGGGAAGACAGAAGGAAATGAGAGAGAGAGAGAGAAGCAGCTAGAGGGTTGTGTTGCCTCCGTGGCGTCCGGAGCGTATTGGTTTAGAGAGCGAGACTTTAAAACCCAGAGCACGTTTCTGGTGAGCTTAAATGGTATTGAAGCCAAAGGCTCACACTATTCTCTCCCTCCTCTTGAAATTCTTCAGTGATCTCTGCTTCAGCTCAGGTTGCTCTGTCTCTTCTCCCCAGTTGCAGTGACGTGGACACAGATTCAAAGATGAATGTTCTCTATCGACGTGCGGCTTCTGTCGCTTTATTGGACAGCTCGTCCAGATCACTGGAAGTCTGTTGTTTCCAATGTGTGTTTACCAGTCGGGTCCATGTGACAGTCGCTACAGGGAAGGATAACCCCACCCACCCCCCCACCCCCCCCGCGTGTCCGTTTGAGCTGTCCAGCACTTTATTTCTGGGCTCCTGATGCTGTGTGTCGCCCACAGACGCGAGCGCTGAACCATTCCTCTGCCCTCGGTTTGGTTTGTTTGATCCAGCCGTCATGAAACGCTTTAGAGATTCAAACACAAGCTAAATTTGTATTGAAGATGCATCACCTGGGCGCGTAGACGCCGTCAGTCTTGGCCGTTTATTTGAATGTTTTCTAGACTTGTATCCATAAATGTTTTTGTATAAGATGACCCGAGGACCCTCGACTTGTGCTCATGCTGGTATTGCGATGTGATAACTTATCATATGCATGCGAGTTTTATTTCTTTTTTTGGTTGTTTTTTTTTGTTTTGTTTTGTTTTGTCGTTTTTTTCCAAGGGGATAGGTGGGGCGGTACACATCTCTGTAGATGCTCTGATTCTGAGGGAAAGATGCATTCCTAATTTTTGTTTTGTAATTTATTTCCAATATTTCTATATTTTTGTTTTTGCAAAATTCGCACTTACATTTGTATGAGTAAGACATGACAGGAGTCCAGGAATATGTATATAAAAAGTTCTTATGTTCAGATTCTTTGTTTAGTTTCTTACATGCTGAGGTTATTTTTTCAGAAAATAACATGAATATATGCAAACTGAGACAAAAATAAAGATGTACAGAATAAAGTATTGAATGTTTATTGTATCTTGTACAGCATTTGTCTAATAAGACGGGTAAATGTATTCATCCTTCAAGTTGGATTTGGAGTTTAAGACGTGAATGTTTACAGTGGGTTTGTGTAGGAAAAGATGGCTGATTTCACTTTATCTGTGCTCCCAGGGCAGTCTGACAACGCTACTCCCATAGGCAGTACATTTAAACCAAAAACCTCCACATTTCACATTCGTTTGAGTGCAATGTTCATCTTCCCTCTTTATGTGAATTCACTGCATTTCCTGTGGTTACCCCTGGAGTTTCTCCTTTTCCTCACTTTCTTTTATTCTTTGAAGCAACTGCCCATCAACTTGACTCACCAACACTCCTGTTTTCTAAAATAGTATCTAAACTCTTCCTAATATTATATTTCCCATCAAATGTTACTTTATCGCACCTTTATTTATTTTTTTTTTATTTGGTTTATTTATTTTTCAGTGGTCATCTTCTCCCCATCAGCCTGGTCCTTGTGGTCCTGATACTATAGCCATATCCCAGACTGTCTTTGCTTACACAGATGCTCACCCTTCTCCAGTGCAATGTAACGCCATAATTTAAATTACCCTGAAGGATTCAAGGGGTTTCTACCTCTCTGCACCCTGGAAAAAGAAATATCTCCTCAGCAGTGTTAGCAGCAGGTTTTAGAAGGAGGAAGGAAATGAATGTGTTGTGAATGTGATTCTGACCTGATGTTAGTCAACCCTGGTTGAGAAGGCCTGCAGAAAACAAACAGAAGAAACTGCTTATTTTATTGTCTTGGAGAGATTTTTAGTCACATGCATGTCTAAAATGTCCACGTGACTCATTTTTCTTATATATTTTTTTTTTCCCCCACATTTGTCAGATTGTTCAGTGCAAATGAGATTGTGTCGTTAAATTTCCTCTCGAGGTGAGAGATGCGAGGACGAGTGCGATTCTTAACGGCCGTGTTTGCCCTCGCGTCTTTTAAGAACGAACGCTGGTTTGTGGAGACGAGACGAGACGGTGTTTTAAACGCACCACAAATTTACTGTAAACGCAGGCTGTTCTACAATCAGGGTTGATCATTAATGAAATGGAAAAATAAGAATTTTGTATTCTGATGTCCTTTGCTTATATCGATGTGTGCGTTTTATTTTGCACTTTGGAATATTTCATTGTCATAAAAGAAGTTTATTTTCTATGTAAAATTTAACATTTAAGAATAAATAGATATAATTAAAAGTTCAGATGATGTATAAATATAGTGCTTTCTTTCCTGCCTGTATTTTATTATTTTTCCTATTTTGTATCTGATCTGTACACCCTGTAGATGTATAATGAATCTTTCACTACTGAAATGCAATGACCTGTTTTCTGTGCTGCCCCTCGGGAATGGGGAGTTACTACTGCAGTTTCTTATTGTATCAGATTCTTTTTTTAAGTTTGTAATAAAAAAACAGATTGGCAAAAATAAGCATGGAAAATAAGCTAATTGTGTCGTCCTCATTGTTTCTGGGTATTCAGAGGAGCAGAGGAGCGTTAGGTGACCACTAACAGCTTCAGCCTGGTCACAGATAAATCCGCCTCTCGCTGCCTGTACGAGCGTCGGACTCGGTTAATGTTGAACGTGTTAATCAAAAAGATGATGAGAAGTTAGATCCTCGTGTCTCTGTGAAAAGCCTCAGATTGAAAATTGAAATGCCAGAGCAACGTTGTCGTCTTATTGCAGTGAATAAATTCAAGTGATGTTTGATCAATAATTCAAAGCAAAGATGAAAATTCTCAAATGGTGATGAGCCAGATTGCTCACCACCACCACCTACCTCAGCTGGACCCGTCCCAGCAGATATTACTTTACATTTCATCATCCAGCTCTCTCTCTCTCTCTCTCTCTCTCTCTCTCTCTCTCTCTCTCTCTCTCTCTCTCTCTCTCTCTCTCTCTCTCTCTCTCTCTCTCTCTCTCTCTCTCTCTCTCTCTCTCTCTCTCTCTCTCTCTCTCTCTCTCTCTCTCTCTCTCTCTCTCTCTCAGCTGGAAGCTTGGCTCGCCCATGTGAGGCAAACACTGGACTGTGCTTTCTATAGTATCATGTGGTGGTGTGACATTAACATGTGTGACGGGGCTCCTCTACACACACACAGCATCCCTCCCTCCTCTCACATGTCTTAAACTGCACCCGTTCTCCATCTTTCCTCTGTCCATACACCCCCCCTCCTCTCACACACACACACACTCTTCTTCACCCCCTGCTCTTCCCTCCCTCTCCCTCTTCAGCACCTTTTCCTCTCCATCTTGCATCTTTCCATCCACCTGATCTTTCCCTCTCCTCTCCAATTCCCAGGGTCCCTCCCATGCTTCCTCGCTTTTCTTTCTCCATCCTCCCTACACACACACACACACACACACACACACACACACACACACACACACACACACACACACACACACACACACACACACACACACACACACACACACACACACACACACGTGCACCCATCCTGCTGGTCTTTGAGCTGCTGCTGCTGTTACGCAACGCTGCTCCCCTGTGTGTTGATGTGATCATTACGCAACATCTCCTACTCCTCTGGAATACTGATGAGCAGCAACGAAGGGACGGCGAGAAGCAACAGTGTCTGAAACAAAAACAAAAATCACATTGTGTGTGTGTGTGTACACGTGCGCTCGGGTGTGATCGGGCATGTGCACGTACGCAACATTTGACGAGGAAGACGTCTCCATTCGTCCACCGAAGTGAGCTTCTTTTGTCATCGACCGTTTCCTTTGTTTCTCCCGTCGGAGCCGCTGCAGATCAGACAAAGTCAAACCCGGAGCTCACGTGTCATTAAATCCCAATTTATTTCATATACATGATACAAGATACAGTTAGGACATGGCACTGCAGTTGCATGTATCCTATACATGGTTAGGACAATACAAAAACACCCAACAAAAACATGTTCATATAAAAAGAGAGAAAATAAAGCAAAACACCACAAAACAAACAAAAACTTTAAAAATGTTTTCAGTAAAGATGTTTAAATTCTTTTTTTTTTCCCGGAGTGTAATAGCTACTTCCAATAGCAAACAAGAAGATAGTATCAGAGATGTGAAGCCAACCTGAAGGTTTCAGACCAGATCCGCTGCTCAACACAGTTTACACCTTCAGACGAGCTCGTCTGCGCCACCTACAGGCAAGGAAAACAACAGCACCTTCACGCTGGTGCCACCTGCAGGCAAAATGTAAGAACTGCAGTTTTTACAGTGTGTGACACTGAGTATTTTAAATTTATAGTAGAGTATCTCACTCTGGACAGGCCAGTTAACACTTTGATGCCTAGTTTTCATGATGATGAAGCTTAATGTTTAGCCGAGGTCAGACATGACAGGTTAAGCTAACAGGCAAAATATGAAAGCTGCTACGAGACTTACACGTGACACAAGTGTAGAAATGCAGTAGCTATAACTTTTTACACACAGCTACATCTGCAGGTCTTATGTTATTTTCATTCCCTACTGGTGGCGCAGGTTAGCATGTGTCAAACTGGAGCATCTGCAACCTGCTGGACGTTACTGAGCGACAATTATACGCCCAGTTTCATGAGGCGCTTTGCATCAAAAAGAGAGATTGCTACATACTGTATGCTGTACTATAAAAGATCGTGATTTATTGCCTTTTAAAAAGGCATTCCTGACCAGTACCTTTAGTCAGCCTTGTGCAGAACATTTTAATTTAGTCAGAAAATAACTAAAGTTTGCACTCATCAACTGCACTGATGTATATAAACAGCAGAATGCAGTCAATGTCAATTCAAAATAAAATGCACTGCGAAGAAAAGTCTGTTTGACTACACCATCAGGAAACTGAAACAAACACAGAAACTATCGAGAAAACACAAAAGCACCAACTGATCCAGTGTATCTAGATATAGATCAATCTTAAGTAAATAGAAAACAATCCACACAGTGATTGAAAGATGCTGTTTTCAGCTGATGTTCACCCCAAGGTCACGCACTGGCTGCACAAGGATGGGTGGCGCTATTATGCAAGTCATAAACACAAGACATCAGAGCTAAGACGTTCTGCCCCTCCTTTGACAGAGCTGTACAACAGACCATCAGCCCCCCCCCCAAAAAAAACATATCTAGTTTTCAGTGATGGTTTACAGACATAAGTACACTTGGTGTAAAACAGTGAAGAAGAAAAAGACAAGTTTACTGGGTTTCATGCATTAGGATCCGCGACGACGAGGATCTAAACTGGAAGCACAAATGACTTTGGGGTATTTCTATTTAGTACGTCATAGCAATTTTACATACAACATCATCACTGAAATTAAACAAGCATTACATAACAGAGTATTATTGCCACATTTATTTTCTTTCCAAGATTACGGCGATTATGAGCACAAGCCGACCGATCACAAATCCTGCACCGGTCGAAGACACTTGAGATATAGAGTCCCATAACAGTCTGTAATGTGTTTACTAATTCAGACACAGACTCAGCCAGTTTGGCAAAAACAAAGTCAATTTATCAACTCGGATTCAAAGTTTTGCCAAATGGAACTAAGCTGCTTTTAACGTGCTCTCTGCTTCAACCAACACCGCTCTGTAGCCCTGCTAAACGTTACCCATTCACGGTAGGAAGTGCTGGATGAGGTAAATTAGAGTGTGCCCTGTCCTTTCTGTGTCCAGGCACATACTGTATATATGTACGTATGTGTAGAGAAAAAAAATCCACATAGCTCTATAAATCTGTTTTTAACATAAACATCCAAAAGCACAGTTTACCCATTGAAGTCCCTGCTTTGTCATTGGTTTTGTTGTAAATGTTGTTTCTCAAAAGGAAATAGAATTATCTGACATATTGTTGTACGTCACAATCAACAGATGCATTATTACCATCAGAATAAATACAGCACTCATTGACTATTTGGCAGATATAAGGAATAGTATCGGGTTAATAAAGCCACAGTCAGAATCCCTGTCTTAGGAAATCAAGACCATGAGACAATCGTTTAATTACAAGGTATAGAAGCAGTCAACTTTGGGCCTGGCTAAATTAAAAATATATATATATATATGTATATATCAATCCAGCCATCACTACACCACCAGCAGGCAGGTAGCAGCTCTAGCGCCCTCTACTTGCAGTGTGCGGTAAAATAAACTCCCCTACATATGAACATACCCCTCCACCGGTGAGGGCCCGTCGGCAGCAGACAGTAACCTGCAGGAAAGCACGACTCTCTCTGCGTTTGTAAATCCACAAACCCAAAAACCCGTCTTCTCTACTGAAATATTGTGAGGCTCCTGAAGCTGCTCTGAGGTTAGTAGAAAAGGAAACTAAATCACAGTAGCTTTTAACTGTAGGTCATGCATGTTTTTTTTTTTTCCCTTCAGAAGCTTCTGTGTTCGTGGTAAATAACCTGCCACCACTATAATCTTTACACTGTTTTGTAAGAAAAAGTGCAAATAAAAGAGAAAAAAAAAGGATTACACACTGATACACACACATATTAATGTGATGCAGGGAGATGACTATATATATATACACAAGGTTTTTGTGTGCATGTGCGTTAACAAGAAGGAATTAACTGCGACTGTGACTGAATCGAGCCAAACTCTCCTCCTCCTCCTCTCGCCCTGAGGTCTGTGATTCTCTCTCTCTCTCTTCAGGCTGGTAGTGACACTGTGAATCTGCCTCCTGCTCCTTTATTCACACGTTCATCTGTCCCTCTCTCCGACCGTGCCGTGAGTTAGTAAAAACATCCTTCCTCTGAGCCTCAGCTGGAGTATTTTAAAAAGGAAGTACAGACACAAACATGAGTGCAACACAAGGAGAAGTGAGGGACGGCGAGTGTGCACCAGTCTAAATACACAACTTCTAACTGACGTTTCTCATGCTTTGGTCCACTAGGAGGAAGTGCTATGCAGTGATAAAAACAGATTTGTGAAGTATTTAAAAAGCCTGTGATTCTTTTGTACCAGCCTGCTCTTTTCAGATTTCCTGACTCTCCTGAAACCGTCTTGAGACAGATCATATTTTCCATGTGTGTGTGACCATGGGAGTATCCACAACCGTCCAACTTCCTCTCTGAGTGTAGGAGCCAGGCGCTCTCCACAGGCCTTCCTGTGACCACCACTCCCATCATGCCTCACTGCCTGCCAGTGTGTATCCAAAACTCCAGCATCGTGCTAGAGCTCGACACAGTGACTGGAGGTCAGCAAAGACAAAAGTGCAAATTTAGATTCCCTTGGTGTTTGTGTCTGTGTTGAATTTTTGCGGGGAAGGGAGTTCTGCTTTTGTCTCGTTGACACTTCATGGGGTTTTTTTTTCTTGTTCCGAGGTTTTTACAGTGGGCCGTACTTCGCCTCGTATCTGGCCAGGACGTTCTTGCAGCGGCCGCAGTCCTTCCGCAGCTCAGCCACTTGCTGCCTCAGCGCGGCGTTTTCCCGCTCCAGGAAGGAGGCGCGCACGGTGATCTGGTTCTCCTTCAGCCGCCGCGCGTCACGAGAACGCTTTGCTGCCAGGTTGTTCTTCTTTCTCCTGGACCAGTATTTGTCATCCTGAGGGATTGAGATTCAGATTCAGACTTTATTTATAAGAAGAGCAGCTGTTTTGCAGCTTACTCAGTCCACACACACAAAACTTACAAACTCACAGGCGAAGCAGATGATCAGCACTTGGGTCAATACACGGAACAAGCCGCAAGTTAAATAGATAAAAAATAACACATCATGTTGCAGTTTCTGTAGTAAATAATATGAATATATAAAATGACTGAATTCAAAAATGTAAATTTGAATATATAATTTAAAATGAGAACTGTCTGACAGCAGAAGGAATGAGGGAGTTGGAGCGGCGAGTTTTTCTCCTGAGGGGAACATCGTAACGCCGACCTGAGGGAGTGAGAGTGGAAGTGAATGAGAGGAAGGAGGTGTAGTCGAGCACGATCAACACGAGCGCCATCTTCGATCTGTAATCCACGAGCAAAAGATTTAATCTAACCAGGACGGAGCAGAACAGGTAAATGATCTCCTGTCATCCTCGTGGTGCGATCCTCATATTCTGTGAGACCTACTGCCTTATATGGTTTTCACGTTTTTATTAAACGGTTTAATTTAAATTTGCCACTGGTTACCATGACAATTACCGTTTTCCAAATTACAGCTATTAGTTCAGAGGAAAAATCACGGATTGTACAGCCACTCTGTGAATGATATCTCTTTATGATGGGGTCATAGCAGCAGATCGGCCCCACACACACACACACACACACACACACACACACACACACACACACGATTAAATCAACCTACCTTCTGTTCATCAGGAACAAACACTTTCTTGGCCTTCTTGATCATAGGCTGTGGTTTCAGCTCCTCGTCAGAGAACTTGTGTTTGCGCGGGTTGAACAGCTCCCCCCCCGGCACACTGGACAGGACCAGGTCCGTGGGGTCCGGCTGGAAATTAATGTCCACCTCGATCGCATCTGGGTCGATGGGGGAGGGCGTGTTGCGATCTGTGTGTGCGGTGAGAGAAAACGTAAGCTTGGATCCAAGAGAGGTCACTCCAATAAAACTACATTAACTTTACAGAGCAGCAATACTCGACTAATTTATTGATTTGTCATGTGTACGTAGTAAATACCAAACACCTGCTGGTTCTGATTGCACAAATATGGGCATGTGCTGCATTTCATTTGTATTTTAGACAAAATAAAGACATAACTATGCGAATCTGTGAAAGACATGTCTTGTGAGTGAGAAGAAAAGTTAAAACTGTAATTGCTCTTTCTCTTTTTGTTGTGTCAAGGACATCTCGACCTGATTCTGTTGTTATTAGGGATTTGAATGTGTTGAATGTGTATGTGTTTTTTTTGTTGCTCTAAAACATTGGTTCCCAACCTGTGGGTTGGGGCCCACTGGTGGGCCGTTAAGGTATTGCAACAAACATTCGCAAAACAGCACAATCTTGGTGATAAAATATAATAATTAAAAACATATATGTGTATGTAAATAATGTATTTAAATACCTTAAAACGAAATGATCTTAACAGCATTAAAAATGTTTAAAAACTCCTTTCGTTTGTTTGTTTTCTCATATTAAGGCCGATCCCCGCGATAGGCCAATGATACTGAACTTTTAAGGTTCCACCGGCTGGACGACTTCGCCAACATGTTTTATGATTTTACTCAACAAAGTACCTTGGAGATATACGAGGTTTCTACAGGTCACAGTGATCCGTCATGGACGTGATGCTCAAAGGTCGGTGTTTGTCTGTGTTACGTCATGTGAGTTAATCTTCCTCCAGCGTCTCCAGCAGCGAGAGCAACTAAAACTACACTTAACTACTTAACAACTACCCTTAACTATCTGACAGCACAAATCCTTTTTTTGAAATTATTAATAATGATTATAAATAATAAATCATTATAATAATTGTAAAGGGGAATGGAAAAGATAATAAAATCATAAATAAAGGGAAACATCTGCACTCATCAGCTCTCCTAATGTTGAACAAATATTAACCTCTGTAAATCTAAATGACTCACCTGGTTTCTTCTCCTTCACTTTCACTTCTGCTGGTGCTTCCTCAGTCAAGGATTCCTCCTCATCTTCTTCCTCTTCCTCCTCATCTTCTTCCTCTTCCTCCTCTAGTTTAGCCGGCTGTAAGGTGGTGACTGTCACCGCTTCCTCTGGTTCTGAGGTGACTGTCGAGGTGGCGGAGGCGGAGGGGGAAGATGCCGAGGCAGAGACAGACGCTGCAGCAGCAGGAGTAGGAGTAGGAGGAGAAGTAGGAGTAGGAGTAGTGGTGGTGGTGGTTGTAGCAGAAACCTTGGGGCTGGATTTGCCTTTGTCGTCCACTGAGGACAGAGTCTTCTGCAGCTCCTCCTCCTCCAGACTCACAGGGATCCCGTTCTCCAGGAGGAACTCATCCAGGTCCATGTACTCCAGGTGGAAGGTCTCCCCATCATAGGGAATGGTCTTCTCCCAGATGGCTGGGGTTAGGGAGGCTGATACCCCGCCACTGCCACCACCTCCACCCCCTCCTCCCCTGGAACCTCCACCAGTGCTGGCTGCCCCAGCTCCGCCTCCCTCAACATCTTCAGATGAGCACAGCTTCTCCTTCTCTATTTCTGCAAGACAGACAGGGGGGGGGGGGGGTTTAGAGGAATGGCTGCTTGCTTTTCCCGAGTGCACACGACTTCAGGAGTCTGAGACACATGAGGAAAGACGATTCATGTGTGGAAACAGACAAGGTGGGAGGGGACACCTGGGGGGTAAACTAAGATGGTTTACAGCCAAACAACCTGTCAATGAGTTTAAAGGGGTTAGGGGTTAGGGTTACATTCTGGAAAGACCTTGAAGGTTAAACTATATGATGCAAAACAACACATGTCATGTTTCACTTATTTTGACCATTTCTGCAATATGATTAACGTCCTGATTTTACTGGGGAAATTTCACATTCAGAAAGGCAAAATTTCTTAAATCAAATCCTTCTTAAGTTGTTTCTTTGAGTCTCTCGAATTGGTAACAAACAAGAAGTCCAGGTCAGCAGTTAATATTTATTCTGAAGAAATCTATCCTTTTTTAATTTATGTTTTTTTTTTTATTATTATTTTCACCTTTTTTGAAATTTGATCTGTTTCTTTTATTTAAGAACTGGTATGTCTGATTTCCAATTTAAATAAATAAATGAATAACTCATAAGTTTTAAAGTGAGAGAGTAGATGCATGGTTGAAATAAAGGACAAAATTTTCTTTTTTTTTGTTGAAATTTTTGAAGTTTCTTTTATTTAAGAACTGATATATCTTTAATTTAAATAACAAAAATAAAAAGTTTGAAAGTGAGAGTAGATTCCTAGATAGAAATAAAAGACAAAATTAAATTAGGCTGGAGGAGGGGGGGGGGGGCAGAGAGTGAGCGTAGAGACACGCACTGAGAACAGAAGAGAGTCTTTCTTGTTTTACACATGGACCCCTAAAACACAACACCACCACACAAAGTGGGGACTAGTTAACACCAAACCAGTGTGTTTAATGAAAAGCCGAGCAGTGTGTTTGTGTTGAAGTGTCTCTCCCGTGTGGATGCGCTGTCTGGAGAGCAGCTCAGAGGACTTGGAACTTTTTGTTCTTTTTTTTTTTTTTTGGTGCGGGACATCCGTCTTAATCTCGCGTCATTAACGGGCCGTGATCACATCCCGATACAATTAGCAGCCGTTAGATGTGCACAGAAGAAAACACACGCCCCAACTACATGGCTTCTTAACCAGCAACTAACTCGACGAAAATAAGCCCCCGAGAACTGAGCGCTCGGTTTGTACATTTCAATCTTACCGTCGTCGCCTTCCTCCAGGATATTGGGAGGAGGGATGTCCATAATCTTCTTTAAAACAAACGGGAAGGACTTCTGCGGAGCCGTCGAGTCGACGGTACCGCCGGGTTGAGGCACCGTTGCCACCGCGGCTTTGCCAGGCATTGTTCCGTGCCGAGCTCCGAGCAGACCGGGGCGATGTTTCCGAAATCGTTACCGACAGAGACGCCTCCTCCACGGGGAGAAACAACTGGAGCGAACGACGCGCGGGCTCTTCGCCTGTTTCACCGTTAATGCTGCGTTCAAGGCCCGTTTGTCAATATCAACGCTTTTGGGTGCAAAACAACACTAACACTAACCCCTTGTTCTACGTGCCCACCGGTCGCCCTCGTTGGATATTCGCGAGACGCGTGCCCCGCCCACTCAGGGAATAGTAGAAGCTGATTGGCTGTCAGCTCTGTCCGTATGAATATGTATCACAGCGGCTGTAAACGCACGGAGGACATGGACGCGCTTTTTTTGTTTATGTAGTAGTACTTCTATGACTGATCACCGAGATTGATTCTGCATATAGAAACGTCCTCACGTGCGTGACGTGAACCGCAACAAGAACATATAGTCTCGTGCAGCCATCATATTAATATCTTTTCCTCAGACAAACCGCAGCTGAAACATGCTAAAAATCACACATGTGCACAGTGTAACCATGACCACAACAACCACTTCATGCACGCACAAAGTACACCACATCATAAAATGCAGCGTGCTCGTGCGAAGTCTTTTCGGTGGCTGAAGTCAACCCTGCAAGACATGAACATACTCGTGGCCAAACACGTGCCCCCGCCCCCTTCTGATATCACGTGAAAGTACAATCTGTCGAGGGGCGTTGCTTCACGTACTTAGCACGTGCGAGCCAAGGAGAGCGAGATGGAGCGGGCACGCGCATCCATCCTTCGAACAGCTGGCACGGGACCCAAAGGCAATACACATACAGCTGCAAATAATACTATATAACATAACAATATATATATATGTCATATATATATATATATATTAATAACAATAACACTGTCTTTATATTAATTTACCACAGTCTGATTGTACTTCCTATAATGAAATATAATGCATGGACTACACATTATAGTTTATTGTTCTCTTTTAAAGTAACCCTATGCAATGCAATTTAACTATGTTTTTAAGCAAATACATACATTACACATACATACATTAATTTTCCACATCAAACGCGCGCAGTGCCAAACAAGAGGTAATCTCACGTTTGCATGCACACGCCGCTTGACTGCACGCGACAGTGAGCGCGCGACGATCCCTCGCCCTCATCAGCAGGATGTTTGGGTTCAGGAACACGATGTTCAAACCGCACAACAGACAACACCCCACTATCACCACTAATCTGTGTGAATGTGTGTGTGTGTGTATTTTTTTATATCTTCACCACAGTGACCTCATGGTAAACAAAGTGTGTGTGTGTGTGTGTGTGTGTGTGTGTGTGTGTGTGTGTGTGTCGGCTGTAACTGCCCCAGCAGAGAGGAGGCCAGTTCAATCCCCGCTGCAGCAGACTGAACACAAAGAGACCAGGCTGATGCACCGTTTACACTCCCCTCTTATCTGAATGAACAGTACTATAAGCAGAGATAAGTCCAGTTCCAGGTGCCGCAGCCTTTGCAGTGAGCACTTGTTAAACAAAGTGCAATCATAACACACAAGATAAAAGTTTTTTGATGAATTTCACCCTGACTGGATAGTGATAAGGAAATATATCTATACATGTAATATGCAATAAATCAATGTAGATGTTTTAATAACAGGAAACTGTAATATATACATAGGTGGATGTTATAGTCAAACTGCCACTTTGCAGAAACTGGTGCCAATTTATACAGAAAGACGGATGTTTTTTCTGCAGTTTGTATTGTATTATAGGAGAATCGTCACATTAATAACAAATTCAAAACTTATGTGTTTTTTCAGTTTGCCTGCTGAGTCTTATTTTTACTCCATTTTTTCACTGTTCAAGTGCAAACACACAACATACTGCAAACTTTATATGAATAGTGTGGATTGTTGGCTCCCCTTTACCTGAACTGAGAGGAATATAAACAATGACTGATTCGTCTAATTTATAGTTTATAGTTATATCGCTAGTGTCATATGCATATTTTATCTGACTATATTTAAGCAATATCACACGAGAGGAAGCGCTGCCTTGAAAACTATGACCGAATCACAGCCGTGCTGATATTCAGTACATCACGACATCGAGTGCGATATTGCTTTGATACAAAAGTTCTACGAGCGCCATATTAGCTAAATAAGCAACAACAGATTATCATTTGTTTGTTGGTCTTATCATTTATTTGGCTACAACAACACAAATAGTTCCGCAACTGAACTGTTGTTAAACAAGTTTGTTACAATCTAAGATAGATCAAATTACTAACTGTTGTAAAAATGAACATATTTTAATGATTTTAGTCTTTATTTATTTTAACATGTGCTTCCAAACTTAATTTCGTTGTGTTTTTAATGCAATGACAATAAAGAATCTATCGATCTATGAAT
Source organism: Seriola aureovittata (assembly GCF_021018895.1). Classification (NCBI taxonomy): domain Eukaryota; kingdom Metazoa; phylum Chordata; class Actinopteri; order Carangiformes; family Carangidae; genus Seriola; species Seriola aureovittata. Next base: position 22,868,968 of record NC_079380.1, read on the forward strand.
ATGAATGGACACAGCTTGAGACACTCTCTTTGTCAGGATGATCAATATCAAGGAGGCAGGTGTAACTGGGTCAGTCTGGCTGTGCAATCACAAACTTTTCTTAAATCAGTGTATGGTAAATAAAGTAGTCATCCCTGGTTACCTGCCAAATATCCTGCAGAGCTTGTGTCCTTTGTGTACACTGCAAAACATGCAAAGCTCCCCCTCCCCGTCTTAAACACGCCTCAGTGCCCTCTGCTGCCTGAAACACCGTACTTACTCTCCTGAAGCAGCTCGGACTGGAAGTGGCCTCGAGGTCCAACTTTTATTTCAGGACAAAATGAGAACAACAGGGTTTTGTATGCACATAAAAACACATCCAATCAGTATTACTGTGGCGTCCTGTCTGCAGCAGGAGGAGCCAGGCTGTTTTACAAACGTACAACACCGAGAGAAAGTTCAGCGCCGTGAGAAAACGCAGCATGAGGCACAAAGCTTCCCCCTCCTCGTCTTTCCTCTTTGTTAGACACTGGAAGACATAATCACTGTAAGAAAAACTAATGATTGATCTGCTGGTGCCGTTTACAGTCCGGTGCAGATGATTGATTGATCTTTCTTTTGGTCTCAATGATAAAAGAGAATATGTAATCATTACTGACTGCAGCTAAGACAACAAGGTGACGCATCAGTGTCATATTATTAACAGGCGCCAAAAACAAGACGGTTAAACTGTCGGTGCAGATATGTGTCTAGATCAATAACAATAAACTCATGCACCAGAGGCATGTATAAGTTGGAGGAATTAATTATATTCAGTATATCAAAATGATGCAAGCTTCTTCAATTAATTCTTAAAAATTAATTAGTAATTTGTGGCATTTTCTTTTAATATTTGTCTTATTTTATCTAATATTATGTCTAATAATATGCTATAACTTACTGTCTAGTATTGACGAGGAGGCCAGCAGCCTTTAAAGGTTTTAGAACAATTTAAGTTTTATACAAGAAGTCAGATTTTTCATATCTAATAAAGTTATGCCGGTGAGATAATGTAAAGAAACTATTCTGTCACATACTTGAAACATGAGAATTGTATTCTGCTCTACGTGGCATCAAACTGTGAGACACACTGCAAACAGAAGGCAGGAAATTCATCCGACCTGACGCGTTTAGATCGTAAAATTCAATGAATAATGCCCCGTTTATGTTTGAGTTTACAAACAGGTCATTATTTTTGCATGTATTTAACATGTGCTCCAGTGACACAAAGGTGTATATTATATATCTAACTGTAAAATATGTGAGCAGCTTTGTTAAAACAGTGCAACAGATGGTTAAAGAGCCACTTCATTGCTTGTCTCATACACAGTAAGAGACAAGCAGCACATAAAAACTACATTTCTCTTCGATGCTCAGCAAATTATCACATTATTCTCAACTGTGACCATCAGAAACTGTCACCCAGTAAATTTACAGACCATATTCAGAGGGTCTAGTACATGAATGAAAGTGGCAACAGGTGGGGGAATATCTAGAATCTGATTGTTCCCAACTTTAGGCAGCACAACAACAAGTTATAGTTCCTGCACGCATCGCAATGAGAGATCAATATAACTAGGTTTTAGTCAATACCTGAACATAGCGTACAGAGACAGGCGAGTACAGGTATCGAGAAAGAATAATAAGAAGAGACCATAACATGTGATCCCAACATATCGCAATCAATTACAGCCAGGGAACTTTGCTGCTGAGCCGCCCCCCCACCCCCCAACTCTCTTTTCCTGTCTCTCAAATGAAGCCTAAAAGAGAAAGTAAGCAAGAAAGTATAGATGAAGAACTGAACGCAGAAAGAAACTAATGATGTGATGAAACCCAGAGTGAGGACTGTTTCAGTGCTGTTGCATCAGGAGCTGCCGTGTTGTGACTGTACGGAGAAAGAGCACAGACAGTCTGCTGACACAATACAGCTCGCTGCCTTTGATCATCCGTCCACATTTCCATAAAAAGCCTGAACCTGCAACAGGGGTAACATCAACATACGACTGCGGTCACCTCAGACTAGAGACCAGACGACATTTAATGCCATTCAAATGAGTGTTGGGAGTTGTTTTGTGAAAGTTGTCTATTAGTAACTTTAAACCAATGGTGAAAAAAGTATTAAACTCAGTATTTCTAACTTTATTAAAGTCATTTTAACAGCTAATATTATGCTGTTATCAGATTATGGCTAGGTTTTATTGTAGAAACACCTCTCTGTATAACAATAATAAAAACTTTATTTATATAGCACCTTTTAAAAACAGTTTACAAGTGCACACAAACAAATCAAAAGCAACAATGCAATACACAAACTACTCACACAGTTGAATCAACACCTCTAAAACTGATCTTTATATCCTTATTTAGGATCCAGCTACTTCATGTTTTGCATGTAAACTCTTTCCCAAGAAAAGTGGGACCATTTAGTCACATAAATGTGATGCACTAGAAAGTAAAGCACGTCCCTCAACTTCTACTCCACTGCAGTAAAATTCAGTAACACCACATGGAGGAGGCTTCCACAAAAATGCACCTCAAGTGCTTGAATAAATACAATCCACCATAACAAATGCGACGCTTTGACATATTTCAACCCTGATTTTTCTGCTTGAAAAACACATGTATATTTATATATATATATATATTTATATTTTCTTACCGGTGTCATCAAAGGCAGGGAAGGAGAAAGGATATTCGGCCAAGGACTTGAGGAGATCAGGAACGTCGCTCCTGTCTTCAAAGACGCTTTGGTTTGCAGTTGACATGATGAACAACCTGTGAAAACTGTCTTAATGTCTAAAAGTCCAACTGCGAGTGAGAAACGCTCGAGCTGCGACTGTGAGTGAGTACGTGTGTGCACGCGCGCGTGTTTGTGTGCGTTCAGTGACTTTTTTTTTTTTTTTACCAACTTTGCAGCAAGTACACATCACGAGGACTCCAGCATGTGTCCAAACAGCCTGTATTATAATGAGCAGAAGTGAGGCCACGCCCCCTTCCTCCCTTTAATCGTGTCGATTCGATGACAAGTAGAGCACGCGCCTGTCAGTCACGCCGCCGAGCCAATGAGAGGAGAGCAGGGGGCGGGCTCTGCTGAATGATCACCACAACAACAACAGCGCCCAGCCGAGCACATTTCTCTCCACGCACGGCAGCACGTGCGAGCCGGAGAGGGCTCGAGGCCAGGTACAAACGAGCTCCACGCGCCATCTAACGGCCCGAGTGAGTAATGCACTAAAAGAAAAAATAAAGGTGACGGCACAAAGTAGAGGAAGTATTACCAGTCCTCCATCATGTTAGTTAAGCATTTTATTCATACATGCAATATTTAAAGGTTCAACCCTGTATCAATGGTTTATAAAGATCAGCTCTATGAACTTAACCCATTCTCAAAAATCACTTACATTTTTCTTTTTTTTTTTTAAATTACATTTCAGCACCGATACGTTTCAGCACTATAATATGCCTGAAAAGTGTTTTGTACTTGAATAATTGAAAGAATAATAAAAAATAAAAAAGTTTCCATGTCGTTCCATTGCAAGTAAAAGTCCTGTATTCAAAACGTTATTTATTTAAGTATTTTAGCAACATTTACTCATCAAAAACAGCAGCACTTACTGCAGAACATTGGCCCCTGTGAGTGTTATATTATTATACATTTTATATTTATTAATTTCTTAATGTTCAAAGCTGTTGGGTGGTTTTAGCTCTATTACAATGTATCATGAACTCATTTTGTTTTACATATAAAATCTGAATTTGTTAAGTTTCAAGTAAAACTAGAATTAGACCTCATTGTTGTATCCCTCCGCCACTCAGACTAGTTCCACGTTACAACTCTATTTATCCAGAGTCGGATAAAATATGAAGCATTTGTTTGAAATTTTGTCATAGTTTCTATGTTCTGTCTGGAGTTATGGCTTGAAAGTGTTCTCCGAGGTCGCTGTGACCTTTGACCTTTAGCCACCAAAGTCTAATCAGTCGCTCCTTGAGTCCAAGTGAACGTTTGTACCAAATTCGAAGAAGTTCCATCAAGGCGTTTCTGAGATATCGTGTCCACGAGAACGGGCAGGATGGACGTAGGTACATACGGACGGCGCTGGCTGTCGCCGGCGAGGAGGAAGAACAAACGAGTCTTTGCTTCAGTACAAATTAGAACTGAACAATACAATTTTTATTTGTATTAAAGGTTGAGAGTGAAACATCATTTGTGGGGTGTATTTTTAATGCAGTCAGTCATCGTCTCTCTGAGTGAACTATGGAACGAAAGCTCTCGTCTCTTTATCGAGTCCCTGCTTTAACTGAAGGGAAAAGAACTAAACAATATTCAAAATTAAATATAAACCCTGTTATTTATGTTCCGTGATCAACTGTGTTTGTGTCTGCTGTGTTTTTCAGAGCAGCACCAACATGAGTCTTACTTTCACAGCATTGAGTAATTTGTATTGAGGTTTTAGCTGGACAGTTAAGAGCGATACAAGTAGCTCCTTACATAGTTTTAGGAAATTAAAAGTTTACCAATTTAAAGTAAATGGTATACGGCATTTTGAGAAAGCAAATCTCAAGCTGGACACTTTGCTAGTTTGATCTCGTCATCTGTTCATTTTGGTTTTGTCTTGAAAACTCTTAATACACTGATATGATTCTTTGGTCGTTACAAAAATGGCTCACAAAGCCAAAAACATCAATTCTTCTCAGTCCTGAAGTAAAAAGTTGTACTTCCCAAAGTCAAACTCATCGGGCATGATGAGCATGTCTTCCCTGGCTTTGGCCAGCTTCTGTCGCAGGAAGTCCCGCCTCTCGGTCCACTCCCGCAGCTCCTCCGGGCTGTGGGCGTAGTCGCAGCACACACCGTCAGCGCAGCCGCCATCCAACCTGTCAGTCATCAACAGGATGATTAACGTTTTAACATCTTTCATTTTCATTTTATTTCTCTCGTTGGTTCTAGTTTTCTGTGTCTGAGTGACTCCCTTCACATTACGCATTAGTTATGTGAGACACTGTTAATATACTTCTATTATTCAGAGCAGTTTTAAGATAGAAATTCATCACATCTACTTAAAACTAGAATCACCTCCTTGTGGTTTTATCGCTCCGCCACTCAGACTAGTTCCAGGTTACATCCCTGTTTATCCAGTCAGATAAATTATTAACCATTTGTGTGAAATTTGGTGTAATGGCTAGGAAATGTTTTCTCAGGTCACCGTGATCTTGACCTTCGACCACAAGAATTTTATCGGTTCATCCTTGAGTTAAAGAGAACGTTTTTAACCAAATTTGAAGAAGTTCCGTCGAGGCGTTGTTGAGATATCGTGTCCACGAGAATGAGACGGACGGACAACCTGGAAACAAGATGATTGCTGCTCCGACTGTCGCAGACGTGGAGGAATAAAAATGTACTAGTGAAGCAAACCTTTATACCCTTATACAGGGTATACACATATATATATACATATACATATAACAGAACTATAATGTTCAGGACCACATGTGAGTGGCTGAATCCTGTCTACCGTTCAGACGACGTTAGAAACACTGGAAACAGTTGTCGAGTATATTTTTTTCTTAAATGTTGGTTTAACATCAGCAACGTTTCTCTGACTGTCTCTTCCACGTCACTGCAGCAGGGTGATAAGTTAAACCACCGGAAGATCCACAAAATAACAGATTTCCAAGGATCCCTTCAACAGTGACTCATTTTCTGAATCCAAACACTGATCCAGGAAAAAGGTCTTACTTGGGGCAGAGGTCAAAGTTTGTTCCAGGAAAGCGGTAGCTCCACGTCAGAGCCTCGTCTTCTCCCTCGCAGCTGAACACTCGGTCCTTGTGCTTCTCGGTGGAGATATGCTGCTGCCACTGCCGCTCGCTGTTACTGTGTTTGCCGCACAGACGGCAGTGGAAGCCGCTCTAAAGCACAGACAGGAAGCGGCGGTGTCGAACGGTCAGGAAGGTTTAGCTTTGGTGCCAGTGGAGCCATTTTGTTTTTTATTTTTGGTCTTTGACTTTATCGAACTGAAAAACAAATGTAAAACCCACCATTGGTTCGGCATAGTCAGTTGGCATGACGATATATTTCTCCTCTGGAACGGGCGGGGTGAACATGGCGCCATCTGCCTGGCGGTTCTGGGCAGTTAATGTCAGCCACATGTCGTAGATCTGCTGCATGTCCAGCACTGCAGGCACAGAGAAAGAAAATCAGACGGTAGGTGTCTGTATGTAAACAGGGTTTACTGCACCGTAATCAAAGCTTTTAAAGACCTCAATACATTAAGATTAAGACCGAACCCTGTGGAAATGATTCTTTTACTCAGACTTTTGTTTTTGCTCTCCTGTAAATGCTCTTTTAAAATAGAGGCAGAGAAGAAAATTCAGATGTAAACACCTGCAGCAGCACATGTATTAAAGCACCACACCATTCATTTTGCATGTTGGTAGAAATAACTATTACTTCCTATTATTGCTAAACATTTTTCTAAATCCTACAACAGAATTTCAGATTCATTTTTAGATAAAAAGAGGGAAAATAACATGTTCTTAATGTTTAATAGTGCAGACCTTCACTTTGCAAGGTAACTTTTCCTTTATTTAATTATCTACCTGCAAACCATTGAGTGTAGATTTATGCCAAACTACCAGGTTAGCGCCCCCTAGTGTGTCGGCATAACCACATCTTAAAAACAAATGTGTGTCTGTGACATGAAAAAGGAGCACCATCATTATTATTGCTTTGTTAGCTTTGTTTTTTTCTACCAGTCTTAAACAAACTATCTGCAAATGTAATACCTACAATAAATTCAGGGTAAATACAGTATAAGACATTTTCAGATCTTATTTTCCTAAAGCATTCTTACTGACCCGCAGGAACCCTGATTAATGCAGTGTCAGACTTTTTTAAATTAATGTTCATCACATCGTAGGAGTTAAACTGCACTTAATCTCCATTGTACAAGTTTCTCAACGTCACACAGCAGTATACAGAGATATTTAAGCTTTAGGGGTAATGATGACGTATTGACCATGACGATATCTGCCACCCTTTCCTAGATGATCTTCCTGGTGATCTTGTTGACCTATTGCAGAAGGGGCGCCCACACTGTTTTTATTTTATTTATTTTAGTAATTTTTATCATTATATTTTTGTGTGTGTTTTGTTCTCTTCATCCCTTCGACATGATAATAATGTAAACAAGAATGTTTATGATGGTAACAATGTGGTTATGATAATTCATTTGATGCAAGTTAATTGATTTCTGTTTGGCAGTTTGGTAACATCTGTGCTGTCTCGCTCTTTGTGTGAAAAATTGATAAAAAATATTGTTTAAAAAAAAAAACTAGCCTAAACTCGTAACTTATGTTGGGTAAGTTTTCAATGTAACTTTATTATTTAATGGAAACTGTAATGTAGAGGGATTTTAATAACTCACAGTCATTATTCTTCATATACATCCACATCTCCCTCTCCTCTTGGCTGTGAGCGAAGGTGCACTTCCCTGTGTAGTTACATTTCCTTTTCTCCAAAACCTGGGTGCATATCTGTGAAGACAACACAGATCACCATGTGCAGGACAAAACTTCTTCGAATCTTTGAAGAAGCACACGTGCAAAGCGTAGCAAACATTGCAAGAAAGAGTGAGGAAGACAAAAATATTTGATGCGTTCAAGTGCAAAAGGAACAGAGGACGCACACCTACATCATACTGCAGAGGGAAGTTCTTGGCGTGCGGCAGTGGTCGGACCTGAACCCATTTACTTCTCTCTAAGGACTTGACCAGCAGGACCCGTCTGTCTTTAGTCCAGCTGAAGACGATGTCACAAGGAGGACAGATAAAGTTTACTTTAATTTGTTTCATCGTGATGTTGGCAGGTTTATCTGAAGGCACCAGTGATTTGTGTTTGTGATATGTTTTTTTTAAGCAATCTTTAAAATTTCATTCCCACATTTGATGTCCTGATATTTAACATTAAATACACATTTTCTTGACTTTTACAGGAACTTTGCAGATATATTTATATATTTCTACTCACGGATGTCTGGCCTTGGCAGTGCAGTACTTGAGGGCCTTTTCTGGTTCACTGATCAGACCGTCCCGCCAGCACTGAGCGCAGGCAAACTTCATCTTCATGTTCAGATTCTTCCCAGCTCCTCCTCCTCCTCCTCCTCCTCCTCTTGGTTTGCTCCCACCACCTCCAGAAGACAACTGCTTACAGAGACGATGCAGGACAAGTTACGTTTAAACGCTGCGTGCTGCAGAAACAGTGTTCTTTCAATAAAAAAGATAATTGTCTCTTACTCTATTCCCTTTCTGTTTGCTTGAGTCTTGCTCCTGCTTGTCATAATACTTTGCGGCTACTTTCACAATCTCATCAGGGCTGATACCTGTAAATATCACAAACACACAGACACAGAAATTAGGTTTCATTTTGAGACAAGCTGCTGCCATCTTCTGGTTTTCACCCGCAATATTGAAAAGGGACATTTCTACACTACCTTTAATTATCATTATTTTAACCACATTTAATAACTCATTTAACAGTTGTTGTTTTTTTTACCTCTATAAATCTTTATCTGCCTTGTAGAGGAGGGAAAATAACACATTTGTGGTATGTAATGACCGTTTATATGTAATCCTGCTTTAATATGGTTGATTTGATCTGGTCAACAATAATAAACTGTGATGAAATCCAGAACAGGCCCAGACATGGAGCAGGAGGAACATCAGTGCCACAAGAGGATTGTTCAATTAACAGTTTTGATTGATTTTTTCAGCCACTTGAAGGCAGCAGAATAAACCATCATCACATGGACAAACTAATATTTTCACACACAGACATGGAGCAACAGCACCTGGTAAATATAAGTTTAATATTCACGCTTTCTTCTTCTCCTTTTGGTCTCTACCAACTCCCGAGGGAGTTTTTTATTTTTTTATTTTATTCTTTTTAAAAGAGCTTTTCCACTAAAAACTGCTTCAGGAAACGACACTGATGAGAGTGGGGAATGTGAATTAGAACAGTGACAGTTAATTAATTAATAAATATTGATAAATGCATCTTTAAAAGTAAGCAAATATGAATCAAAACTGTTTACACCTAATTCTACTTTAATGATATATTTTGTCATCTCTTCAGTGTTTACCTTTTTTTTCCCCAAGTTAACAAATGAAATCGTTGCGAGTGTTTCCACTGCATGTGCCTGATGTGTCGACACGTCACCTGTGTCTGTACCTGTGTGTCGCTGCACTCTCCAGGTCTTGAGCTCGATGATGGAGTGGGCGTAATGGCAGTTGTTCTCTCTCTGGCAGCCGTACCGGATGGCTTGGTGGCACAAATCCAGCTGGCACAGGACGCTCAGCGGACGCACCTTTCTGTAGTTCACATTGTGGGTCCTCACCACAAATGCCAAACACCTGAAGGGGCAAAGAGGCAGAAATCAAGGTGTGTTCAGGAGTGAGAGAAAGAGCGAGAGTTAGGTAAGAGGACGAGGACTCGCAGGGACACATTCGTTGGAAACATGCTCACTTGTTAGCGTCAAAGGCGTGGAGAGCGTCCAAGTTCGAGCAGGTGGTGTGACTGACTCTGCAGCGCTTACTGATGATTCGAGGTTTACTGTCATAGCATTCCTAGAGAGACAGAGACACAAATAAAGAGGAGAAGAAACAAAACAAAAACAAGACCAACAACAGAAAGGAACAAAGAAGACACAGACACATTAAATTAAGAGGATGAATGTCTTAATAAATGAATATTAATGAATAAATCTATTGTGATTATTATGAGACATTGTGTTTGTTATCGCGCATGATTTCAGGGAAACGTGAACATGTTAAAACATTTAGGGAAAACATAATTTCTGGAAAATATTACAGGATACAGAAGAATAATAATATACATAGTGACATTAGAAAATAGTAAACGTCGATATTTCTACAATAAACCATAATTAAATATTAGAACAGAAAAGAGAATAATAAAATACTTAAGAATATATATATAATAGCAAAAATAAGTAAAACAGACATGACAGAGAGTTGAAAGCAGGTTTGTAAAATGATAAATCAACTGTAGCAGTGCACTGACCTGACAGAGGAACATGAACGTGCCCTTGTGTTCCTGCAGGAGGCGTATGATGCTGGTTACAGGGTCCAGTGTGACGGACGCCGGTTCAAACAGCAGGCTTCTGTCCAGCATCCCCTTCCTCTCCTCTGTCCAAACATCGATCTCCAGCTGGTTGTAGGCAAACGTACAATCCTCTCCGAACTTACAGTCGCCCGTATCCAGCAGCTCTGGACGCGAAGGAAAACACACACCAGTCATGTTAACCAATCCTTTTTGATTACAACTTCCCTCTTTGACTACACAGCTGTTTGAATTACAGCAGTTAGCATGTGACTGGCATGGCTGGTTTCCTGGATCCATTAGTCTCCAGTTCCCTCACACTGTGTCTGACCAATCAATGTGGTAGCTTAGTTAGCATTCTTGTACAGCTTTTGCTAGCGGCTACAAGGCACAGCACTGCTTTGAGCTAAATGCTAACATCAGCATTGCTAACATGCTCACAATAACAACGCTAACATGCTTACATTTAGCATGGGTATAATGTTTACTGTCTTAGTTTAGCGTGTTAGCATGCTAACATTTGCTAATTAGTGACACAAAGTTCAGCTGAGGCTGATGGGAATGTTTTTACAGTGTCAGAAAATAGTTTCTTGTGGCACTAGATGAATTTAGAGGATCACCAGGTCATCAGGGTTTATCCTCTGGGCACCAGATATCTGGACCAACTAGTCTGCCCACGTAATACTTTTATTATATAGACATTTGTTTGCTGGACCAAAGTGTTTTTTGAGGGTAATTGAACTGTAGGAGAAGCTTTATAGTTTACAGATGGGACACAAACATCCAGGTGTTTTCCCTCCAACAGCTACAAACTAGTATCACGCCTATGAGAGCGTCACATGTGCGTATTGACCAATCAGTAACATCCCGTCCCACTAGCAGGAGCGTAAGATGACACCCTGATATCAATCTTTCATTTGATTCTGTGATCCTTACTCCTGCAGAGCACAAAGGGCCCTCTGAAGGACGTGTGAGCGGGCATCAGTCGCACTCTGGTCCACTCTGAAGGATGACCCGCCTTTCGTCTACACAACAGAATGTCTCGCTCGCAGCTGTGAACCAGGTCCGGCTTGTGAACAAACGTATTTATCCCTCGACCTGAAAACAAATGTTACACAAATGTACAGAATTAGGGACAAAAGTAAGAGCTGATGTTTCTGTTATTGAACGATATGATTGTAAAAGTCCCTCCAGGATTTCACAGGCTCTTTCTGGGATTGTTGTGGCTAAAATTCTGATTTCACAGAAGCTTTTCTTTTAAATTGTGATTCATGTTGCAACGTTTTTAGATCACAATAAGACTCCCCTTCTTAGGGATTTATGAATGACTTAATTAGCGGTTAACACTTTATTATAAATCATTTATAAGATGTTATAACACATGCTTGCCAAATAGTGAGCCCACTTTTATTTGTACTGTGAAGTTACTATTTATAACTGGTAAAAAGGAGCCTTAATGTAAAGTTTAAAACACATCATCCTTTATTACCGAGTTAATGTAAGGCTCTTTTACCAGTTATAAATAATAGCAACTCATTAGACAGATTAATGAGTAGTATGCATTAACTTGATCTTGCCAAATAGTGAGTCTGCATCAATGTATGAAAACTGTGTTAGAACTTGTTTATTTCTGATTTTTAAATTAATAACCTAATTATAAACCATTTATAAATCTTTAACAAAGGGCAGTAAAATGTGAAATGGTACTAAAGTTTTTTTTGCAATGAAACTGCACAAGCAAATAAACTATTTATAAGGTAGAGCTTTTCACGTGTGAATGGGGCTTTAACAACACACTTCAAAACCAGAAACAATGAAGTGAGTTCGGTGACGTACATCAAGGTTTTGTACAGGGACTGGTGTGATTGGTTCGACTCCGCGGGAAACTGTGATGATGATTGATCAAATTTGCAGAAAAGTTGCGGTGATTGTGACAAACATTTGAGGTCGTGCAGATTTCTCGGGGAATTTGTGACTCTTCTGGAGGGACTGATGTAATTCTGTGAATATCTACAAATCAATACTTATGATTACAGTTGCTCTAAACGTACCTTCCCGAGGGAAACAGGCGGAGCAGGCCTGCAGGAACTCGTGGGTGGAGGACAGTGGGTTGGAGACTGTAACCAGCGCTTGGTTTTTCCTCTCCTTTTTTTTTTTTGCCACAGTAAGAATAAGATTTCAGTTAATGCCAACAGAACAGACAAAAAAAAAAAACAGCTGGTAACAGAAGCCAGATAATCTCTTACTCTGTAGTTGCTCTTTACAGGTCGTGTTGCTGGAGCTACAGCGGGGAGAGCGCTCGAGATACCTGACGAGCAATAAGAGAACATCAGTTACATGTTATGGAAGTTGCTTGAAATTTAAATCAATCACACGGTACCTGTATCATACATCTCTTGTGCACAGATTTATATAAGGATTTTTTTTTTTTTTTCTTGTAAATTACAGCAGTTCTTCTTCAGACATCTAAAAGTCCAAGGTTTGGGAATCACAACTGTAGGTTAAAGCCATTAGATAATTGCAGCATCTCTTAGCAAAGTAATAAACGAAGTAATAAACGATAATCACCAATTGAGCTGAAATCGGAGAGCGAGTCCAGGCCTGTTCCCCCGACGGAGACCGCTGGCAGAGTCACTGAGGGAAACGAGTCCAGGGCATCAAGGGAGTCGAGCTGGGTCACAGCTTTCGCACCAACTGTAGGGACATCACCACACTGACCAGCTGGATCAGAGACGGTCTCCAGGGTGTCTAGTTCGTCCAGCAAATCATCAAGGGACTTTTCTTCCGTCTCCAGTTCTGTTTTGGATTCATTAACTTCCTCAGCAGCAGCAGCACTTGGCGTTGTATCCAAGAAGTCATCCAGGGAATCGAGGCCATCCAGGGTATCCAGCGCCGCAGAGGTCAGGCCTAAATTCGGAGTACCTGCACCGCCTCCAACTCCTGAGAAGTTGTCTAAGGCATGAAGACTCTGTGAGGTCAAAAGGTCGTCCAGGGTATCCAGTGCTGCAGTCGTAGTGCTTTGCTCGCCACCTGGAAAGGAGTCAAGGGAGTTGAGTTGGCTGACGGCCGAGATGAAGAAGGCCGGGGGGAGCTGGGGTGTTGGGTCGGGCAGGACCGAAGGGACCGTGTGCGCGGAAGTGGAAGTCCTGCTGGGAGGTGAGAATGGCGCCTGGATGCATGTCTGTAAAACATGGAGAGAGGAACTTGACTGAAGGAAAAAAAAGTGAACAAATGCACAATATTGATTTCTGTTTCTTTTCTTACAGGTTTGATTTTCAGTGACTCTCCAAGTTCATGCCATTTGACACAGCAGCCATGTCTCAAAAGGAATGGGAGGGGCTGCGTTTTTAGACAGAGGGTAAATATCTGTGTGAAGCACAGCACAAACAATTTCTTTTTTTTTTTTTTTACCTCAGTTGACTCCTGCTCGGTGGGGAAGCAGTCGAGCAGACTGTCTAAGTCATCTCCCATCAGCTCGGAGTCCTCCAAAGCGTCCACCGTGGCGGGCGACGAGGAGGCGGCGGGTGGCGCAGGGGGAATCACGGATTGAGGCATGCTGCGGAAGCTGACTGCAGAGAAGCAGAGGGAATTTATTTTCCACAACGTTTTTCTTCCAGAGCTTTATAATGGAAACAGACAGTGGAGACTCTCTCTCTTGTTGTTAATGCAGAACAGTTTTAATCAAGTTAAAGTCAAGATGAATTCACACCTGGTGCGAGGCCACTCAGAGGATTCACGCCATTTCCTAAATTAGCACCAGACACCTGGAAGAGGAGAGGGAGGGAAAAACATCACTATGTTTTCATAACTCAAGGAATTCACACATTAATTAAATGCAACTGGATTCGTTGGCGGAGGAATACAACCGCAAGGTCGTAATTCTATTTTTCAATGTTTGGTGCTGAATGTTCGGGACCATGTGGAACTTGCCTTGACGGCTTCAGCAGTCGTGTTTCCGTTTGTGACGTCTGTCGTTATAAGTGCGTCCTCCTGGAAAAGACAAGATAACAAAGCGGATATGAGAGACAAAACTATCCAAATAAAGTTTACTCTAAATATACTTTGCCATGATTTACATGTTGATTTCCAAATATAAAGTCATGCACACTGTGATAAAAGAGTTCATCCACCTGAAAACCTAGAAACATTCTTGTCTTGGATTCCTCAGTGAACGAAATCTAAAGAATAATCGCTTTACCGACCTTTGCGCTGACATAGGGTTTTCGATTTTTCAGTCCTAGGCGGATGGCCAGCTCCTGAGCGAGCTCGTTCACATCTTTATCCTGTGGAAGAGTAAACAGAAGAAGAATGAATGAATGAATCCAGTGCACAAGCTACAAGTCTGAGCTACAGACAGAGTATCAGTAAAGACTGTTCATCTCACCTTGCAAAGAGAAAGTGCTTTAAGATTCATGTAACAAGTGATAAAGAGACACTAATCATCTTTTAGGTTTTAACAAATAAAATAAAAAATCATCAGTGATGTCATTGCCACTCGCTTCATGACAACTATGCAAACTCCATCTGCTCTGGAAACAAGACTAAGAGTCTGCAGACATGCTAGCAGCACTGTGAGGCTGGATTTAGGCAGCGGTTAGCTAGTAGCATGAAACATAAAGCACAGGTGAGGATGACGGAAACACGACAGGTATCAAGACGTAATGTAACGTGGAAGTAACGGACACATTCTTGAGCTGCTGCTGGTGCGAAATAAAAGTCTGGGAAACACAAAAGTCGTCAGGATCCATCCTGAGGGCGGCATGCCAAGAATGAACCTTTAACCTTTGGCTTCTTACAAGCAGCTCAATTTAAACACTTCCTCAAACTGCACAGTAGCGGTTGGCAACTGGTGGCTTGCGGATAATATCTGTTCCACCAGATTATTATCTTTTATTCTGAAAAGTTATGAAAGGAAGTTCTACAGGAACGCACATACGATGTGTGATATGAAATAATTACCATGAGTTCAGTAAATCAGTCTATGAAAAGTTCGGATGATGACCAAGATCGTCAATTGAGATTATAACAAAAAGATGATCAAATGCTCTTTCTCTCCCAGTTGCATTTTTTATCAATATCTTAAATTAGCCTGTGATTAATGGATTAGAAAAACGTACTTGCGGACCCCTGCTGTGAAGTATGACAGGAGTTTAACTCTGGTACAAACAAAAAGGTCAGAATCTGAACATAATGTATTTCACTTCAAGACTCAACCACCACTTCCCTCCATCACCACACGCTCCTACTCCACGAAGCGACGTTGCTGCGAATGAAAATACCAGATTTGCATTGAGGTTTCTCTCAGACCCATTTGCATCAACTCTGCCAATCCTCTCTTTCCTTTACCAGTCGAGTGATAAGCAGACAGTCCGTGGTGCAGTTGTAGGCCTCCTTGTACTTCCCCAGCTCCTTCAAACACAGCGCCTTCCTGTACAGGGCCCTGCGGCTTTCCTTACACCCTTCAAGAGCTCTGTCGCAGTCCTTCACGCCTCGCTCATATTCCCCCTGTAGAAAACAGGATATGCAAAGAGCTCAAATGAGGAGCAAGTGAAGTAAGCAAAAGCAAACTAATGCAAAAACAATGTACAATGTTGAGGATCTTTCAGGTTTAAGCTCAGTGGCCTGGTGCTGCTGATAAACACATCTAAATGATTTAGTGCTGCTCCGCGTAGTAAATCAGAGTGGCATTGTTCTTAGAGGCAGCTTCATAACTCAGGTGTGAGGAGCGACGAGAACAGAGTTGAAACGTCTTTGTTGAAACGTCGAAAACGGAAATTCCAGGTTATACGCCGAGTTTAAAGTCCATATATCGATGGGTCCAAATTCTGTGATCCGTTAGTAGCTGTAGGAATGTGTGCGGCAAAGTTAATCTGCAGTTTCTCTCTTCCCATACCCTCGTATCTGGAGATTAAGTTATGTATATTATTTGATTTAAATATCACTAATGAAGTTTTTTTTTCTTTCTTGATTTGTCATTCAGGACAACAGAGGCTGGTGAAAAACACCAGCTATTTCAATGTTGGTTAAAGTTATTTACATTTTCAAAAATGATGTGTGAATTATTTTTGAATCAATCATTGAGCGAACAGAATACCTAAATGCAAAAAGTGATTTACCAACTAAAACTTACTTTCATTATCAATTAGTCTAGTTCCAGGTCACATCCCTGTTTATCCAGAGTCGAGTAATGACTGAAAAGTGTGTTGTGAGGTCACACTGACTTTGACCTTTGACCCCCAAAATCTAATGAGTTCATCCTTCAGTCTAAATGAACATTTGTGCAAAATTTGAAGGGATTCCCTTGAAGAGTTCTGGACATATCGCATTAACAAGGCCAAAATCATGATTTGTGAGGTCACCACACCCGTGACCTTTGATCTTTGAAGTTGAAAAATTGTTTGAAAATAACTTCAACCAGTAATTATTTAGGGTTGATTCGATTTTTACGTGGCTCCACAGTTGACTGACTCACGCTCAGATCAGGTTTGGGTGTGTAGAAGTGTTGATCACAGCGGCAAACATTGCCCAAACAGATCTCTACACGTGTCTCGGCTGCGCTGCTGCAGAACGACGCAGCGTCTCAGAAACACACAGGAGCAGATGTGTCTCACCAGACTGTGGTAGGCAGCAGCCCGGTTCACATACAGGCTCTCCATCAACACTTGGGGGATCTGGATGTCCTCTCCCGCGGCGTAGCACGAGACGTTCAGGCCTTCGCTGAACTCTCTCGCGGCCTGCTCCCACTCTCCGTCTCTGAACAAGGCGTTGCCCTCATCGAGCAGGTTGCACACGAGCCGGGTGAGGAAGTCCTGGGGAGGAGGAAGAGGAAAAAGAGGGAGTATGCTCTTCATGTTTTGTGAATGATTTCACACAGTCACGGTGGATAGTAAGAACAAAGGGTCTGAAAATACCAACAAGTGGTTCAGGAAAGGAGGAGGATGGTTTTTTTTATTTTTTTTTATTTAGTTATTTAGCTTTTAACCAAGATCAAGGTCAGACACACGACAGATAAGCAAATCATGACGGGATGCAGAAAAAATGTCCAATGAAATGCCGAGTAGAGACTTCAGAGTACGGGAAAATATCACACTTTCATTATTCATTCCAGGCAACCAAAAACCAAACCAGTGTACTGGACAATTTTAAGTTTGACCTGATGACGGTGCTACAGGAAGCGTTAGAGGATCATATCGTCTCATATATGTTGAGACGAGGGCTGCAGTTTTCTTCTTGATAAAAAAGGTAAAATGTCTCACAACAACAGATCGTAAATGAAGCGTTGTGGTGCGACAGAGACGCCCCGGCCTACGCATCAAATCCTCCAGACGTGAGGGAGCGTGATTGTTCGCTACAAGCACCAACAAAAATCATATCACCGTCATTTTTATATTTATTAAAAATATAAAAGATGGAGGCACTAGAACCGTGCATGTCAACAAAATGTGGTTCCAGTCCGTAGAATAAGTGTCAAAACAGGTCACTAAAAAACAAAAACATGGTTGTTGGTTTAGATATTTTAATCTGGACCCAAGGTGGTTTGTATATTGCTAAAAATCAACTGGCCTTCACATTAACAGTCTTCTGAGTATCTGTGTTTACTAGGGCTGTTTTTTCTTGCTACAGCACAGAGGGAATTTTGTAATAAAAATACTATGACTTGTTTTGGCTAACTCAGAGAGATGAAGTCTGAATTACTTTGAGCCACGTTTCCTTGCAAAAGGCAGACAGGAGAAATTATTACAGCGAGTGATTGTACTGAGGCAAGACTTGGAAAAACATCTGAAGCTAAAGATCAACTCTGCCTCTGAGAAGGGAAAACTTAAAAACATAAAATGTCCCGTTTTAGTTTTACATGAAGCCGAGAATGAACAGAGAGACGGCAGGAAAACAGAAAGCACACTGAGAGGTCTGTGTGAGTTCAGCAGCAACTTATGACCAAGTGATTGTGGATCATTAAAAAAATGCATGAAAACCCAAGAGTGCAAAGAGGAAAAGACAGTGGAGACAGACATAACACTGTGTTTGTTAATAACAGCTGGTACCTGGTAGCCCTCGGGCTCTGGATAAGCCAGGGAAGACCTTGAACAAAAACACAAGTAAACACACTCAGCAAAGTACTGACACAGCTTGTTTATCGAGGATATGAGTCATTCAGAGACAGGGCAGGTTTCACTTTCCATTTTCCTTCAAATAAAACAAAAAACAAAACTAAAACTCACTGGATAAATTTCAGAGCTTTGCTTATCTCCTCCTTGCGCTTTTGTCTGGCAGGCTCCATGATTGTTCACTATAGGAGGAAGACAAGTGGATTTAATGGCTGATGTTTATGTTGACATGAATGTACGCCCACTTCCTTCAGGAGTAGAAACCAAACACACAACCAGCTCTCTGGCACATCGTGCAAAAAACACTCACTGACCCTGTGTTCATGCTCGTTCAGTGTTAAAGCCCCCCCCCCCCCCCCCCCCCACACACACACACACACACACACACACACACACATATATATATCCAGCAAACAAGCCCCTGACCCTGCACGCTCCCTCGGCCCATCATGGCGCGGACTGGACCGACTTCAAACACACCTACCTGATGAAGTGAGGAAGTTCATTGAACCGAGGCAAGTTTCACCAGCGTGTCATGCTGAGGAAATAAAATACATTAAAACTTTTAGCAGCCCGAGAGTGTCGTGCTGACGATGATGAACAACCCGAGGAGGAAGGAAACCCGCGAACTTCCCGGTTAAGTTTCGATTCCCAGCAGCTCCAGTCCACCCATGATCCAGCTGCAAATCTCTACACTGGCCCTTTAATGAGGGGAGGAGCCTTCCGGCCCTGAGTTCAGTCTGTCAGGCTCCACTTCCTGCAAACAGACTCCGCCTACAACCACTCGCTCTTCTGTACGGAAGAGGATTAGGGACACGTGAACTTCTTTTCTTTTCTTTTCTTTTCTTTTCTTTTCTTTTCTTTTCTTTTCTTTTCTTTTCTTTTCTTTTCTTTTCTTTTCTTTTCTTTTGAATCCTGATTTTACTCATGTAGATATTATATTTTATCTTATTGTGTCATTTATCTTCTTTTAAGTATTTGGTTCTTGCCGTTTGGCAATCTGTTTTTCCCATAAAGGAATATTCTTATCTTATGTTATCTTATCTTATTTCTGTCCACTTCTGGTCAACTTTTGGCAGAATTATTTTAATGCCATGTTTAAGATGCTCTCGATCTCTGTTAAGATTTCCCCCATATATTGCCATTTCTGGGCTCCCTGGAGACTATAGCTGACACCAGTGTTGTGCCAGTTCACACTTAAAAAGAACCAGTTCAAAGTTCAGTTTATACAGATGAAAATGAACTAGTTCACGTTCATTTGATGTTGTTTTTTATTTTTAATAAGTAGGCTGCTATTCATCCATCACTAGCCCCAAATCATTGCCACTCCCAAACTAAATGAATTGTTGTAAACCACACGTTTCACCTCTTTGATAGCAAGACGTCATCTTCTTCTCCACTGGAAGTCAAAGCTGTCTTTCTTAAAGTTATATATATATATATATATATACTGTATATATATATATTATATATATATTATTATATTTCAGATTGTACAATTTAAAAACCCAAGAAAGCATGGCTTGTTGTCTTGGGGATATAAACTAAACTTGATGAGGATGTTTTCTGAATTTGCAGCACGTTTGTTCATTTGTATGTGTTTTCTTAAGCTGCAGTGTGTTGACCCTCAGGGCCACCGTAGCCGTTGTGCTCTAACAGACGCCGAGGGTGTGGCAGACAAAGTGTTTGTTTTGGTCTGAGATGCAGGTGGTGTAGTGCGACATCTAGTGGCGCTGACGATAGTCCACACAACCTTTAATCTTCTGGTTTTGTGCTTTTATTGACTCACTGAATTTACCACACAGCAGTCCGGGTTTCACCCAGGTACCAGCACAATAACAGCTGCAGTTTCAGTCATTTCCAGCATTGTCATAAGAAATGGGAATGAAATAGTGACAGTCTGTGCATACAACATTTTCAGTTTCTGTTTATTTTACACTAAAATAAATCAGATGAAAACCTTGTTCGAAAGCTGTTTTCTGAAGTTTGATTAAAATTCTTGATCTTGACTACAACTACTCTAAAATGTTCACAGCAGTTTGTAAACTAGTCTTTTGATATTGAAATGTCAAGTGTTTTCTAAAAGTACACTGCAATGTTCATGGTTTCTTTAAGACGAGGTTCATCTTTATCAGGGGAAAGATTTTCTCGTAATGCAGGTTCATAACAGAAGAGGTTTAAACACCAATAACCGTGTGAAGGGTTTATTTATTGCAATTAGAGAAGAGAATAATGATATTTCTGTCATTAATTGTAGGAGCAGACGACCGAGTACAAACATCAACAAAACCAATTTCATCATGGTCACAATAAAATCACACATGAAGCATCAGTCATCAACTTCTTCAACAAAAACATGCAACTTTAAAGACAGAATTATTTTAAAGAAAAAAAAGACAAAATGAAAAAAATATGAAGATAAAAATGTCTGTTATTTTAAGATAAAATGGACAAAAAAAACATAATATATCAACATTTCTCACGACTTTTTCCCTTTTCATGAAGTCTCCTTTCCTCAACAGCACTAACCACCTTATAACACATTCCTATCTATTGATTATAATTGATCAGTTCTTTCAAAACTACTCAAAAACTGTCTCAGTTACACAGATAAATAACACAACAATAACTAAAACTACAAACTCTGTGTAGTCTGTTGTGATGCCCTGTGATCAGATCTGTACTAAAGACAATAAATAAATAAATAAATAAATAAATAGAAATTACAATTAATAATGACTGCCATTTTGTATTTCAATTGAATTACATCATACAAATTTCACACATCTTACATTTCCGTTTTTAAGAAAAGGAAAAATCATTCCATACTTTGTGACAAGTAAAAGCATCTTCATTCCCTCTTTTAATGTTTCCTTTGAATGTTCACATAGAAATGTCATGCATCTTCCTCATCTTAAAAGAAAAGAAATAAAAAAGAATAGACCACTACGCCACACAGTCATCCATCTTGAAGTAATTACACATTGATGTTAATGTGACTTGATGCCTTATTTTTCTAAAGTATCTCAGGTTTTTGATATTGTCTTTACATAAAAGTGTTAGCAAGAAAAATTGATTTGTATTTTATTTGGTAAGACAGCTGTCTGTGGAGAACTGTGTTGAAGATGAAAGATATTCAGGTTAAAATAGATCAGATGTGGTTAAAATGTGACAGTCTTTTATAAAGGATGTACATTATATAATTTATGCTATGACAAGTTAAAACACTGAAGTCAGCCAATGAGCCTCTACAGTACTATTGAAGCCCTCTATGAAAAATGTGTGTTACCTGGCAGTTCTCCTTCAAGGCACCAGATCACATACAAACAGAGGAACAGTCGACTGAGAGTCCCTGTGAAACCTGGTTTTAGAAATCATCTCAGATACATCAGAAGTCACAATCTGTAACTGGATTTTACTGCTGCCTGCATTTGATGTCATCTGTGACTGAAAACATACATGCTGGGAAACTGGGATAGAAAAATGATCAGTCAGAGAACAGAAGCGTGACATGACACTAATGTTCAGCAACGAAGCAGAAAGCTTAAGAGCCATGTGGGATTTTCTTATCAGGTTGAGACAAAGTCAAATAGACATAAGATGATTTTCAAGTGTTATCAAATAGAAACAGTTAGGAAGAAGACTTTACTATGAACCATGGATCAGATACAAAAGGTGGGGTCTTCTACAAACAGATGTCAGGTCTCAAAGGTGGAAATTAAAACTTTGTCATTTAAGAAACAAAAGAAGAAACATGGTCTTTCAATAGATATGATGTAGTTATTTTTATTATGCTCATTAATAACATGAAAGGTTAAAGTCAACAGGTGTTTTTGTGTCGTCACTTAATGATCAGTTTAATAAATGATTAAAACTTTTAAAATATTTTCCTCACATTGACAACAAAACAACAAAACTCTTGCTGCTGTAGATATAATGACAGATTATTTTAAATGAGATTAACATAACACAGTTGAACACTTCAAATACGTCTTCAACATAAAGCGTCCTGGATCAGTTCACATGATTCAACTTAAAATGTAAAGACTTACAAAAATACAAACAGGCAAAACTTGTTAAACAGGATTTTCAGATATAAGTTTTAGAAATTAATTACACAGGGTAAAGAAATATACCCTCCATTCTTTGTTGTAAGAAGTCGATCATCTGACAACATGTCTCTCATCAACCTTCTCACTCATCTTTCCATGATCACTGAACTTCAGAAGTTCAGATTTCATGTGTTTTCTTTTAATAAAACTTCAAAATATTCGTAAATATTGATACATGCATGAGTTTCATAATTTCTCTTTCTGTCTCTTCAAAGAAAAACAAATAAAAAAACATTGTGTTCTGCTTTATGTTCATTTGAACATTTTTCATATCAAGAAGTTCACACTTACAAACTTTGTAGGTATTATTAACATTAGTTTTTATGCCTCACTCATTCTCCAAATTCCTATTATTCTTCTGTGTTTTTTAGGAGTTTGATTCATGAATAATCACATGGAAACAAGTATCATTATTTTCAGCAGAGTAGTTGTGTTGTTCACTCACAGTTTGTACATTTCATCCAGACTTTTAATCGCTTCTTCTTTACTGTATTTTCTCCACTCGCTGGGAATTTCTCCTCTGCCTTGGAATTTTAATTCATAGTGGTCTTCCAGTTGTTTTTGAAATTGACACACAAACCATTTCCAGTATGTCAGATTAGAGTCATCAGGCGTGATTCTCCAGTTAGCAAACCTTGGTCCAGCAGTTCGGTACCGTTTATAGGGAATTTTTTCATCTGATTGTGAATCGGGGTAAAAACTTTGATCACTTGCAACATCTGTTGTGCAAAATTCAACAGAGAGTAAATCTGTGTCTCTATAGTGTACACCATTGATTGCAGCGGATCGATGAAAAGGGACACTGTGGTCAGCATCACTGTGATCTTCCATGGTGTTGGTGCAAACAGCTGCACAGAATGGACACTTTACCCAGCAGCACCTGCACAGCTGATCGATGAGGATTTGATCAGGCTTCTGTCTGAACTCATTCATCTCATTCAGTGAGAGGTTGTTTATATCCTCCATGATGGGTTCAAGGCCTTTCTCTATCTCTTCTTTAAGAAACTCAAAACTGTTTATGTCTCTGAAGTTTTGAGAACAAATGGCATCAAATGTCAACTCATCTCTCAGAGAACTGGTAACTTCCTCCAGCCACATGTCTGTGTCTCCTCTCTGGGTTTTGACTTTCTCTGTTGCAGTAAATAAAGCCAGACTCACATGTTGTTTCATGTCTTCAACATTTTTCTTGAGTAGATCCCGAGCTTTATCTTTGTGTGATGTGAAGATGTATTTCTTTACTTCCTCTTTTATAAAACTCTCCACATGTTTCCTTGGTTGATGGATGTAGGTGATGAAACCATCGAAGTCGTCTTTCTCTGCCAGTGACTTCAACACATGTTTCTCCAGGTTCAGTCTGTTCCCATTGAATGCTGGGAAACTGCACTTCATCTCTCCAGCTAGATCAATGGCAGTCTTGTTACAGACAGCCTCAACAGTGGAAACCTTCAGTTTTTCACAGATCAGTTCTCCGAGTACAACAGCAGAAGCGTTTTCTTCACAGAAGCTTCTGAAAATGTTGTAATATTGATCCTTTTTGCTTTCTAAATAAATCAGTGCATCATTCTTCTTCTTGAATTTCTTGTGGGACTCTGAAAGCCAAGTCCCTGCTCTGTCAAACACATACAGTAAGAGTTCAACTGTAAACTTCTTCTTCAGAGCAAATTTCCTCTCTGATTCAAATTCTGTCACTTTCTCTTTGACATTTTTGGCAACTTCTTGCAAATAAGTTGGACTGTAGCCTCTTGTAGCTACAGGTTTGTTCTTGATTGTATCGAGTGACTGTTTTTCCACATCATCAATCAGGGATCTGATCAGTTGTTGATCTTCATGCTGAAGAGTCCCCTTAAAGAAATTTAATACTTTTTTTGAAACAAAATCACCAAATTGTCCAAATAGCCCCTTTTCTCTTTTGTCCCCTTCCCTCTCTTGAGGCTGTTGGCTTTCATCACAAAGCTCCTGCTCCTGGGTGAGTATCACATAATGAGAGTAATCACCAACCCCTGATATGTTTTTGTATCTGCCACTGTTTTTGGATT
This sequence comes from Seriola aureovittata, assembly GCF_021018895.1. Lineage (NCBI taxonomy): Eukaryota > Metazoa > Chordata > Actinopteri > Carangiformes > Carangidae > Seriola > Seriola aureovittata. Next base: position 22,893,352 of record NC_079380.1, read on the forward strand.
TATCAATAAGATCCCATTCAATACCAAGCTCTTGAAGGATAGTTGACTGATCTTCCTCCAAGTTGATGTCTTCAATAGGTTTTGTATCTGCAGTTAGTTCTCTCACCCAGTCTCTCCAAACAGAGTCAAACTGCTGTTTAAGTTCCTCTTCATCTTGTGTCTTGTCTTTTAACTGCTGAGCGAGCTCTTTGCTCTTCTGTAGCAGCTTGTTCTCAAACTCTGTCTTTTGATCGTCAAGCTTTTTACAAGCCTTCTTCTGCTGGATAACTTCATCCAGTTTTCTTTTCACTCCCCTCACCTGTTCATCATGAAAATCCTTGATTTTGATTTCAAATCGGCCTCGCCACTGAACCAACATTTCTTTGTCTCTGTCATCATCAAAGTGCTTTGACATTTCTTTTTTGATTTCTCCATATGTTCGGCTCATTTCTTTAGAAAGATAACTGAGCTCAACCTTGTCAAGTTTTCCATTTTCAATTCTGTTGTACAGTTGGTTTTCAATGGTCAACATGTTGCTCCTCAGAGCCCAGGTCCAGTTCCCATAATGAACCTCAAGGTTTCTGTACACTTTAATTTCAAGTGTGTTTTTGAAACTGAAAACAAAGTGTTCGTTCAACAGGGCATTCCACAGGTCGTGAATCTTGCTTTTGAACTGTGACAGAGTAATCCCATCAGACTGTGAAGCTTTAGAGAGAATGATGTTCTTCAGCTCTTGGATGCTCTCACTATAACCTGGATTTGGAGGAGCCATAGGTGGACTTCCCTCCCAAAGCTGGGCAAAGTATTTCACATCTTTTTGTATATCAAATGCAATGACGTCACTGAAACACTCTGCATCACAAACCTCCTCTTTGGCAGCTAGTTGGGTCATCTGGTCCAGTTTTTCTTGCAGGCGTCTCTTTCCCTCCATGTTTTTCTCTGCAGCTGAAATATCTGTCACATTCTGGTGAACAAACACACAACTTGGAGAAAGTTTAACTTTCTTCATCCTCATGAAAGCCTGAACAACAATCTGCAGAACATCTTGCATCTCAGCTGGATTCTCTCCAAAGAGGTTGATCAATGTCATGTTTCCCAGACCAACAACAAAAGTTGCCAGTTCATTGTCGTGGTTAAGAGCGGCGTTACCTGCTAATTCAAGAGCACGCAGTCCTTCGGTGTCCACCACCAGCACATAGTCAAACTTAAAGTCTCTCTTCATCTCCTCTGACACTTTGATCAGCTGCATGAAGGCACCCTTGGTGCATCTGCCAGCACTCACTGCAAACTGTAACCCAAACATGGCATTCAGCATTGTTGATTTTCCACTGCTTTGTACGCCCAAAACTGACAACACAAACACTCTCTGGTCACCCAGTCTCTTGATGACTTCCTCTAAAAGACTAGAGATCCATGTCAAAGGCACATGACCTGCATCACCATCCATCAGCTCCATGGGGTGTCCTGATATCATCAGCTCTGCAGCCAGCTCAGGGTATTTAGACCAGTCAGTCCGACTCCTCTTTGTTTGTTTCTGCAGAGATTCATGGGCTTCATAGATCTGCCCCATTTCTCTAAAGATGTGCTCCAAGCCAAAAGTTGCTGACTGTAGTTTTGTTGATATTTGTTCAAGCTCAGTCTGTTTTCTTTCTAATAGATCAGATTTGTCACGTTTCTTCTTCAGATCCAAGACCTCAGACCACTTCTCATCATAGCTTTGGAGAATTGACATGAGATCGTCTGTGGAGAGGGCGTCTATTAAGATCTGAGTCCATTTCAGGAAATACTCCTTGTCTGTTGATGGCAAAGATGAGAGACTTTCAATGAACAACTTCACTAGTTCACTACAGGAAGCATCACATTGTTCTTCTCGTATTTTCATCAGTTCCTGTTGCTTTTCACTTTTGTCCTTCTCAACGTTTCGTTTGAGGTGATACAGTTCTTTCTTTATTCTGCACCACTCATGCCACAGTCGGCCATGACAAAGGAGGAATTTATCTTTGATTTTTGAAACATCCATCCCCTGAAGTAAATTCACTGTTTCCATAGCAACAGATTTTCCTTTTTGGCAGACTGTGTCTTCTTCATCCACTCTGATTCCAGAGATCTCGGCCATGGTTTCAAGCTGGAAGGACGTTTCTGATCCAGACAAGATCTCTGTAATGATCCTTTTCAGTTCTTTAGAAACATCTGACTGGCTTCTGTCTTTTAGACCCATTTTATATTTTCCCTTTTTCATCTGAACTGCACCACAATCATTATCAGTAATGAGACAAATCAGACGCTTTGGAGACTTCATAAGATCTGAGAAAACAGCCCAACTTTTGTCACCTTTTTTCAGAGTTGGTAACAGAACAACATTGACTGAAGATTTTTCAGTCAGTATCTTACGCTGTTTTTCAATGGACAGAGCATCACCATGAAGATTACAGAAGGCAGTGCAGTCAGTGAAGGCATCGTTGGGTTTTCCAGCAGGACAGTACCAGGCAATCTCTGCCACACCATCCATCAAAAGGCGAGATCTGGTGCTACCTGGGCAGTTTCTGTGGAAGAAGGTGTTGTGACGCTCGTTGATCAAAGTGTTCATCAGCTGAGATTTAGACACTGACAGTGAACCCAGGCGGAAAAATGACACCATGGGTGTCTCAGCTTTGCAGATGGGCAAACTCTTCATGGTGACAATGTTTGAATCACCCTTGATTTGAGTTATCTTCCAGGTTTTTCTTATTTGTCTGAATGTCCACAGAGGACACTCAACATCCAGTGTGACTGGGTCAGGAACAAGCAAAGGTAAGGCGTACTGACACTGTGACAGCTTTGTCATCATGTTCTGCTTAAGGAAGCTGTCTGAGCAGTGAAATACTGCCATTTGAACATCCATCGGATGAACATGAGTCTGATCTGATTGATCACAGTCAACGTCTCTATCCAAATAAGCATCTAAGTCACTGTCTTCTGTGTCAACAGTTTCAAAGGAAATATATCTGGCTCTGTAGTCTAACATCATCAACCTCTGAAGAAAAGTATGAGCCAGATCTTCCTCAGATGTTTCATGGTCCTGTTTCAATGGTGGACCTATTTTAAGAAAATCTGCTGGAGACAACTTCTGTTTGTCTTGAAGGTGAAGTCTGTGAAGCAGTGTTTCAAGTTCTCTTTGATACTCCATGTTTCTATTCTTCTCTTCAGAAATCTTCACTGACTGTTGAAAATAATAAATAATCATTTACTGCATGTAAATTAAATGGTAACATCACATGGTTATAAAGTAAAACGTCCTCAAGTTCTTGTGAAATAAATTAGTATTTTCTGACCTTATCCTTGTTTCCACTCGTATCCACATCTGAGGTGCCTGCAAGAAAACAATGAGCCAGAGTTGAATCAAAACATTCTTCTCATGTTCACTGTAAATTATACTGAATGTTAGTTAGTTATTAGTTCTAAATTTAACTTTTTTATGTTATTGAAAAATTAAATAATTCATAAAACAATTATTTTCTCACATGTTGCAGATGGAACAGACTTGACCTCAGACTCTGCTCCTCTCGCTGTGTTGTCATTCTTCTTCGAGTGTTTTCCATCATTAACTGAGTCACACTGAGAAAACAGGTGATTTAATTCAATTTAATCTTAAAATAAATAGGTTACAACCATTGAGATTGAGAACACAGTGGTACACTATCTAGAGTAATAAAAGTAAGGGAAACAGGTTTGTATTTTAGGGAGAAGAAAGTAAACTGTTCAGTAAAAGTATCTTCAGCGTCACTGTCCTATACTTCCCAAGTCTAAAGTAAAGTTAGTTGAGGTTACAGGTGTTTCTGCTCGATTTTAACCTGACCTCATAAAAATAAGCATTGAAAAAAAAAACATTGCTGTATGACAGTGACTACAGAGGATCAGAAGATCTCACCTTTACCTGTGGTGTAGCTGCTCTCTCCTCCATCTGATCTACTGTAGCTGCTCTCTCCTCCAGCTGATCTACTGCAGCTGCTCTCTCCTCCAGGTGATCTACTGTAGCTGCTCTCTCCTCCAGGTGATCTACTGTAGCTGCTCTCTCCTCCAGCTGATCTACTGTAGCTGCTCTCTCCTCCAGGTGATCTGTAGCTACTCTCTTATTCAGGTGATCTACTGTAGCTGCTCTCTCCTCCAGGTGATCTACTGTAGCTGCTCTCTCCTCCAGCTGATCTACTGTAGCTGCTCTCTCCTCCAGGTGATCTACTGCAGCTGCTCTCTCCTCCAGCTGATCTACTGTAGCTGCTCTCTCCTCCAGGTGATCTACTGTAGCTGCTCTGTCCTCCAGGTGATCTACTGCAGCTGCTCTCTCCTCCAGGTGATCTACTGCAGCTGCTCTCTCCTCCAGCTGATCTACTGTAGCTGCTCTCTCCTCCAGGTGATCTACTGCAGCTGCTCTCTCCTCCAGGTGATCTACTGCAGCTACTCTCATCTTCAGGTGATCTACTGTAGCTACTCTCATCTTCAGGTGATCTACTGTAGCTACTCTCATCTTCAGGTGATCTACTGTAGCTGCTCTCTCCTCCAGGTGATCTACTGTAGCTGCTCTCACATCCAGCTGATCCACTGCAGGGTGATGTAAGAACAAGCAGATTGCAGGATCAAACATAAGAGAGATAGTTTCGGGTCAGTTAACAATTCCAGGTAAAATAAGATCTATTTGCAAAAATGATGTTAATGTAAAACACATGTACAGTATATTTACAATGTTCACTACTCAACAATATGGTTTGAATTTGGATTTGGCAGATATGCAAAACAAAAATCATGGAAACGTTCTTTGGTAACTGGAAAGTTTCACTAATTAGTTGGTTAATGTATTTCATAACACCGTAAACTGTAGGATATCTCTGAGCAGAACGCAAGAGCGAAAGAGAGTTTAGCTAATCAGCAGAATCTGCATCTCAACATCTAGACTGCTGCATCATCATCTTCTCACTTACTCTGGACACCGCCGCGCTGAATCAGCTGTTCCACAGACATACAAGTAGCATCGCTTCTTCTCTGCCGACTGTGTGAATTCAGGAATTACAATCTGCTTTTACTGGCTGCTTTTAGAAAAGGCCACAGGTTTATTCACCTGCTGCGTATTTCCCCTGTCAAACTCAGGTATTACAAACTGTCTCACATTCATCTGTTCCTTCTCTGTAGCATCATTGGATGTGTAGTTGTACCAGTGGTTGTTAGTAGTGCGTAGTAATAATTATTATAATTTTTATTAAGTATAAAGTGCCTTTGATTTCTGTAATTACTTTCAGTCACTTTACCTAATTAGTTCCTTTGTTACTTGTTCTAATAAAGTTTACGTTAATGCCTTTGCAAACTTAATTTGTGTGTTATAGACACTCTGGACTCCTCACCAAGAGCAATGGTTTATTCGTGTTGTTATGCTGACTCTGAAATTATATCCCAGGACAAATGTTTAAAACCATTTTGATAATTCTTATCGCTCACAACAAACAAAATGCTGTCATTACTATTGAACAAGTGCGCATGGATGTAATATAATACATGTATTATAATAATACACTTTGTTGTGTTGTGAGTATTTGCAGCGCATGTGTTGTCAAATTGATGTTTTCTGAGTTAACTTGTGTTTTGTCTGTTCACATGTGTTTTCTTAAGTTGCAGTGGACGAGAGAGTTGCGGACGACAAAGCATTTGTTTTGGTCTGAGATGCTGGTGGTCTAGTGTGACATCTAGTGACAGTAATGATTGTTTACAGAACCTTTGAGGTGGAAGAAAACTGACACCATCTTGGGAGGGGTTTTAAATGACTCTGTGGCCAGAGGAGAACCACCTCATCATCCCATGCAGTTACAAAATGTCCTTACCTCTCACAGGTCTTTCATAGAGGCTTTCATTAATTGTTCACTTCCTTTTAGATGTAGATGTTGCAGAATGTCTTAAGTCACCACAACAGTAGAAAATGGTGTGTAAGCATGTGAAAGTTGGAGAGTAAATGGACAGTTTTGGTGGTGGTTGAGTGAGAACGGTGTCATGATGCACTGTTTATGTTGACTGTCTCCAGTCATACTCCACCCATCCACCACAGGAATTCAGACTTTCTCCCTGTTCCTCATTGTTTTCTCTTACCTTTTGTAATGGGTGTGATTACTGTATTGACCCCAGGTTCACTTGTTGCTGCTCTGATGTCGTCCCCATCAGGTTCATCCACTAAACAAAACTAAAAAAACATTTGTTTCAATGTAATGTTTTTTTTTTTTTATTACTTTAATCAGATTAGACCATTGTAAGAACCTTTTTTCCAAAGTGAGAGGTCACCAACTAAGTAGCAGATAGATAAACATACATGCTAAAACAGTTATAGAAGATCAAATTCCAGCCAGGACCACATGAAAGAATCAGGAAATTAAACTCCTCTGTATAAGCACTGCAAACTGTTCTTATATCACACCAGCTGGCGTATGAATACAAAAAGTAGTGACAGATCATTTGTAGACTGCATATTCTGTCAAATCAGAATGTGCAGTTTAACACAACCCTAATCTTGCACACAGTTGTACACAGTTTTTCATTTCATAGCATCCCTTATAACACCACCTGACATTACATATCTTTATTTATCTCAGTGGCAGAGAGACAGGCCTTTATTAGAGACAGTAATACAGGAAAAAGTAAGTGAACCGTTTGGAATTAACCTCATTTCTGTAAAAATGTGTCTCCAAATATGATCAGATCTTCATGTAAGTTACGATAATGAACAAACACAATCCATTTGAACAAAAGCTAATTGGAGTCGGGAGTTATCACACCTGTCAGACAGTGAAACCAGTTTGGAGGTGTGGCTAGTTTGACATTTTGAGTTTGCACAGGAAACATCTGCTGATGTGAACCATGCCTCACAAAAAGAGATGTGAGACTTGTGGCCTAAGGCAATCAACTCCCAAACATACAAGAAGAATTTCAACTAGAGGCTCACACTTCAAAATCCCCCTTTGAGAACGGAATAAATAAAAATAAAAAACCTGGGAGTTTAGTTGCTATCTTACTATTTTGTTGGAAAACTTGTTCGAGGATATGGACTGAGGATGAATAGTGTTAAGTCAGTACTTACAGTTCCTTGGAAACATGGAAGGCAGTTAGTGAAACACTTCTTCATACCATTGTTCCTGCGTCTACGACGGCGTTTGAGAAACGCGTCCTGGTGCATGGAACACAGACTTAATATCATAGTGGATAAATGTTTTATACACAAAATAAATCTGCAATACATTTTGTCTGGCAAACACTCCAACTTTAAATATCTCATATATTAAGATATTACTAATTACTAGACAAAATTCAATTGTATCTGAAACTGAGTTTATGACTAGTCAGAACCAGAGAGATGTATCACCTGTTTGAGTTGGTCGTCACTGTTTGGTTATCAGCAAATTAATAATAATTATAAAGGATAATAATATTATCTGTGATCATCATGAAGGTGTGGGTCTGGTTTAATATTTTAACTCATGTAATGCAGCTGTCACATCAGTCTACTGTATATATGCTGCCCAGACTTACTGGGTATTTTTTGAAACGTGTTGCAAGCCTGAAAAAATGGATGTTTATTTACAAATCAATTGATGTTGACAAAAAAAAAAACATTACTTATCTTGTGTTCATACTCCCTGCCATGAAATAAAATTTAAGGGAAATTTATAAATTACTGTGTGTTCTTTTTATTCACATTTTTCACATCGTCCCAGCATTTTCTTGGTTGGGGTTGTAAATCATTTAATTAAAAATGTTCATATTGTTGACTAGAACTATCATAGATTATTAACTCACTCACAGGTTACATCAAGATGTTTCTGTTAAGATGATAATTTTAAGATGTTTTCCAGTCTGTTAAGCCTCTTTATTGAGTTAGGATCTTAGACCTCTAAAGAATAGAGTTAGAGATCAGATATTTTCTTTTTTGCAAGATGTTAATTTATTTCAGTTTTTCACTTTGTCCTAAATTAAAAAACTACGGGTCTTGAATCTTCAGTTCAAATGTGAGAAAAAATAGACAGCTGTTTGAGAGCAAAGGAATGAAGTTACAAGTTATTTACAAGTAGCTCCTTTAAGCCTATGATAATCAGGGTCTTATTAGTTAAGATCATCTCCATCTACATCTACAGCTCTCAACTGTTAAAAATTAAATTAAATTACGTTAGATTAGATTAAAATGAATCTCAAAATAGTCAAAGAAAAATTTCAAGACGCATAACTTCATTCTGAAAATATTAAATTTTTTATCGTTGATTTTATTTTAAGTAAAATGACTTTCATTTCAAGTTACATTATTCTCAAAATATCTGTCTTTTAACCCATTAGTGTCCCTGACACTCCCTCATGAATGAAAAGCTGTGATAAATCCATATTAATCATGTGAACAATATCACACGAAAGGGAGTGATGTGCTGAATATCAGCACGGCTGTGATTCGGTCATAGAGTGTGATGTTTCTTTTATACAACAGTTCTACGGGCGCCATATTAATTAAATAAACAACCATAGATTATGATTTGTTTGTTTATTTTATCATTTATTTGGCTACGACCACACAAATAGTTTAGCAACTGGAGTGGTACTGGACTGTTGCTAAGCAACAGATAAACATTTCCCTGACCTGCACAGCGCCACTAGCTAGCTGCTTTATCCACACGTTGGTTTCTCTACTGTCTCTGACGTTACCTCAGGAGTGCTCTAAAGTATCCAGGCTTCTTCCCTTCAACCTCTTCTTACGACCAGACATCATTTCATTCAAATGTTATTTCTGGAAATATTTTCATCTTTGCAAAGTTTGTGACAACCTAAGAAAGTTAGCGGCCGTTAATGTAACACTGATTAATGGTTGAGCGGAGTGATACATGAAGTTAAACAGTGCTGTTGTACTCTATATCAGCACTCATGCAATGCCTCTCGTCCAATCAAATTACTTGGTCGGAAATAACTGTTGTATAATCCTGAATATCTCACCTTTTCTGTGCTTCCAGCTGCATCTATCCCCTGTCCCCAGTCACCTGCTGGGAAATATAGACGGAAAAGTCAGATGGCAAATGATTAGATCACCTGTCTGGCTGCAGGACAGAGTAAAACAAACATAAGTCAAACTAATACAGCTTGCTCTCTACACATTTTTAACATTTTGCTTCTTGTGACTGACCTTCTGCCGCTGAGCTGCAGATCTCCACCAGATCATTCCTGTTGATCCTTCTTAAAATGTCCTTCGTCATCTCCAGAGCTTGATCATGTTTATAGGTCTGCACCATCAGACGCACAGTGTCCAGCCTGTCCGCCTTCTCCAAGACAGCCCTTCTGAAACTTTTTCTTCCTTTGAGGATGTCATCCTCCTGCAGGAAGAATTTGAAGCGCTTAAATTCTTCATCTGCCAAGTCGTCCAGAACGTCCAAGATAACCTGTCTCGCCATTGTGGTTCCCCTGCAAAAATCAGAGAATATCTTCAACCTGAGGGACAATTAGTTTATTAGTGGAGAGAATGATACAGTCACTTTAAATCAAGATTCAGAGAAACTGTGTCAAATCATCAGTTCAAACCAGATCAGTTTTATCAAACCTAGCAACAGACTGAGACAGAGTTCATCCGCCCTAAAAACCAGAAACCCCAAATGCCCACACCTAAGCATGTGCCTTACATAAGAGTATATTATTCTACTTTATTTGTGTAAGGTGAACATGTAATCTATAAATTCAATACAATGAGGAGTAAAAAGAGCTGCTTCCATCTAAAGGACAAGGACACCTGCTCCATTTTATCCTGGGACAACTTCCCTGAACAGAGGAGGAGACACAACCGATGCTACTGATGCTACTGATGCTCCTTCATCACCACGCCATTCACGCCATTCTGATGATGGTCATGTCTCCTTAACAACTTACATATTTTACTTATATAATTCACACACTGTATTAAGAAAGGTGTGAAGGAGCCACAGATGTTTAAATGTTTGAAACTCAAAACAAAACAGAAGCTTTTTACTTTGGTGAGTAAAGAAAGTGAAGAACAGAACTCTATATAACTAGTAGTAAAACATTTTACACACATACCTCTACAGGACTTCATCAATGACAGAACAGTGACACTGGTCTAAATATTGTAGGATCTTCAGTCTTCATTTTTCACTTCCAGTCAAAACCTAGTAAGAAAATATCAAGGAAGAGATACTTGATTAACGGCATGTTGTTATTAATACTGCAGATTTTATTCCTTGATGTTTCTCAAATACTACATTAGTGCTTATCTCCAACCAAGTCCAGTTGCTCACAATTCAAGTTTTAAATACATAAAGTACTTAATATGATATGAGAAGAAAAGTTAATATATGGCTGGACCGCATATGATCAATTTGTGAAATTGAGGAACGTATTGAAAAACTGCCATGGAACCTGTAAATAACTGACATCATTGCATCTTATTTGCATTCAGCCTAGTGTCTGCTGGTTTCAGGCCTTTACCAGTTTGCTTCTCTCTTCTTGCTTCTGTGCTCACATTTAAAGTATTTTAATACAGGCCAATTCCCAATAAAGCTATTTACAAGTTTTTTCTCATTATGTTGTCAGACAATGGAACAAGTTTGAAATAGTGACTGAAACGTGGCCCAATATGACTACATGTTAACCAGCAGTCAGGACCGAGCCATTTCTAAGATGCTAATTTGCTGCTAAAATCCAGAGTTTAACACCGAGACGTCTCTGACAAAATCACCAAACACATTAGTTAAATACAAGCAGCAACATTAGTGGCTGAAAAATCAAGCTAACACGGAAGTAAGAAAAACTTCACTTCTTCTAACGGCCACTAGAGTCTGGCTCCAAAAGCAAAATGTCCAACTTTACAGTAGAAATAAAAAACGGTTTTGGTGTCTAGAGCTAATCTCCTTCTTCATGGCACCTGTTTAATATAACTCACCTGTTTACATTAAAATGATGGCGAATTGAGGGCGTGCCGTCTTGATTGACAGGTGAGCGTATGCTAGCTACAAGCCGGTATGCTCGACACGCGCCCCTCCTCATGACCTATATTTGGATTAGCCGTTAGTTCGGCGGATTCAGGTACCGACAAGATGGCGTCGACGGAACGACCCACAAAACCGCTCTTTTCTTAACCTATGGGTGACGTCACGGAGGCGACGTCCATCTTTATTTGCGGTCTACCATGCGAACTGGTAAAACGGATCTGTCACGTGTCATCCCCGCGTGAGAAGCTTCGATCGGTGATTGTGTGTTTTTTTAAAACTTATTTCTCACTCTCAGATCACTCTTTCATCCCCGGGTGCTGGGCATCTGCGGTGTTTCTGGTGTAACAGCACCGTGCTGCACTGGGTGTCAACGCATGGGTCTCAAACTCGCGGCCCGCGGGCCAATTGCGGCCTGCGGGACGTTATTTTGTGGCCCCCTACTTGACATCAAAGTTTAGTGTTAGTGCGGCCCGCGCGTTTTTCTCAAACGCACCTTTTGGCCGAGTTGTTGGGCGAGCCGCGCTTGCCCTGGGCTTTTATTTTTCACTTATGGGCTACCATAGCGCAGGCTCATGACAGCTTTCGGTGTCGCGTCTGTTGTCAAGTTATGGTGCGTTCCCGTTAAGTTGGAACTTGTAAATTGGAACGACTCGGATTTCAGACTTCCAGTTGAAATGTCCAACTCGGAGCTCAGAAAGTCCGACTTCCGAGCACAACTTGAACGCACCATAATGTCCAGCGCGAATTAGCGACGGTTGAAACTTGGTTGAAACGTGAAGAACTGTTAATAATAAAGATTGAGAAGATTGGATCTGTTTTTTTGAATACTTGGGGCCCAGCCTCACCCAGAATCTACTTCCAGCGGCCCCCATCTAAGTTGAGTTTGAGACCCCTGGTCTACAGTGTCTGTGATCTGAAACAAGTTACAGCAGGAAAAGGGGCGTAAATTAGCGGTTTTTCCCGGGTGTTATATTTACATCATTACCGATTGGAGCCGATAAATACCGGCGTCTACTGCACAGTCATAAGACCCGGGCGTGAATGCTAATTGCAGCCAATTTGCTATTATTTAAACTATTATAGCTTCACCTTTCACAATGACGATCATTTAATCTTTTTAAGATAATATGAATTTCTGCTGTTTTTAAACACATCTTCTAAGTTTTTCTCATAAATGGATGATTGTACGGTCTTTTTAATCTTGTAACTGACCATTAGTGTATACTGGTCTGAAAAGCTACCTCCCTTCTGGAGAGCCAAGATCATCCTTTCAGATAGTTTCAACTGTGTTGGTTTAGAGTGTTATTAGACCCAGGACAAGCTTTCCCTTGTCCTGCTGCTCTTCTGTTGTAAATGGCAGATAGTATTTTATTGTTTTATTGTTTTCTAGAGATTGCTTATTTGCACAGACTGTGTACTTGACTTGACTTTTGCACTTGACCTTGTTGAATGAAGTCTTACTCCGGCCATCATGCCATACTGTCTCTTGATGTCCATTAGTGTATGTGTGTTTATGTATAGCTTGGCTGCAAATCAGTTTCCCTTTAAGGGACAATAAAGATACTTTGAACTTTGAACTTTATCCTTTCAACTGTCATGTGCATTCCTCCAAACTGTATCAAATACAAATACCGTGCTGCAATCAACAAAAAGAAAACAAAAACAAGAGGACTTTTCTTTTTCGAAACAGCACAATTCAACTTTCATTGAAAAAGATGTGATCAGTGGTGGAGTAACTTTTTTTAAATACTGCCTGGGTTTCCTGGATGATATTAATTTACAGCTAAATGAAGCTGGTAAAAAAAAATCTAAGCTGACCTTGTATCAAGAATATTTTGTCAATTAAATTAAACGTGTGGAGAGATATTAAACTAAGTTCAAAATGTGCACATGCAGAAAGATTACGGCTGTAAGATACACTGAACTCAGTTAGAGAGTGAGCATATGACATTAAGGTTTCAAGAGAAAGTCAACGAATGAGTGAATCTGTCAAGCCTCATAGCCACAATAATTCCCCTTACGTTCAGACAGCCTCATTTCATTGCAAGAAAATTCACATGGTGAAACTGAGATGGTTGTTAAGAGAGTAAGATAACATCAGCAATTTAAAAAAGAAAAAGAAAAGAAACACTGTGCATCTAACTTTACACAGACATACATAATACAGAAATAAGCTCACCTTTATTTTGTGTCTCCTTTGCTTTGCCTGATAGATCCATCTGGCTGGTTATGAACAAGGTGTGACAACAAAAGGAATACTGAAAGTAACATAGCACTAGCACCTGATTTCCCTGAAAGCTTGTGGCTTACAGGTAGTTAGATTTCCTGATTACTTTACATCAATGATTAATCATACAGTCATAAATCTGTAATACTTTATGATTATTACATGAAGGTGTAATAACTGTCACAAATAACTATCAAATATTGTAATCAGGTACAGTTTCTTTTTCTTACTACACTATGTTTATGATAGCTGCAGATAGTAGTTACTTTGTAGAGTAAGAGTTTCAAAATATAGGATGAGCTGTAATCCTTTGTTTATAGTCATATTTAGAGGAACCACTATAATAAAAAGTGAAAAAATCTTCATTGATCTTCACACTGAATTATTGTATTTATTTATTTATTGTAAAATTGTATGTTGCTGTGAAATATGCAGTGGATATTTCGTAGTGGTTAATGCCTACCTGCTTAACAAATAGAAAAATATTAGGCACTCTTTCTACATAAAGCAAAATTATCCAAATATTTACCAAATTACAACACCTTTTTAATTGAATTTAATACATACATAAAAACATTTAAACATGCAACCAACAAAAAAAAGCTAATGCATTCTCTCTGTAGCCCCTGATTAAAATAATTGACTGGTGATAAATTGCTGTATTTAATTTATATGTTTTTATTAGTATTTATTACATCTACTTTTTGTGTTTTATGTCATTTGATTGGTTTTTCAATTTGATTGATATATATTCTTATAGTGTGTGTGTGTGTGTGTGTGTGTATATACGTATACAAAAACATATATATGTATATATACTTGTTGTCACATATGTATATATGTATGTGTTTGTATATATTAAAAAAACAAGAGCTGTCAAACTCACAGGCGCTTATTTCCAGCATTTCCTGCATGGTAGACGCTTTGGAGAGAATACGTGCATTAGCGGAGCTCGTGAACGCACCGTTGTAGTCTAATTGAACTACAACTCCCTTGTTTCACTGCTCCGTGGCCGTCAAGTCGGGTAGTGTGTGCTGGATTCGGTTTTAAACGACAGGGGCGAGCGGGAGTGTGTAACTGGACTGGATTCAAGCAGTGTTGTGGTAATAGTGATATTAACTTCTATCGGAAGTAGACTGAGTACTGCGTTACACTTTCTCTAATGAGGGATTTAAACGGAGGAGCGGAGAGGTCAGGCTAACTGCCGTGTAGGTAGACAACGGTTGACAGTTGACCGACCGGAGAGGCCGAGTAAAGCCATGCTCTGACTCACGTTACCCGTGCTAGCTAGCTGACCTAAGTTGTCACACTTGTATTCCTCTATCCACCGGACTAAGGATGTTGCCTTATGTATTTAGGAACCACGTCGTATGTTACCGAGCCGACAGCTGGCAACAACGACCGTAGCAGCTCCGCGGGCTTAGAAACCGTTATGGTGCTTGTGGGTGTGTTAGCATAACGTTAGAGGCACTCGGCTAATGCTAGCTGCCGGCTGCTGACGAGGGAAAACCCACCACCAGAGGTGATCAAAGTACACAACATCAGTGTAATAATGTATAATGTTGTAAACACACACGGAGACCTGTATTGCAAAACGTCTGTCTTTTATTTCCCACTTCTTCCTCTACAGCTTCCAACGGGTTGATCACAACACAACACTGTTACCATACTCTACCTAGTGGTAGGAGTCATACCCATACATCACATCTTCCCCCTTAAGATTCTCCATAACCAATTTACTCAACATTTCTAATTGTTAACTTATCATTTCACAGTTTAACAAAGTCAAAACTTTTGTCAAAACATTTTCAGCAGGTGTCGCCGATTTCTCCTGTAGGTGTTTCCATCTGCCGTTTAGACTATCAACGACCTGGGGTTCTCATGTCTTCTCACGACGACTGCTGTGTGCCAGTGATCTTTGACTCTTGCTCTCACCTTCTCTCCTTCCATCAGAAGTGGTAACCATCTGGCTCCTCAGTCAAAGTACTGCTTTTGCTTCAGCTGCCTCTCCTTGATGCTGTTGTGAACATCCTCATACAGCTGTGGCTTCAGCAGCTGTGCTGATGTTGGCAGTTTGGTTTTCAGTCTCCGACCCATAAGCAGTTGGGCAGGGGACAGTTTCACTCCATCCAAAGGTGAGTTCCTGTATTCCAACAGAGCAATGTAAGGATCACTCTGGCTCTCTTGTGCTTTCTTCAGTAAGTTCTTTACTGTCTGTATTGCTCGCTCACTTTGTCCATTAGACTGGGGGAATCCTGAGCTGGATGTGGTGTGTACAAACTCCCAGCTCTCTGTAAATGTCCTGAACTCAGCACTCGTGAATTGTGGACCATTGTCTGACATGACCTCGTCTGGAATCCCATGTCTTGCAAACATCGATTTGAGGGCTGTCACCACATGCCGGCTGGTCGTCTCTGTGAGTTTAGCAATTTCCGGGTATTTTGAATAGTAGTCCACACACAGAAAATAATCACCTTGCTCATAGTGGAACAGATCTACTCCAACCTTTGCCCAGGCTCTATCGCCCTTTCTTTGCATTTGACAACTCCAAGATGAGCTTCATGGACTCTCACAAGCATGTCTGCTCTCAGGCTACTTGGAACGACAAGTCGTGTGTTCTTGAAGAGTAGACCATCACCACATGTAAGTTCCTCTTTGAATGTCCAGTATTTTCTGATGTCTGCTGGTACATGTCATATTTCTGCTGGCCATCCTGTTTGAACCATCTTTATGACAATCTGCAGTTCTTCATCAGCCGCTGTTTGTGTTCTGAATGTGTTCAGTTTCTCCTCTGTGATTGGTAGTTGAGCTGTTAGCTGTTGGACTTGTAGTTCATCCTCCATGAGTTGCTCTGGTTTCTCTTTCAGTTAAGCTAGACTTAGTGTGTCTGCGATGTAGAGCTCCTTTCCAGGCTTGTAGCTGACCCACAAATCATAAGGTTGGAGACTCATAAGCATCCTCTGCAGTCTCGGTGGAGCCTTCTGGAGTGATTTCTTAAACACAGTCTCTAAGGGTTTGTGGTCTGATTCCACATGCACTGTCTTGCCATAAACATATTGTTTGAACTTCTTACACCCATACACAATCGCCAAGAGCTCTTTTTTGACCTGTACGTACCTTTTCTGACACTCAGTCAGCGCTCTTGAGCCATTGGCCACCGGCTGTCCATCCTGGATTAACACTGCTCCCAAGCCTTCAGAGCTCGTGTCCACAGACAGTGTTATATCCTTTTTCACATCAAAATACCTAAGTACTGGGTTTTGCTCACAAGCATCTTCAGCTTTTCAAAGCTTTTCTGCTGCTCAGCCTCCCAATGCCAAGCTACGTCACCCTCCAGGAGTTTCCGGAGTGGCGCACTCGCATCAGAGAGGTTTGGGACAAACTTTGCCAGATACCGAAGCATCCCTAAAAACCTCAGCAGACCTGCCTTGTTTTCTGGTTCAGGCATGTCCTGTATAACTCTGACCTTCTCTTGGTCTGGTTTCACTCCCTCTGCAGACAGAATATGACCGACGTATGTGATCTCTGTCCTTCTGATCTTACATTTGTCTTTGTTTAACTTTAGGTTGATGCTTCGGATCCTGTCCATCAGCGCTCTCAGTCTCCAGTCATGCTGTTCCTCGTCTTCCCCCCACACTAGGACATCATCCAATATGTGCATCACTCCTTCCAAACCTTCCAGTCTCTGTGCAATGCATTTCTGAAACATTTCTGGAGCTGACGACACTCCAAAAGGAAGTCGCAGGAAGCGGTAACGTCCATACAGGGTGTTAAACGTACATAACTTGGAGCTCTCCTCGTCCAACTGTACTTGCCAAAAGCCATGACTGTCGTCCACTACAAAACTTTTGCATTTGGCATCTCTGCGATGATCTCTTCAACTGTGCGTAGTGGATAGTGTTCCCTTTTTATAGCCTTGTTGAGATCTTGGGGATCGATGCAGATTCTCAGTTTGTTGGGCTTTACCACAGTGACCATGCTGTTCACCCAGTCTGTGGGCTCAGTCTGCTTTACGATAACTCCAAGACCCTCCATCCATCATCATAGGCACCGTCACATAGGCATCAATTCTCTCATTAGGCCCTTGGACTCGGGTAAAGAACATGTGTCTCAGGTAGGTGATATTCTTCCGAGGCTCACAATAGTCTCTGAACATTTCTTAAGACCGTTAAAACCATCCACATCCTCATCAAAGTCCATGGTATTAAATACCTTTATCGCTTCATCTCCAGCAACACTCTTCTCTTCAATTCCTGTCGCGATGAGATATAGTTCAAACTTTTGAATCCACCTTCGCCAGTTTTCCACCAGATTTCCCTCGAAGCACAGACTGTTCGAAGGCTTTAACTGTTCCATTTTTCTTTTTCATTTTTTTGGGGGGACCTGTATTGCAGAGCGGCTGTCTTTTATTTCCCGCTTCTTCCTCTAAAAAGAAAGGCCATAGAAACTGCCGTAAAAACGAAAATAAATCAGCAAAAGGAGCCATTGTCATATTTCTGTTTTTAGGCATTGCTGAAGTTTGGTCGTGGTGAATTTTCTAACTAATCTCTATCAAACGTAGCCATTGTTAGGACTGACAACTCAAAATAATGAGTACTTCATAGAAATGTAGTGGAGTACATAAGTGCAATATTTGTCTTTAAAGTGTAGTGGAGTAAAAGTCGGAAGTTTCTGAAAATAAGAAAAAATACTCAAGTACAGACTATCAAAAAAATACACTAAAGTACAGTATTCATGTAAATGTACTTTGTTACTGTCCACCTCTACCCACTACTAAACATCTTTGACTGTAGGTAGTGAAGTCTGTTTGTGTGAAAGATACATCAAAAAATACTGCTGCCTGCATGTGATGTCATCTGTGATTGAAAACATATACGCTCTAGGAAACTGTGAAAGAAAAATGATCACACACCCAGAGAACAGAAGCGTGACACCTATGTGCAGACAACGTAGCAGAAAGCTTAAGAGCCATGTGTGATTTTCTTATCAGGTTGAGACAAAGTCAAATACACATAAGGTGATTTTCAAGTGCTATCAAATAGAAACGGTTAGGAAGAAGACTTTACTATGAACCATGGATCAGATACAAAAGGTGGGGTCTTCTACAAACAGATGTCAGATCTCAAAGGTGGAAAGAAAAAAAAGAACATGGTCTTTCAATAGATATGATGTAGTTATTTTTATTATGCTCATTAATAACATGAAAGGTTAAAGTCAACATGTGTTTTTGTGTCGTCACTTAATGATCAGTTTAATAAATGATTAAAACTTTTAAAATATTTTCCTCACATTGACAACAAAACAACAAAACTCATGCTGCTGTAGATATAATGACAGATTATTTTAAATGAGATTAACATAACACAGCTGAACACTTCAAATACGTCTTCAACATAAAGCGTCCTGGATCAGTTAACATGATTCAACTTAAAATGTAAAGACTTACAAAAATACAAACAGGCAAAACTTGTTTAACAGGATTTTCAGATATAAGTTTTAGAAATTAATTACACAGGATAAAGAAATATACCCTCCATTCTTTGTTGTAAGAAGTCGATCATCTGACAACATGTCTCTCATCAACCTTCTCACTCATCTTTCCATGATCACTGAACTTCAGAGGTTCAGATTTAATAAAACTTCAAAATATTCATCAATACATGCATCATATTCATCATTACTCTTTGTCTCTTCAAAAACAAATAAAAAAAACATTGTGCTCTGCTTTATGTTCATTTGAACATTTTTCATATCAAGAAGTTCATACTCACAAACTTTGTAGATATTATTAACATTAGTTTTTATGCCTCACTCATTCTCCAAATTCCTATTATTCTTCTGTGTTTTTTAGGAGTTTGATTCATGAATAATCACATGAAAACAAGTATCATCATTTTCAGCAGAGTTGTTGTGTTGTTCACTCACAGTTTGTACATTTCATCCAGACTTTTAATCGCTTCTTCTTTACTGTATTTTTCCCACTCGCTGGGAATTTCTCCTCTGTCCTGGAATTTTAATTCATAGTGGTCTTCCAGTTGTTTTTGAAATCGACACACAACCCATTTCCAGTATGTTAGTTTAGACTCAGGGGTAATTCTCCAGTTAGCAAACCTTGGTCAAGTTGTTTATAGGGAATACTTTCATCTGAATCTGAATCGGAGTAAAAATTTTGATCACTTGCAACTTTTGTTGTGCAGTATTCAACAGAGAGTATATCTGTGTCTTTATTGGACATACCATTGACTGCAGTGGATCAATGAAAAATTACACTGTGGTCATTAGGACTTCGATCTGGTGTTGGTGCAAAGAGCTGCACAAAATGGACACTTTACCCAGCAGCACTTGCACAGCTGATTGATGAGGATTTGATCAGGCTTCAGTCTGAATTTTATCATCTTATCCAATGGGAGGCTGCTGGTTCAATGGTTTTCTCTGTCACGCAGTTTTTTTCTTGAGTTCTCCGAGTACAACAGCAGAAGAGTTTCCTTCACAGAAGCTTCTGAAAATGTTGTAATATTGATCCCTCTTGCTTTCTAAATGAGTACGTGCATCATTCTTCTTCTTGAATTTCTCATGGGACTCTGAAAGCCAAGTCCCTGCTCTGTCAAACACATACAGTAAGAGATCAACTGTAAACTTCTTCTTCAGAGCAAATTTCCTCTCTGATTCAAATTCTGTCACTTTCTCTTTGACATTTTTGGCAACTTCTTGCAAGTAAGTTGGACTGTAGCCTCTTGTAGCTACAGGTTTGTTCTTGATTGTATCAAGTGACTGTTTTTCAAGATTGTTAATCAGGGATCTGATCAGTTGTTGATCTTCTTGCTGAAAAATCCCCTTAATGTAACTTATTACCTTTATAGTTGTTTCTGAAACAAAGTCACCAAATTGTCTAAGTTTCTCCTTTTCACTTTTGATCTTTTCCCTCTCTTGAGGCTGTTGGCTTTTGTCACAACGCTCCTGATACTTGGTGAGTGCCACATAATGAGAGTAATCACGAACCCCTGATATGTTTTTGTATCTGCCAGTGTTTTTGGATTCATCAATAAGAGCCCATTCAAAACCGAGCTCATGAAGGATAGTTGACTGATCTTCCTCCAAGTTGATGTCTTCAATAGGTTTTGTATCTGCAGTTAGTTCTCTCACCCAGTCTCTCCAAACAGAGTCAAACTGCTGTTTAAGTTTCTTTTCATCTTGTGTCTTGTGTTTTAACTGCTGAGCGAGCTCTTTGCTCTTCTGTAGCAGCTTGTTCTCAAACTCTGTCTTCTGATCATCAAGCTTTTTACAAGCCGTCTTCTGCTGGATAACTTCATCCAGTTTTCTTTTCACTCCTCTCACCAGTTCATCATGAAACTCCTTGATTTTGATTTCAAATGTGCCTCGCCACTGAACCAACATTTCTTTGTCTCTGTCATCATCAAAGTGCTTTGACATTTCTTTTTTGATTTCTCCATATGTTCGGCTCATTTCTTTAGAAAGATAACTGAGCTCAACCTTGTCAAGATCTCCATTTTCAATTGTGTTGTACAGCTGGTTTTCAATGGTCAACATGTTGCTCCTCAGGGCCCAGGTCCAGTTCCCGTACTGAACCTCAAGGTTTCTGTACACTTTAATTTCAAGTGTGTTTTTGAAACTGAAAACAAAGTGTTCGTTCAACAGGGCATTCCACAGGTCGTGAATCTTGCTTTTGAACTGTGACAGAGTAATCCCAGCAGACTGTGAAGCTTTAGAGAGGATGAAGTTCTTCAGCTCTTGGATGCTCTCACTATAACCTGGATTTGGAGGAGCCATAGGTGGACTTCCCTCCCAAAGCTGGGCAAAGTATTTCACGTCTTTTAACACATCAAATGCAATGATGTCACTGAAACACTCTGCATCACAAACCTCCTCTTTGGCAGCTAGTTGGGTCATCTGGTCCAGTTTTTCTTGCAGGCGTCTCTTTCCCTCCATGTTTTTCTCTGCAGCTGAAATATCTGTCACATTCTGGTGAACAAACACACAACTTGGAGAAATTTTAACTTTCTTCATCCTCATGAAAGCCTGAACAACAATCTGCAGAACATCTTGCATCTCAGCTGGATTCTCTCCAAAGATGTTGATCAATGTCATGTTTCCCAGACCAACAACAAATGTTGCCAGTTCATTGTCGTGGTTAAGAGCGGCGTTACCTGCTAATTCAAGAGCACGCAGTCCTTCAGTGTTCACCACCAGCACGTAGTTGAACTTAAAGTCTCTCTTCATCTCTTCTGACACTTTGATCAGCTGCATGAAGGCACCCTTGGTGCATCTGCCAGCACTCACTGCAAACTGCAACCCAAACATGGCATTCAGCATTGTTGATTTTCCACTGCTCTGTATGCCCAAAACTGACAACACAAATACTCTCTGGTCACCCAGTCTCTTGATGACTTCCTTTAAAAGACTAGAGATCCATGTCAAAGGCACATGACCTGCATCACCATCCAGCAGCTCCATGGGATGTCCTGATATCATCAGCTCTGCAGCCAGCTCAGGGTATTTGGACCAGTCAGTCCGCCTCCTCTTTGTTTGTTTCTGCAGAGATTCATGGGCTTCATAGATCTGCCCCATTTCTCTAAAGATGTGCTCCAAGCCAAAAGTTGCTGACTGTAGTTTTGTTGATATTTGTTCAAGCTCAGTCTGTTTTCTTTTTAACAGATCAGATTTGTCACGTTTCTTCTTCAGATCCAAGACCTCAGACCACTTCTTATCATAGCTTTGGAGAATTGACATGAGATTGTCTGTGGAGAGGGCGTCTATTAAGATCTGAGTCCATTTCAGGAAATACTCTTTGTCTGTTGATGGCAAAGATGAGAGACTTTCAATGAACAACTTCACCAGTTCACTACAGGAAGCATCACATTGTTCTTCTCGTATTTTCATCAGTTCCTGTTCCTTTTCACTTTTGTCCGTCTCAACGTTTCCTTTGAGGTGATACAGTTCTTTCTTTATTCTGCACCACTCATGCCACAGTCGGCCATGACAAGGGAGGAATTTATCTTTGATTTCTGAAACTTCCATCCCCTGAAGTAAATTCACTGTTTTCATAGCAGCAGATTTCCCTTTTTGGCAGACTGTGTCTTCTTCATCCACTCTGATCCCAGAGACCTCGGCCATGGTTTCAAGCTGGAAGGATGTTTGTGATCCAGACAAGATCTTTCTAATGATCCTTTTCAGTTCTTTAGAAACATCTGACTGGCTTCTGTCTTTTAGAATAATTTTGTAATTTCCCTTTTTCATTTGAACTGCACCACGGTCATTATCAGTAATGAGACAAATCAGAGGCTTTGGAGACTTCAGAAGATCTGAGATAACTTCAGCACTTTTGTCACCTTTTTTCAGAGTTGGTAACAGAACAACATTGACTGAAGATTTTTCAGTCAGTATCTTACGCTGTTTTTCAATGGACAGAGCATCACCATGAAGATTACAGAAGGCAGTGCAGTCAGTGAAGGCATCGTTGAGTTTTCCAGCAGGACAGTACCAGGCAATCTCTGCCACACCATCCATCAAAAGGCGAGATCTGGTGCTACCTGGGCAGTTTCTGTGGAAGAAGGTGTTGTGACGCTCGTTGATCAAAGTGTTCATCAGCTGAGATTTAGACACGGACAGTGAACCCAGGCGGAAAAATGACACCATGGGTGTCTCAGCTTTGCAGATGGGCAAACTCTTCATGGTGACAATGTTTGAATCACCCTTGATTTGAGTTGTCTTCCTGGTTTTTCTTATTTGTCTGAATGTCCACAGAGGACACTCAACATCCAGTGTGACTGGGTCAGGAACAAGCAAAGGTAAGGCGTACTGACACTGTGACAGCTTTGTCATCATGTTCTGCTTAAGGAAGCTGTCTGAGCAGTGAAATACTGCCATTTGAACGTCCATCGGATGAACATGAGTCTGATCCAATTGATCACAGTCAACGTTGGTGCTAATGAAACCTAAAACACTTTCTTTTGTATTTGAAGAATCAAGCTCTGCAACAGGATTTGAGTGGCTAACCTCAGCACTGTCTTGTCTTACAGAAATATATCTGGCTCTGTAGTCTAACATCATCAACCTCTGAAGAAAAGTATGAGCTAGATCTTCCTCAGATGTTTCATGGTCCTGTTTCACTGGTGGACCTATTTTAAGAAAATTTGCTGGAGACAACTTCTGTTTGTCTTGAAGGTGAAGTCTGTGAAGCAACGTTTCAAGTTCTCTTTGATACTCCATGTTTCTATTCTTCTCTTCAGAAATCTTCACTGACTGCTGGAAATAATAAATAACCATTTACTGTATGTAAATTAAATGGTAACATCACATGGTTATAAAGGAAAACGTCCTCAAGTTCTTGTCAAATAAATTTGTATTTTCTGACCTTATCCTTGTTTCCACTCGTATCCACATCTGAGGTGCCTGCAAGAAAACAATGAGCCAGAGTTGAATCAAAACATTCTTCTCATGTTCACTGTAAATTATACTGAATGTTAGTTAGTTATTAGTTCTAAATTTAACTTTTTTTTGTTATTGAAAAATAAAATAATTCATAAACCAATTATTTTCTCACATGTTGCAGATGGAACAGACTTGACCTCAGACTCTGCTCCTCTCGCTGTGTTGTCATTCTTCTTCTCTGAGTGTTTTCCATCATTAACTGGGTCACACTGAGAAAACAGGTGATTTAATTCAATCTTAAAATAAATAGGTTACAACCATTGAGATTAAGAACACAGTGGTAAACTATTTAGAGTAATAAAAGTAAAGGAAGCAGGTTTTTATTTTAGGGAGAAGAAAGTAAATTTAAAGTAAAAGTATCTTCAGCGTCACTGTCCTATACTTTCCAAGTCTAAAGTAAAGTTAGTTAAGGTTACAGGTGTTTCTGCTCGATTTTTACCTGACCTCATAAAAATAAGCATTGAAAAAAAAAAACATTGCTGTATGAAAGTGACTACAGAGGATCAGAAGATCTCACCTTTACCTGTGTTGTAGCTGCTCTCACATCCAGCTGATCCACTGCAGGGTGATGTAAGAACAAGCAGATTACAGGATCAAACATAAGAGAGATAGTTTCTGGTTAGTTAACAATTCCAGGTAAAATAAGATCTATTTGCAAAAATGATGTTAATGTAAAAAACATGTACAGTATATTTACAATGTTCAGTACTCAACAATATGGTTTGAAGTTGGATTTTTCAAATATGCAAAACAAAAATCATGGAAACGTTCTTTGGTAACTGGAAACTATTAATTTACAACTAATTAGTTGGTTTATGTATTTCATAACACCGTAAACTGTAGGATATCTCTGAGCAGAACGCAAGAGCGAGAGTTTAGCTAATCAGCAGAATCTGCATCTCAACATCTAGACTGCTGCATCATCATCTTCTCACTTACTCTGGACACCGCCGCGCTGAATCAGCTGTTCCACAGACATACAAGTAGCATAGCTTCTTCTCTGCAGACTGTGTGAATTCAGGAATTACAATCGGCTTTTACTGGCTGCTTTTAGAAAAGGCCACAGGTTTATTCACCTGCTGCGTATTTCCCCTGTCAAACTCAGGTATTACAAACTGTCTCACATTCATCTGTTCCTTCTCTGTAGCATCATTGGATGTGTAGTTGTACCAGTGGTTGTTAGTAGTGCGTAGTAATAATTATTATAATTTTTATTAAGTATAAAGTGCCTTTGATTTCTGTAACTTACTTTCAGTCACTTTACCTAATTGGTTCCTTTGCAAACTTAATTTGTGTGTTATAGACGCTCTGGACTCCTCACCAAGAGCAATGGTTTATTCGTGCTGTTATGCTGACTCTGAAATTATATCCCAGGACAAATGTTTAAAACCATTTTGATAATTCTTATCGCTCACAACAAACAAAATGCTGTCGTTACTATTGAACAAGTGCGCATGGATGTAATATAATACATGTATTATAATAATACACTTTGTTGTGTTGTGAGTATTTGCAGCGCATGTGTTGTCAAATTGATAATTTGCTTGTGTTTTGTCCGTTCGCATGTGTTTTCTTAAGTTGCAGTGGACAAGAAAGTTGCGGACGACAAAGCATTTGTTTTGGTCTGAGATGCTGGTGGTCTAGTGTGACATCTAGTGACAGTAATGATTGTTTACAGAACCTTTAAGGTGGAAGAAAACTGACACCATCTTGGGAGAGGTTTTAAATGACTGTGGCCAGAGGAGAACCACCTCATCATCCCATGCAGTTACAAAATGTCCTTACCTCTCACAGGTCTTTCATAGAGGCTTTCATTAATTGTTCATTTCCTTTTAGATGTAGATGTTGCAGAATGTCTTAAGTCACCACAACAGTAGAAAATGGTGTGTAAGCATGTGAAAGTTGGAGAGTAAATGGACAGTTTTGGTGGTGGTTGAGTGAGAACGGTGTCATGATGCACTGTTTATGTTGACTGCCTCCAGTCATACTCCACCCATCCACCACAGGAATTCAGACTTTCTCCCTGTTCCTCATTGTTTTCTCTTACCTTTTGTAACAGGTGTGATTACTGTATTGACCCCAGGTTCACTTGTTGCTGCTCTGATGTCGTCCCCATCAGGTTCATCCACTAAACAAAACTAAAAAAACATTTGTTTCAATGTAATGTAATGTTTTTTTTTACTTTAATCAGATTAGACCATTGTAAGAACTTTTTTTCCAAAGTGAGAGGTCACCAACTAAGTAGCAGATAGATAAACATACATGCTAAAACAGTTATAGAAGATCAAATTCAAGCCAGGACCACATGAAAGAATCAGGAAATTAAACTCCTCTGTATAAGCACTGCAAACTGTTCTTATATCACACCAGCTGGCGTATGAATACAAAAAGTAGTGACAAATAATTTGTAGACTGCATATTCTGTCAAATCAGAATGTGCAGTTTAACACAACCCTAATCTTGCACACAGTTGTACACAGTTTTTCATTTCATAGCATCCCTTATAACACCACCTGACATTACATATCTTTATTTATCTCAGTGGCAGAGAGACAGGCCTTTATTAGAGACAGTAATACAGGAAAAAGTAAGTGAACCGTTTGGAATTAACCTACTTTCTGTAAAAATTTGTCTCCAAATATGATCAGATCTTCATGTAAGTTACAATAATGAACAAACACAATCGATTTGAACGAAAGCTAATTGGAGTCGGGAGTTATCACACCTGTCAGACAGTGAAACCAGTTTGGAGGTGTGGCTAGTTTGACATTTTGAGTTTGCACAGGAAACATCTGCTGATGTGAACCATGCCTCACAAAAAAGAGATCTAAGAAGACTTATGGTCAAGACTTGTTGATTTGCATAAAGCTGAAAGGGTGAGAAAAATGATTTCAAAGAATGATAAGCTACCATCAACAAAACTCAACACTTTCCCCAGTCACTTTTCCCTTTGTATGAAGGACTTAATGTGAAAAATATCGGGCAGTGTTATGTTTTGGTGATGGTACTTTACAGATTGAACAGAATTACATCAAAGAGGAAACAACTGAAATTAATGAAAATATTTCTGTTAGAGAAAATCAGATCGAATATTGATGCTTTGCGAGAGAAATAACTAAAGGTCATCTGAAAGTCAGCTGAACACATTAAGGCCTAAGGCAATCAACTCTCAAACATATAAGAAAAATTTCGACATCAGGCAGACACAAAAGTCCTCCAATCCATACGAACATGTCGTTTGTTCCAACCCTCAAATACGACCCAGAGGAGTGTATCTTAAAATAGCGCCCCTATGGCGGCTTATAATAAGCTTCTGCACAATCGACCTACCTGCTCACTCCTCACAGAACAGTCGTCCTCCTATGAGAATGGAATAAATATAAATAAAACACCTGGGAGTTTTGTTGATATTTTACCATTTTGTTGGTACACTTGTTAGAGGATATGGACTGATGATGAATAGTGTTAAGTCAGTACTTACAGTTCCTTGGAAACATGGAAGGCAGTTAGTGAAACACTTCTTCATACCATTGTTGCTGCGTCTAGGATGGCGTTTGAGCGTTTCACCACATCCTGGTGCATTTGAGCGTTTGAACACATCCTGGTGCATGGAACACAGACTTAATATCATGGTGGATAAATGCTTTATACACAAAATAAATCTGCAATACATTTTGTCTGGCAAAAATCCCATCTTGAAATGTTATGAGATATTAAGATATTACTAATTACTAGACAAATTCAAATGTAGATATCAGAAACTGAGTTTATGACTAGTCAGAACCTGTTTGGTCGACTACCAACCATCATGATTCATGAAGGTGTGGGTCTGGTTTAACCTGCATGCTACTTAATCATTTTAACTCTGAAAATTTAGATGGGCTAGAATTGTCATGTAATGCAGCTGTCACATCAGTCTGCTGTATATAAATCAACTGCCCAGACTTACTGGAGCATCCCTCTCAAATTAAAGAATTCAAAACAAGAATCAATGGTGAAAATACACAGAGAGAAAACACAGAACTACTATAGTTTTCATTATTGATTTGTCAGATATTTAGCCTGTTAGGGCTCAACACCAGATGTCATTTTAAGAACATTTTTCACTTCATTATACTTTAAGAATTAAATCATTTAATTAAAAATGTTCATATTGTTGACTAGAACTATCATAGATTGTTAATTCACTCACAGGTTACATCAAGATGTTTCTGTCAAGAGGATATTTTTAAGATGTTTTCCAGTCTGTTAAGCCTCTTTATTGAGTTAGGATCTTAGACCTCTAAAGAATAGAGTTAGAGATCAGATATTGTCTAAACTCTCTTCATCATGTGACAAATGTAGTTTACAAGACATTCATTTACTTCACAGTTTTTCTCTTTGTCCTGAATTAGTAAACTACTGGTCTTGAATCTTCACTTCAAACATTGAAGTGTTAAACATTTGAAATGTAATAACTTGTTGATATTCAATATTAAGTTCTACGAGCACCATATTAGTTAAATAAACAACTGTTTATGATCCGTTTGTTTATTTTATCATTTAATTGGCTACGACAACAAAAGTAGTTTAGCAACTGTAGTGGTACTGGACTGTTGCTAAGCAACATTTCCCTGACCTGCACAGCGCCACTAGCTAGCTGCTTTATCCACACATTGGTTTGTCTACTGTCTCTGACGTGACCTCAGGAGTGCTCTAAAGTATCCAGGCTTCTTCCCTTCAACCTCTTCTTACGACCAGACATCATTTCATTCAAATGTTATTTCTGGAAATATTTTCATCTTTGCAAAGTTTGTTACAATCTAAGATAGATAACGACCATTAATGTAACACTGATTAATGGTTAAGCAGAGTGATACATGTCAGCACTCATGCAACGCCTCTCGTCCAATCAAATTACTTGGTCGGAAATAACTGTTGTATAATCCTGAATATCTCACCTTTTCTGTGCTTCCAGCTGCATCTACCCCCTGTCCCCAGTCACCTGCTGGGAAATATAGACGGAAAAGTCAGATGGCAAAGGATTAAAAAAAAAAAAAAAATCTTAAAATCTTATGAACTGGAATCAGTGCAGTCCAGTGCAATGAAAAGCTTGTGCTCTGGCAATTATGGAATTTTAAATCACCAGTGATTTTTGTTTGTATCATATCTCATACATCAGGTGTTTATGGCAATTTATCTCAAATGTTTGGGTTTTTTGTTGTTTTTTTTCAAAGAAAAAACAAATTTTTGGCATTTATTTATATATTACACACACACACATACATATATATACATACATACATACATATATATATTCTTTTTATTATTAGTTTAATAATTAATGTATTCATTGTTATTGTGTTGTAGTGTACTTCACTGCTGTATCATGTACTAAGCAGGGGGAGAGGAACGTTTAGCTCTTTTCCGGGATAAGATCCAGTGTCATGGGTTGCCATGGTGGACAATTTATGTTTGAGTTTGGGTTAAAGGTAGGCTGGACCCAAATGCTGACCAAACACAAGGGAGTAGTTGGAAAGAAATGATTTTACTTACAAAAACACAAGGAACATGAACAGCAAGCTGAAGCACGAGGA
Organism: Seriola aureovittata; assembly: GCF_021018895.1. Classification (NCBI taxonomy): domain Eukaryota; kingdom Metazoa; phylum Chordata; class Actinopteri; order Carangiformes; family Carangidae; genus Seriola; species Seriola aureovittata. Next base: position 22,922,562 of record NC_079380.1, read on the forward strand.
AACACACAGAACTAGAACAGCAAGCTGAAGCACGAGGAAACACACAGAACTAGAACAGCAAGCTGAAGCACGAGGAAACACACAGAACTAGAACAGCAAGCTGAAGTACAAGGAAACACAGGATTTAAAATAAACAAACAAACTTACACAGACAAATGGGAGCACAGAGACTAAGTAGACACAAGGGAGGCGAGGGTGATTGAACACAGGTGAAACAGATTAGGGCGGGGCAGACAATCAACAAGGAGGGAAACAGGACAAAGACAGGAAGTAAAAACATCAAGAAACACACAAGGAAAATAACTATAAAATAAAACAGGAAATGACCAAACCCCCAACATAAATTGTCCGTAATGGCAACCCATTACATCCAGCTTTATAAGCATGTCTCTCAGGATGTAATGACACTATGATTTGGTATTTAAGATCATTTTAAGCTGTGGAACAGAGTTCATGATATGCTAGTCTGGTTTGATTGGTTTTTTTATAGCAGTGTTTTCTCCAAAACTGCAAAAAGACTTAGTACACAATCAATACACAAGAGCATACAAACTTCAAATAATGATATTACACATAGTCTTTTGTCAGACAGCAAATACTATTATTGCACGCTTTTTTTTTCTTGTTTGTTACTACTATTTCTGCCATATATGTAATATTTATCTGCTGTTATTTTTTGTAGGCTTTGTTCAAAAAACATAGTGAAACCACAATTACTGCCTTGCGGTTATATGCCTCCGCCAACCAGTCAAGTTGCAAGAAATATGGTCACAATAATAATAATGGTCAGAAGAGTTATAATGATAAGATAAAACATTAAAATCTACTTAAAAGGATTTAGTTTAAGTTTTAGTTTAAATTCACTCTTAAAGGCAAACCACACTTCCTATGACATTCAACAATGTGGAGCCACTGTTTTCTTGAACAGATTTAAACCATGCCTCTTGACAGCAGAGACAAGCTAATGTTAGCATGCTAACTCGTTAGGCTCAAACAGTGAACATTATGTTCTGAACATCATCATCATGTTAACACTGTGAACATGTTGTCATGCTGATGTTTAGGTCAAAGCTCTGTTGTACCTGGGTACAGCCTCACAAAGCTGCTGGCATGGCTGAAGGCTCGTTTTCTGTTGTGTCCATGAATTTCAAACTACAATAATTACACAAATTCAAACATCAGTCTGTTTCTCCTCTTAGATCTACTGTCTGGCTGCAGGACAGAGTAAAACAAACATAAATCAAACTAATACAGTTTGCTCTCTACACATTTTTAACATTTTGCTTCTTGTGACTGACCTTCTGCCGCTGAGCTGCAGATCTCCACCAGATCATTCCTGTTGATCCTTCTTAAAATGTCCTTCGTCATCTCCAGAGCTTCATCACGTTTATAGGTCTGCACCATCAGATCCACAGTGTCCAGCCTGTCTGCCTTCTCCAAGTCAGCCCTTCTGAGGGTTTTTCTTCCTTTGAGGATGTCATTCTCCCGCAGGAAGAATTTGAAGCGCTTAAAATCTTCGACTGTCAAATCGTCCACAGCGTCCAAGATAACCTGTCTCGCCATTGTGCTTCCCCTGCAAAAATCAGAGAATATCTTCAACCTCAGGGACAATTAGTTTATTAGTAGTCAATTGGCAGAGAGAATGATACAGTCACTTTAAATTAAGATTCAGAGAAACTGTGTGAAATCACCAGTTCAAACCAGACCTGTTTTATCAAACCTAGCAACAGACTGAGACAGAGTTCATCTACCCTAAAGACCAGAAACCCCAAAGCCACACCTAAGCATGTGCATTACATAAGAATATATTATTCTACTTTATTTGTGTAAGGTGAACATGTAATCTATAAATTCAATGCAATGAGGAGTAAAAAGAGCTGCTTCAATCTAAAGGACAAGGACACCTGCTCCATTTTAACCTGGGACAACTTCCCTGAACAGAGGAGGAGACACAACTGATGCTACTGATGCTTCTTCATCACCACGCCATTCACGCCATTCTGATGATGGTCATGTCTCTTTAACAACTTACATATTTTACTTATATAATTCACACACTGTATTAAGAAAGGTGTGAAGGAGCCACAGATGTTTAAATGTTTGAAACTCAAAACAAAACAGAAGCTTTTTACTTTGGTGAGTAAAGAAAGTGAAGAACAGAACTCTATATAACTAGTAGTAAAACATTTTACACACATACCTCTACAGGACTTCATCAATGACAGAACAGTGACACTGGTCTAAATAATGCAGGATCTTCAGTCTTCATTTTTCACTTCCAGTCAAAACCTAGTAAGAAAATATGAAGGAGGAGATACTTGATTAATGGCATGTTGTTATTAATACTGCAGATTTTATTCCTTGATGTTTCTCAAATACTACATTAGTGCTTATCTCCAACCAAGTCCACTTGCTCACAATTCAAGTTTTAAATACATAAAGTATTTAATATGATATGAGAAGAAAAGTTAATATATGGCTGGACCGCATATGATCAATTTGTGAAATTGAGGAACGTATTGAAAAACTGCCATGGAACCTGAAAACAACTGACATCATTGCATCTTATTTGCATTCAGCCTAGTGTCTGCTGGTTTCAGGCCTTTACCAGTTTGCTTCTCTCTTCTTGCTTCTGTGCTCACATTTAAAGTATTTTAATACAGGCCAATTCCCAATAAAGCTGTTTTCATTTACAAGTTGGAACCGAACAAGTTTGAAATAGTGACTGAAACGTGGCCCAATATGACTACATGTTAACCAGCAGTCAGGACTGAGCCATTTCTAAGATGCTAATTTGCTGCTAAAATCCAGAGTTTAACACCGAGACGTCTCTGACAAAATCACCAAACACATTAGTTCAATACAAGCAGCAACATCAGTGGCTGAAAAATCAAGCTAACACGGAAGTAAGAAAAACTGCACTTCTTCTAACGGCCACTAGAGTCTGGCTCCAAAAGCAAAATGTCCAACTTTACAGCAGAAATAAACATGTTTACAGCCTGGTTCAAAAAACGGTTTTGGTGTCTATAGCTAATCTCCTTCTTCGTGGCACCTGTTTAATATAACTCACCTGTTTACATTAAAATGATGGCGAATTGAGGGCGTGCCGTCTTGATTGACAGGTGAGCGTATGCTAGCTACAAGCCGGTATGCTCGACACGCGCCTCCTCATGACCTATATTTGGATTAGCCGTTAGTTCGGCGGATTCAGGTACCGACAAGATGGCGTCGACGGAACGACCCACAAAACCGCTCTTTTCTTAACCTATAGGTGACGTCACGGAGGCTACGTCCATCTTTATTTGCGGTCTACTTGCAAGCCGCCATGCGAACTGGTAAAACGGATCTGTCACGTGTCATCCCCGCGTGAGAAGCTTCGATCGGTGATTGTGTGTTTTTTAAACTTATTTCTCACTCTCAGATCACTCTTTCATCCCCGGGTGCTGGGCAGGTGCGGTGTTTCTGGTGTAACAGCACCGTGCTGCACAGGTGACAGGTGTGTCTACAGTGTCTGTGATCTGAAACACGTTACAGCAGGAAAAGGGGCGTAAATTAGCGGGTGTTGTGTTTATATCAATACCATCGGAGCAGGGGCCGTTAAATGCCCTCATCTACTGCAGCCTCCATCCGGGTAACAAACTATGTGGGTGGAGCTAATCTCAGGCAAACAGGTTTACAGATCACTGATAATATTATAGTTTAACCTTTCACAATGAATATCCTTGAATCCTTTGATCATTTTTTACTGTTTTTAAACATTTTTTAAAACACCTTATAAATTGTTTTTCATAAATGTATGAATACATTTTTATTTATTTTTTTCGTTTCCATGGTACTCCGTCGATACAACCAGGAGATTGTAAACAGACAAGAGTGCAGCCCAGGGCATACAACCACGCTCGGCCACCCGCTGCTGCCCCCTTGGAGCTTGGGACTTTTTCGGGGTCGTGCCCAAATAAATGTCTTTTAAAACTTGTAACAGGCCATTAGCATATTATCTTTTCAACTGTCACATGCATTCCTCCCCACGGCACACTGTATCAAATACCCTGCTGTAATCAATAAAAAAGAAAACAAAAAACAAGAGGACTTTTCTTTTCAAAACAACACAATTCAACTTTCAGTGGAAAAGATGTGATCAGTGGTAACTTTTTCTAAATACTGCCTGGGTTTCCTTGAAGATATTATCTTACAGCTAAATGAAGCTGGTAAACTGACCTTGTATCAAAGAAACAATCAACATCAAAATTACAGCTTTATGATACACTGAACTCAGTTGGAGGGTGAGCACACACTTAGATAGTAAGGTTTCAAGAGAAAGTCATCGCATGAGTGAACTTGTCTTCATAGCCACAATAATTCCTCTGACGTACAGACCAGTAGCCTCATTTCTTTGTAAGAAAATTCACATGGTTAAATTGTGATGGTTGTTCAGAGGATAAGATAAAGTCTGTTATTTAAAACAAAAAAGCACTGTGCATCTACCTTTACACAGACACACAAAATACAAAAATATTGCATAAGCTCACCTTTATCTTGTGTGTCCTTTGCTTCGCCTGCTAGATCTACCTGGCTCGTTACAAACAAAGTGTGACAACAAAAGGAATACTGAAAGTAACATACCACCAACTCCCTATTTCCTGAAACCTTGTGGGTAGTTACACTTCTTGATTACCTTACATTAGTCATTCAAAAATTCTAATCCACTGTAGCCACTATAATAAATAGTTACTGCAATCATAGGCTATTGTTCCTTTTCATTCTGATTTTGGAACAGAGTTCATTGGGGCACTTCTTGGTTTGGAAGAAGGGAGTGAGTGAGTAAGAACTAAGTAAGAAATGAAGTGAGACTTCATCATTATCAACCTTCTTTTAATTATAATTGACAAATTCTACAAATATAAAGCAAAATTATCCAAATCTTTACCAAATTAATTGCATTTAATACATCAAAACACTTAAACATTCAACCAACGAAAAACCGAACGCAGTCTAACATATTTCGACATAATCTCTCTGTAGCCCCTGATTAAAATGATTGACCGGTTATTAATTGCTGTATTTGATTTATATATTATTATTATTTATAATTTTATTTTATTATTATCATTATTTATTACATGTACTTTTTGTGTTTTACGTCATTTGATTGTTTTTTCTATTTGATTGATATTTATTTTGGTGTATATTTTGTATATATATTTATATATAAAAAAACATTTGCTGCATGGTAGACGCTTTGGAGAGAATACGTACATCAGCGAAGCTCGTGAACGCACCGTTGTAGTTTAATTGAACTACAACTCCCTTGTTTCACTGCTCCGTGGCCGTCAAGTCGGGTAGTGTGTGCTGGATTCGGTTTTAAACGACAGGGGCGAGCGGGAGTGTGTAACTGGACTGGATTGAAGCAGTGTTGTGGTAATAGTGATATTAACTTCTATCGGAAGTAGACTGAGTGCTGCGTTACACTTTCTCTAATGAGGGATTTAAACGGAGGAGCGGAGAGGTCAGGCTAACGGCCGTGTCGGTAGACAACGGTTGACAGTTGACCGACCGGAGAGGCCGAGTAAAGCCATGCTCTGACTCACGTTACCCGTGCTAGCTAGCTGACCTAAGTTGTCACACTTGTATTCCTCTATCCACCGGACTAAGGATGTTGCCTTATGTATCTAGGAACCACGTCGTATGTTACCGAGCCGACAGCTGGCAACAACGACCGTAGCGGCTCCGCGGGCTTAGAAACCGTTATGGTGCTTGTGGGTGTGTTAGCATAACGTTAGAGGCTAATGCTAGCTGCCGGCTGCTGACGAGGGAAAACCCACCACCAGAGGTGATCAAAGTACACAACATCAGTACTTTAGTCAAAGTACAGATCCTCCTGGTCTAATATGACTCCAATATACAAGTGAAAGTTGTTCAGTTAAGTTTTCACTTGAGTTTAAGTACTGGAGTACTTGATTTATAAGATATTGAAATATTCTAAAGTACATTTTCTATATGTCAACAAATTGTATTTTCCACATTTACAGAACCGAATGACTCTGAAACAACCTACTGACTGACTATAGATAGATTGATTGATTGATAGATACTTATAGGGGGTGGGATTAATATATCCAGTAGCTCATTAGATATAATAATGGTTGTTGATAAATAATAAACCGGTAGCATAAAAAGCTTGTACAATATGATACAAAGACTTGAGAAATTGACATAAAAACGTAATTAAATCAGCAAAAGGAGCCATTGTCATTTTCATATTTAATTTGTTCAGGCAGTGCTGAAGTTTGGTCTTGGTAAACACAAACATTTAAAACAAAAGGACATTTTTCCTTTTATTTTTTTAATTTTCAAACATGGACTTAAGATAAGGCTGTGGTGCTCTGGTCAATTTTCTGCCTCATCTTCATCAAACGTAGTCATTGTTGGGACTGACAAACAACCCAAAATAATGAGTACTTCATAGAAATGTAGTGGAGTACATAAGTACCGTATTTGTCTTTAAAGTGTAGTGGAGTAAAAGTCGGAAGTTTCTGAAAATAAAAAAACTCAAGTAAAGTACAGACACGGCGACTGTTCTCTCGTGTCGAAGGAGCATGAAAAGTTGTTTTTTAGTTGAGAATGAATGAATGACTTTCATAAAACACTGTCACAACATCGCAGCTAAAACTCTGGGATTTGTCCCTCAAATCTTCACAGCCTGCGAGTGCATTTTCATAAAGAAAATCTGAGCTGCACTGATATATTGTACACCAGAATATTTTAGGGTGGATTTTTCCCCTCAGTGAAAATGACACTTTCTGTCTAGTGTACAGGAGGATCTAAGCTTCTCAGAAGTTAAAGCCAGAATGTTCATACATAACTGTATGTTTTGGGGTCTAAATTACTTCTGTTAAGTGTTCAGTGTTTTGGTTCTGAATTGGTAATAAGTGTTACCTGCGGGCCAGAGAAAACCAGCTCTATCCCTGGGAAGAAGTGAACCAGGAGGTGGTTCAGGATTATTACAGCAGAGTAAGTAGTAAACAATGTGTTTGTCCCTCAGGTGTCCAGATGGCGACAGATATTGTTGCGCAGTTGGCCGACTCTCTGGCCCAGACAGGAGTAGAGGAAGGAGAGCTGAGCTACAAAGGCCAGGGGAGAAAGCTGAATGATGCCCAGTCAGGTGAGTGTCATCTGTCACTGAGCCGGTGAGGCTTGATTGCTAAAACACACTAAAGTCTTGGTTTGGATTATTTTCCCTTTCATGGCCTAACTGTGTATAAAATTACTGTCACACTTCAATCTCCCTTCTCTATTTATCAATTTATAATCCTGTTCCCCCCCCTCTCCAGTGGAGGAGATGGTGAAGGAGATCCAGGACTTTGAGGGTTTAAAGGCTCTGAGGTTGGAGGGCAACACTGTCGGTGTGGAGGCAGCACAGGCCATCGCCAAGGCCCTAGAGACTAAGAGCGAGTTCAAGGTTTGAAATGTTTGCTCTCTGTTTTTACTGGACAAATATGAACATAGTTAATATGAGAATATTAAATTAACCAAAGTGATGTCAACAAATTCACAGAACAACCACTGTAATGGAATAAATTAAATGTTGTGTCTTTACCGACATTGACACTGTGTAATTTTAACTCTGTCTTTCAGCGCTGTTATTGGAGTGACATGTTCACAGGTCGCCTACGCTCTGAGATCCCACCTGCCCTGGTAATGCACTTGTTCCACTACATTACTGTCCATGTCAAAACAAGGTTAGGCTTCCAGTCCGAAGCCGGTGAAATATTGCACATCTCCTAAGTAAACACATCGCAAGAGACCGACTAAAACACGATGAATGATTTTATTTACACACGCCCAAAACATTGTTGTTGGGCTGCAGCCTCTCTCTCTCTCTCTCTCTCTCTCTCTCTCTCTCTCTCTCTCTCTCTCTCTCTCTCTCTCTCTCTCTCTCTCACTCTCTCTTTCACACACACACACACTCTCACACACACACACACATGGTAGACAGCACAGAGGCGGCGGTTGAGACCAGTGAGGAGTTAACTTTTTAAACATGTAGAAAAGCTTTTCAACTTCTCCATCCACCGCGGTTTGTTTTACCCGAGTGCAGCACGCTAACGTTAAGCTAATAGTGAACTGTAATGTTAGGAAATATTTCTATGTGTAGACTGCAGCGTAAACTTATAACTACAGCGTGAGACAGCCATTTATCATGCCATTTTATTCTTTCTCTCCTTGTGCTGTAGAATTCACTGGGTGATGCTCTGATGCTGGCAGGCGCCAGGCTGACCGTTTTAGACCTCAGTGACAACGCCTTCGGACCAGACGGGGTGAAGGGCATCGAGAACTTGCTCAGGAGCACCGCCTGCTACACACTGCAGGAGCTGCGGCTCAACAACTGTGGCATGGGCATCGGAGGGGGGAAGGTAAGTCACAAGAGCGTCTTTTGTCATGATTGCAAGGAAAAATTAGCTTCAGGAATAAAGACAGAAACACAGAGTTAACAACTTCACAAATCTTCGTAGGTCCTGTTGAATGTTATTGTATATCCATTGATGCTTGGATGAATGTGATCAGAGCTGAACACATCTGTTTATGGACTCCTCAGATCTTGGCTGCCTCGTTGATCCAGTGTCATAAAAAATCCAGTGCAGAGAGCACCCCCCTCAGCCTGAGGGTGTTTGTTGCAGGGAGGAACCGACTGGAGAACGATGGAGCCACTGCCCTCGCTCAAGCTTTCCAGGTACAGGTCAAACTACTTCCTGAACTTTGACCACTTTACGTAGACTGACGGAGCAACCTGGGAAAACACAGTAAAGTCTATTTCTGATGCAGAATACCACATTGCCACACTACAGTTTTATTCCATCAGAACAGTTGTTGAACTTTGAATCAGTGTGTGAGATTTTACTACTGCTTGCCTTCCTGGTGCACTTTGAATAATTAATTTCAATAATGATCAATGAAATAATGAACTCAGACTAGTTTATATCTATGCTGCTCATATGCTATGTGGCTGTGCAGGTAAAATAATCTCATGACCACACTTTGTGTTCCCAGTTGATGGGCAGCCTGGAGGAGGTTCACATGCCCCAGAATGGCATCAATCACCCTGGTGTGACAGCCCTGGCCACAGCCATGCAGCACAACACAGGACTCCGCATCCTCAACCTCAACGACAACACCTTCACTGAGAGGGGCGCGATCGCCATGGCTCAGGTACAGAAACATCTGAGAATTAGTATCATCACTGCAGGTGAAGCAAGGTAATAAAAAAAACCTGGTACTGCAGAAAGTAGAAAGTAAATGAGAGTATAAGATATATGTGTAGAATTCTCTCTCTAAAGATTGATAGGTTAATGATCAGGAAATTCACAGTGAGAAGCAGGATGAGCATCACTTGGAGCTGTCATTGATTAAGGCTTCAGCAGGATATTAAGTTTTAAAATCCATCACTGCCGCCTGTGAAAGAACAGACAGCACTCTTCTTCCCTCATATTGTTCCATCAGCAGCTAAAATATCCTGCGAGCATTGTGGATCTTTTCATGAAGGTCCTGTTATAGATGACTGAAGTGATTTCTTATGTCTGAATAACATAAAGCCATCACTTTAAAGGGACGGTTCAGGTGTTGTTGACGTGGGGGTTGTGTGAGGTTAGTCATATAAAGTCGGTACATCAGACGAGGAGCACTGTCAGACCAGCAGAGTGATGTGTTGCTGTGGGCGGGGCCACCAGAGAAAACCTGTTTTAGACACTTTTGAAAACACCCACCTCACCAGTCCAGTATTCGTTTAAATGAAGCTTCATGAAGAATATTTTTAGAGGTTTATCTTCCTGTGAAAACAGCACTTTCCTTTGGCACTACATTTTTCTCAACCGTTGAACTACCGTACTCCTGCGCATAAGCGCACAACAACAAACTGTATAACACCACAGCTGCAGGTCAGCTGAGTGAATCAGGAAGCGACCTAATACACTGCTGTGACCCCTCTCATATTGTGTGTAGTTATTTGAGCCATTGATTATGTAAATAGATATGAGTGGAGCGCAAAGAGTGACAAATATGGCATTAAAATGTTCTGGCATGAGATCAAGAGATGAGATTTTAGCCTTCTTTTAAAAATCATCATTTTAGAGTTTGGTATCGGTGAAGCTGCAGCAAATAATGTCTGTGTCCTTCACAGGCTCTGAAACACCTCCGCAGCATCCAGGTGATAAACTTCGGAGACTGTCTGGTGCGGCCAGCAGGAGCCAAAGCTATAGCGGAAACTGTATCAGAGGGACTCCCAATCCTCAAGGTGAGCAAGTCCCCTACTTCACTACTGGACCTGATCAGACCTGAGCTGTCACCGCCTGTCACCCCTAGTTTGAACCTGTAGGCTTTGATAATTACTATACTTAATTTATTCTGAAAGAGCTTTATTTCCGTATCCTGTTCTTAGTTTTTCTTCCTTTCAGAGTGAATATTTTGTTGTTTAACAGGAACTCAATCTGTCATTCGGCGAGATCACAGAGGACGCTGCTCTGGCTGTGGCACAAGCAGTAAAGGACAAAGACCAGCTGGAAAAACTGGACCTGAATGGTACAAACCTGCAAAGAGCTCACTTTGCTCTTTACACATCTAATACATCTATCATCAAATCATCTGTTTATAGAAAGATTTAGAATATTTCTTTTTCAGTAAAAATACAGAGACGTGGAGACGTTATTTATAGATATTTGCCCTCCTGACTTCACTGTTTAAAATGATCTCTTTTGTTTCCAGGTAACTCTCTAGGAGATGATGGCTGCAAAGCTCTGAAAGACGCCATGGAAGGCATGAACATGGCCGAGCTTCTAGGATCACTCAGGTAATCATGTTGTACTTTTTTAGCTCCTGTGATGTATTTAATGAAGTCTATCCTTTCTCTTCACTTCTCTGTCTCGTTGTGGGTTTGCTTCTTGCTCTGGGTGAGAAGCAGGAGAGTTAGCTAGTCTATGACACAGACGTTAACAAATCTAATGGAGTAGACAATCTGCGTCCTGTTTACACTGTTCACACGCAAGCTAAAACGCTCATCTGGACAGAGACGGTTTTCATTTTAAAAACGCTGTTTTAAAATCAGTGTGGTCAGTGTCTGCAGCATCTCGTCCGCTCCAGACGCCATCTTCCCTACAGTGACTTCATCAAATGTGATAATCAAAACATGCATCTCATCCCAGAACAAAATCCTCACTAACTGTGTTTTTCAGTGATGACGAGGGTGAACCAGAGGATGACGACGAGGACGAGGACGAAGATGAAGAGGAGGATGACGACGAGGATGTGGATGAGGAGGAAATAGAGGAGGAAGAGGAAGAAGAGGAGGAAGTGGAAAGCAATGGCAACAAGGTCAGATAAATGTGTCATTATAACTTGACCAGTCATAATAGACAAAAGAAAATTACTTTGACATACATGAGATTCAAATTCCACCTATTACATTCTGTTTTATTGCTGTTAGCTGCAATGAATGGCTGTTAACCATAATGAATAAATTCTTAAACACAAGCATATGTCACTATATCATTAGTGCTGACATGTCCACATCTTATTGCACAACACCAGTTAGAATCCAATAGTTGTGGTTTAGTTGACTTTGTTTTTGCTGCTCTTCCCCTTTTAGTTGTCCACCCCGGCATCAGCACCGCGGCCACCAGATGTCTCCTCCTTCCTCAGCTTTCCGTCCCCTGACAAACTGCTCAAGCTGGGGGCAAAGAGAGCTCTGCTGATCGAGCAGCAGGTAAACACAGGGATGATTCCACAAATACAACCACACCAGCTTAACTTCTCACCCACATCAAGCTGTTTACGAGAGGCCCCGAAAAGCTAAACGAAACATCTCGGGTTACAGTTGAGGACATTTAGCTCAGATGTTACAGTAAAATGTTTCCTGTGTGAATATGTGATTTAAACAAACTGGTTTCTCTGTGTCCAGGTGGATGTAACAGATGCTTCAAAAACAGCTGAAGCCTTCCTCAAGATTGCATCAGTGTACAAGGAGGAGAATAATGATATTAAGAACGCAGTGTTGGACAGTATCGGTGAGACACTTTGACCGTACTCACTGTAAAGTGCTTGCATCTTCATTTGTGCCTTTCCGTGTCCTTTAATTACTGTGTGATGTTTTTCAACCTGTTTCATCAGACGATTTCTCAGAATGAGTTTGAAAAACCCCCAGAAATGATTGAAGTACGTGTTAGAAAAATGTACTTACTTTCTTAAGAATATTGAGACTCTCCGGTTTTTAAAGATAATCTGTAGCATGAGCCAGCAACTGGTTAGCTTAGCTTAGCACAAAGACTGGAAACGGGGAAGCAGCTAGCCTGTCGAAAAAACTTCCTAAAATGTCGAACTATTCCTTTAACTGTCCATAGACAGTTTTCCTCTTTCTCCCTGTTTCCTTTCACTCTCCACTTGACCAAAAGGGAAACATTTTTAGTGGCTGAAGAACTGCATTATGGTCTATTATTAAAGCTTGACCTCTCTGCCATAAACACATGCTGAGAAATGCAGGTCCCATTGTTTTACACAGTATATTTTAAAAGGTGGTTGGTGGATTTTTATTTTTGAATGCCTCAGTGTAGCCATTAAGAGTTCATGCATTTCCTTTATTATATTTATTAAGATCTTTTTTTCACCCCTCACAGATGCTCTTCTGAAGAAAGCTTTCACCACTCCTTCCTTCCAAGGCTACAGCTTTGTATCATCCTTGTTAGTGCTGCTTGGACTTATCAAGGTATGTTTAATTTGCACCTGAATCTCTCACTTTTCGTCATCACTCTTTTCATTTTTCGTTGCTTCTTAACACTACCGTCTCTCCCATCTGCGCCTCCTTCGTCCTCCTGTCCACCGTCCATCCTTGTGTCCCGTCCTCCCGGCTGCCCAGAGCGAGGACAAGGTGAAGCCTGTGCTCGTCGTTCCCGGCCACCTCCACGCGTTGGAGCACGTCGTTCGACAGGACTACTTCCCCAAAGAGAGCGTGGCTGTGCTGGAGGCCTTCATGTCCCGGTAAGGACGTGACAGAATGAGCCAATCACCAGGCGGCGTGCAGGTACAAAATACCAGTATTACCATCCCATCTTCAGGATTTAAGCACAATGTTTTTGCACTCAGGGCCCTTAGTGACGCTGGGGGACACACTCTGGTGATTGCTTATGTTTGTGGTGGAATGAGTTTATTAACTTCTTGTTATTTGAATGTTTTGATGATTCAGCGCTTCAAATGGACAAATATTGAAGTTTAAAGGCTAATTTCCTCTTGAAGTTATAAGTTGTGTCTGAAATCACTCACTCATTCACTGCTCGCTGCTCAGTATCCAGGGAGTTCTGTGTAGAGGTTTATATAGGGAGCTCATCGGTAAAATAAAACACTTTCGGACACGTCGTTTTCTTCTGTCTTTCAGCTCGAGCACAATGCATGATGGTATATATTGCTTGGTTAGTGACCATAGGTTGCGCACTACTTTTCACAATGCATTGTGGGATACTATGAGTCCACTATATAGGGTATAACAATTCTCACTATACATTATGACAGCACTGCAAAATGGAAGTTCACGGTAGTGAGTGATTTCGGACACAGCCATAATATTTAAGCTTTCAGTCCTGGTTGATTTAGCAACACCCGTTGTAACCGTGGGAACAGTGTTTGTGGTTTAATACCACATGTCCCAGAGATCTGGGGGCAGCAAACACTCAGCAGCTACTTTGCCACAAAAACAACAGATGAGGAAATGTTTACGGTGCAGCCAAACAAACTTGCGTTGTTTCAATAGAGAAGTTGGTCAGTAACTGGGGTTTTTCTGAGGCCAGTGAAATGAGGTAGTTCACCTTCCTGCAGAGTGGAGGTCTTCATCGCAGCTCTTCATCTCACTGTGGCTGTTCCTCCTCCTTCCGTTACTCCCTGCAATATTCAAAACTGATCGACTGTCAAAAAACCTGTGGCTACACAGACAATACTTGTTGGTACATACATGCATCAGCTCGTTGTTGGTTTTGGCGTTTAGTGGGATTCATTGACAGAGAGGAAAATACCAGAAGACCCTCTAAACTCTAAGTGTGTTTATTATCCACAGAAACAACAAGGCCATGGAGTCATGTGGCAATGCCAAAAGAGGCCTCCAATCCACACTGCAGAGAGTCCAATCTGAGAGCTGAAGACTGTGGACACACACACACACACACACACACACACACACACACACACACACTGAACTTTGACTGATCACTGCTGGACCTTAGGAAACCAGAACAGGAGCAGCACTCCACTCAGGCGCACTTCCCTGTGTCACCACAGACCTTCAGCACCACCTCCCTTTCTGGACTCTGGACTGGACTTGAATGCTTTGTGTTTTGAAGTGGACTATCCTCTTATGGCGTGGACTAATTGAAGTACTAATTGAACCACAGGACAGCACTGACACCTGTGTCTTCAAGCTCTTTGTATCATGGTGAATAAGAAAGGCCTCGCTCCCCACATGACCTAAGATCTGTCTCCTGGTCAGTGACTGAGGCACAGATCACACTCTGAGCGTAAACTAAAGTTCTCACCAGGACTGAACATCAGCTGTTGTACATTTTCTATTTCATATCTACCTTTACTATTCTTTTTCTTTTCTTTTTTTTTTTTATCAAATGTTTATTAAATTCCCCAAAATATGGTCAGACAACAGTTTTATTAAATAAGTGTTGAGTGCTAAATATGATCAAAATAAGGCTGTAAAGTATAATAAATCAAAAGGGAGTGAATAGGTTTAAATGTATTTTCTGCCTTTAATGAGGCACAAGGTGCAAAGTTTTTGCATTTGTGTTTAAAAAATAAAGCTGTTTTGAGTGTTGAGCTGATTTGCATATTATTAACTGCATTTATTCAATTTTAATTTTCAATTACAAAAATAAAGACAAGCTTTGAAGAGGTTATTGTTGGGATTCAGTGAAGTAAACTGACCCATAGAACAAATGCAAATAAATGCAATACAGTTACTTGACACCCTCCCGCCCCCCCGCCCCCCCATCATCCTCTAACTGGACAGAAAATGTAAAGCCAAGGTGTTAATTTGCAGTGAGGGGGCTCGGGGATCAGGGGTCACTGCAGAAGAATTTACCAAAGCCTTGTTTGTTAGTCTGCTGGAGCCCAGACTGTAAGAGCCGGACACACTCGCAGTGAAACAGATAACTGAAGCCTGAACCTGCAGATTCACATTTAATCCATCTTTAATTCATGTTACCGACCAAGCTGCGACAGTGAGACGTCCTGCTGAGGGTGAGCTGCTTTTTGGTTTTTCACTTTATCTTTCTTGAAAACCTGATGATTTGTGGTTGTAGACACTGAGTAGTAAATACAGTATTTGACAACCAGCATTACTATGTTTTCATATGGATGTATATATTTTAAATGATTTTGTAGAAAGACAAAACAATATTCTGTGTTGCAAGGGAAAAAATTCAAGAAAATACATTTTAAAAGTTGTAAATAATAGTAAGTAGTAATTTGAAGAGATAGGTGCCCTTTTATTTTTTAAAGGGTTGTTGCACCGAGCTTGTGAGCGGTTTTCACTTTGGCTTTTCAGTATCATACATCTAACACATGTTTTACCGGCACAGATGTCTTTATTCTCTGCTCCGGTTTTCCTGCTGATTTTGGCGCTAAGTTCACGTGCTGAAGCGGGAAAATGTCCGAGGGTGTGCAGCTGTGACGACGCCAAACTCACGGTCACCTGCGTCGGCAAGAACCTGACGGCGGTTCCTCCGACTGTAGATGAGGTGAGGAAATCAAATGTGAAGCGTAGTGCCTCCTTTTTTACTTCACACAGCTGTTGGAGGAAGGAAACTTGAATGAAAGCTGTTTCTTTATTGATCCAAAAGGAAGTTGGTAGATCACTTTAATAACCGCCTGCTCACAGATTACAGTGAAACTGGACCTGAGGAATAACAACCTGCAGGTGCTGCCCAGGGGAGCGTTTGTGCTCACGCCCTACCTCACCCACCTCAACCTGCAGCGCTGCAACATCGTCAAGGTGAAGGAGGGCGCTTTCCGGACCCTGGGCCGCGTGGTCTCCCTAAACCTGGCCTACAATAACATTGACATCCTTTACCAGGTGAGAGGAGAAGGCGAAACCGCAACACTGAAAAGACTCGGTTGATATTTTGGTCAGAAAACTGCACCCTCCGAGGTCGAAGGGCATTTTCTCCATTTCTCCATTATTTCTTAAATGCACCTTTTAGAGGATTCTTTCATGTCACATAATGACCAAGTGTTTCATATCACAATTCTCAGAACAATCTCAGCTCTTTTTATAACGAGGCCCGTTTTTTTGTCGTAGAAAGAGATGATTCGGCCCAAATGCTGAAAAATTGAAACCTGGTTTTTGAAATTCTTCAAATCTCTTGTGAAAACAAACCTTTACTGATGTGGATGAATTGTTTTGGTGCTTGAAAAAGGTTCATCAACGTCTATAGGTTCATAAAAACATGTGAGTAAAATAGTAGATAAATGCTGAAAATGAAAATTTGAAACTATGGGACCATATTTCGCTGCTGTATGATTCTGATATTAATAGAAACATCCATCAACCTCTTATTCCCTCGCTGTCTCCACACCTCTGACCTCTGACCTGACTGATGCAGGAGTCCTTTGACGGCCTCTCCTCCCTGAAGGAGCTGCATCTGGACCATAACCGTGTGGAGGAGATCCAGCCTGGAGCCTTCACGCAGCTCGGCTTCCTCAACATGCTCGCCCTCACCCACAACCAGCTGGTCTACATCCCCAACATGGCGTTCCAGGTACTCGCACGTGGTGGTTATAGACCTTTTTCAATCATCACAAACACAGACAGCGATACAAATACTGCTGCATGTGCGCACGGCTTCGTGGTTGATCGATATGTGGTCTCACCTCCTCCTCCAGGGCCTGCACAACATCAAGTGGCTTCGTCTAAGCCACAACTCCCTGAACAACTTGGCCCCTGAGGCGTTCGCTGGCCTGTTCACCCTCAGCCGCCTCAGCCTGGACCACAACGAGCTGCAGTTCTTCCCCACTCAGACCATGACCAGGTCTGGAAACTCTGAAGGAATATTATGTGCATTATACACGTGACTTTAATAGCTCATGACTTTTAGCAGCGTCACTATAGGAACAAAAGCCACAGTGTTTTGCTATGGGCCAAAGACTCTACTGTATTAGTACAGTAGTAAGAGACCAGTAAGAGAACCCACTCTTTGTTTACAACACCTATTGCATGTCTGAGAAGAGAGATCCCTCCCTGTTTTCTCCGTCTTTATCAAGTTGTTCTTGCGGATCTTTATCTCATCAAACCGGAGGACGTTGCATGTTGTACAGATAGTAAAGCCCTCTTAGGCAAATATGTGATTTCAGAGTATGTAAAGAAAACTGACTTTAATAATCAGTACGATACCATTTTTATAAGTGAAAATTATATTGTCATTAACGGCCGGATGAAAACACTATGGGGCAAAAAACGACCAGCTCAATTTCCCGCTTTGCCCAGTTGTTCATATGAAAACACACAATCTTATATTATTTTAGTTTGTTTTGTTCTAAGTTTCCAGTTTTCAGTCTGAGTTTGTGTGGTTCAGGTTTTTACTTTAATCTCTTCTCCCTTTAAAGACTCAGTGAAGTCACGCGCCTGGACATGAGCCACAACCCCATGACCTACCTCGGGGAGGAGTCCGTCTCCATGCCCAAGCTTACACGCCTCTACCTGGACCACATGTCCCTTCAGGACCTGTCAGACCACGCTTTGTCCCGCGCCCCCCTCCTCTCCCACTTGGACCTCAGCCACAATCAGCTTCGTTACCTGGAGCCCCTCTCAGGCCCCAAGGAGCTGGACAGCCTCAATCTGACAGGTACGACGGTTTTCACTTCATCCGAACATGAAAGACTGAGGACGATGGACACGCCGTATGTCATTTTTAATACATCCTGATCATCTTGCATCTTCTTAAAGGCAACCCCATCTACTGTAATTGCTACATGCGGCCCCTGAGAGGGTGGGCGAGCGCCGGGGGTGTGAAGCTGCTGGGAGCCTGTGTCGGACCTCCTCACCTCTCAGAGGAGCCGCTGCAGGCGGTGGCTCCTCTGGATCTGCGCTGCCGCGGCAGGGGCGAGATGCTGAAGGACGAGCTCGAGGAGGACAATGACAGCACAGGAAGTCCCCCCCCCACAGCCAAGCCCAAGCAGAGAGTCAAGTGTCCAGTTAACTGTGACTGTGATGTGAGTGTTTTCTCTCTTTCTTTTTTCTGGGTCAGATTTTGTGCGCTGTGTTAAGGAACTGTTGTTTAAAGGGACAGTTCAGGTGTTGTGTCGTGGGGTTGTGTGAGGTCAGTCATATACAGTCGGTTCATTACCTGCAGTAGATTCTGATCAGCTCGCTCCCAGGTAGGAGATCAGACCAGGAGCACCGTCACACCAGCAGAGTGACGTGTTGCTGTGGGCGGGGCCACCAGAGAAAAGGTGTTTTAAACACCTTTAAAAACAAAACAATCCAACATCTGTTTAAATGAAGCTTCATGTAGAATATTTTCAGAGTCGTATCTTCCTGTGAAAACAGCACTGTCCTTTGGTACTCTATTTTTTCAGCCGCTGAACAACCGTATTCCTACGCACCCATACAGAGCGCACTGTAGCTGAGCGAATCAGAAAGCGGCGTAATACAGTACATCTCTGTAGGTGCACTTGTATGTAGGAATACAGACTGAGTTTAAAGTCATATTTTTAGATTAAGTTACTAATAACTGGAGTGTCAATATTGTTAGATACCAAAGGAACGGAGAAAAAAGTTTCAGACACCTTGTCTTGATAATAGATGTAAAAACATATCTGTAGACTAGTTGCCATATTTATCATCACGGTGGAAAGTAACTTAGTAGATTTATTCAAGTACTTTTGAACTATGTTTTAATGTTCTTTTCCATTTTATGCTACTAGGAAATATGCACTTTTCCTCCATTACATTTATCTGAAGGTTTATTGTGACTTTTTAGATCAAGATTTTTCCAACAAAACATATAATTAACTTATAAAAGATATTTTATAAATTGAATTGATTAAAAAACCCAACAGTGTAAAACAGTTCAGATCAGTTCTGCATTTTAATGCATCAATAATAGTCAAATAATACTGTATTTAAGGGGCTATTCTGTCACTCAGTGTTTGTGTAATTACCCTCACGGCCAGAAGGGGGAGACAAACGTCCCCCACTGCAGGTTTCAGTATGAGTGAATACTTTCTGATAATACTTATGCAATTTTACAAAGAAATATTTCAATGCAGGACTTTTACTTGTAATGGAGGATTCCTACAGTGTGGTATTTTCTGCTTTTACCTAAAGCAGCTGTAGTCAATGTTTTTATATGAACTAAGTCTTTGTGAATGAAGTCGCTCGTAATGATGAAGCCACAGAAAACTGTCACCAAGTAGCATTTAGCAGCTAAAGAGATATTTTCCAAAAACAGCTAAAAAGACAGTGTTGAACTTACATTCATCGCTGTCGGACCATCAGAAATATGTTGCTGTAGAGGTGTGTCCTTGGTCCGGTGCTGTTTACATCATACATAGATTACATAATTGTTCCTAATCTATACATCAGTGTCTACTTCCTTCTACTGCCCCCAGCTCTTTTTTCTTCACCTCCACCAGTGTCACTAACCATCCTGCCATTAAAATGTCACTGAGCCTTACACATACTTAGGAATTAGACCGGCTCTTAAGATTTATATTCAACAATTGATTCAAAAATGAAAACATCAAATATCTCATGTTGAATGAATCAACAAACTCTCTTCAAATTAGAGTCTTTCATTTCCTTTGGAGATTTTAAGTTATATTTTCTTATGTGTTTTCTTTTCTGATTCTTGAAAGTGCTTTTCTTAGTTCCCTGTTTCTTAGTTCCTTATATTGTGTTTCTGTTTTGCTGATTGTGTCCTTCTAATTGTTTTTAGTTCTCGTGTCTCTCTTGGAAAATATGTCTTAATCTGAGTGAGACTGCGTGATTACATAAAGACTAAACTAAAAATTAAATCAGAATTCAAATGAATGCTAACATTACATGCTAATAAGATCGCTAGATTAACTGAAAATGTGGTAATATGTCAGTTTTGTTCATAACAACTTGCTGCTATAATATGTTGTTATAATATTCCATTGTGATTTGACCCTCCCCAGATTGAAGCCCAGCATGCCACATGTGAGGGTCAGGGTCACACCAAAGTCCCACGAGGCTTCCCCACCAAGACGCAGCTGCTGGACCTCCGCAGCAACCACTTCCACTACCTTCCTGCCAACGGCTTCCCAGGCAGCGGTCAGGTCGTCTCCCTTCACCTGGAGCTCTGCAAAATCCACGAAATCGAAGGAGGCGCCTTTCGGGGGATGAAAAACTTGGTTTATCTGTATCTTTCTGACAATGACCTCACAGTCTTGGATCCTGGAGCCTTTGCAGGAGCCCCCGAGCTCACCTACCTTCACCTGGAGGGGAACCGGCTGGCACAGTTCCCTGGATCAGGTCAGTGGTTGGTCAAATCCAGTCTGGCTGTGAGTGAATTAAAGTTGCAGGAATTTATATTCTGTCTCTCTGTGTCTCTCCGGTAGCTTTGGGAGTCTTACCAAGTCTGTTTGTGCTACACCTGGAACGAAATGCCATCTCCAAACTAGAGCCCGCTGGTTTGCTGTCCTCAGTAACCCCTAAACTAAGGGAACTTTATTTGACCAATAACACCATTACTGCTATTGCCAAGGGTGCTCTGGACTCAGCGTTCCTAGGTACGCTTCACCTGGATGCAAATCAGCTGACAGAGGTGCCGACCCACGCTCTGTCCGAGGCCAATAATCTGGAGGAACTCAACCTATCTCACAACTCAATTCGCTGGGTGGGACCGAACGCATTCCAGCCTGTGTCCCGATGTCTGAAGAGGCTTTACATGGATGCGATGGGCATGGAGAAGGTATGAGAGACCACAGCAGCACTTCCTAAGTGTCCTTTGTTTATGTTTTCTCTTGCATTGTTCCACCAGCCAACTCCTGCCTCCATTTCTGAATACACTTTCTTAACTTCTCTCTGTTTGTTTGTTTTTTTAAATTATGTTGTTATTACTGGGAAGAGTATTTGATGTAATCATAACCTGTACAACCTACACTGAGACCAAAATTTCACCATTGTCCAGATGTCGAGGGACGCTCTGGCGGGGCTGGGCCCGGGGCTGAGGGCTCTGACTGTGAGAGGAAACCAGCTGGAGGAACTTCCTGAGCTGAGCCCACTCACAGGCCTGGAGGTGGTCGACCTGCAGGACAACCCTCTGCTGTGTGACTGTGCTCTGCTGCCCCTACGCAGGTCAGTGCACATGCCACTGGAATTAGCTTTTTGCAAATCATTTGGCGTTTAAGTGTAAGTAAGTATTTCTAAAATTACAACAGTGGCAACACATTTAATCTCTGTAAACTGCAGAGGACTGCAGCTGCTGGGAGAGTTGCTACAGGGACCAAGGAGGCAACTAGATTAATTGCTATTCAAATTTACACCATTCACAGGGATTGTTTGACGGTCTGTCTCCCTCTGTCTCTTTGTATCTGTGCCTCAGGTGGATGGAGAATGTGAGTTTGGAGGTGATTGCCACCTGTGGTCACCCACCGGAGCTCAGGGGTCAAAAGGTCACTGACGTCCAGGTCTTCACGTCGTGCCCACAAAGTGGCTCTCCTCCAGGTCAGGAAGCTGTTGTGGACCTCAGACCTCCAAAACTGAAGAAACCCAAACCCAGCCTCTCGAAAGCCCCAGGAGTCAAAGCGAGGCCTGCAAAGCCCAAAGCTAAACAACCCAAACCAACCAAGAACCGGCCTCAGAGGAAACCTGTGGTACCAAAAGTGGCAAAGAACAAGAAGACACTGTAATAAGTGAATATAACAAATTGAACTTAACCTGTTTCCAGCTTTTTTGCAGTTAGCCTGATCATGCTGATGAGTTTGTTATTGTAGCTAAGTGTGAAGACACTTTTTTGTTTTTATTTACAGCTATTTTCAGATTGCAAAGATGTGTGGAATTTACATGCACTCTTTGCTATCTGTGTCTAATAAACACAACAAAGCAAAAACAAAGGGGAAAGAAAAGAAAGAAGCAACCTGGTCAACATACTCCCATTGAACATTTATTTCAAACTGTCAACTGTCTCAAAAAACTACAATAAATGTTGTATAAAAAAATAAATGTGTATTCACTAATATACATGCTAGTATACAGCGGTCAAACCAGTAATGGTGATTTATGGTAATTCTTGTGTTTTATGTCCAACTGAGTGCTACAGTGAAATAAAATATATTCACTGCCAGTCACAACTATATAATCTGTGCTGACATAACACCTGCATAAAGATTCTTGTGCGCATTGTTTTACGTCTCTTCTACCATTCAGTTGAAATGTGATTGACCCAGATGCCCTATAAAATCTTTTAATCACTATTAACTATCAGGTATATGATGATAAAATATTACCGAACAGCCATTGGTTCCATGGTGTAATGGTTAGCACTCTGGACTCTGAATCCAGCGATCCGAGTTCAAATCTCGGTGGAACCTAACTTTTTTTATTCACTTCATTTTAATGGACTTGATAAATGGCGCAGTTCTTTTGTGCAATGTCACAATAACCACATACTCTCCAAAATAAGCATAAAATAAAATAGATGGACACGAGCTGTGTTTAATAAAATAATACGCTGGCGGAAATTGCTGTGTTTCTTCCGGGTAACATGTTCGTCACACCAAACTCCGCCATTCAAGATGGCAGCAGCTATGGATGTAGATACACCGAGCGGCACAAACAGCGGAGCAAGCAAAAAGCGATTTGAAGTAAAGAAGGTATGGTCGAATTACTCTGTTTCGATATGTAAATAATTTGTGTAATCTATCAGCAGCGCCAAATCACCTCTATCTCAGCTCACTGCCACTAACTAGCTACCTGCTATTAGTATGCTAGCGCTAAACTCACATACATTATGGTTAGTAGCTCACATAGCTAGCAGTTAGCCTCCCTCAGACAGGGCATGAATTTGCACTTCTCTTTTTGGTGGCTAGCTAAAACTTAAATCACAAGAACCCACACCGATGTGATGGAGACCACCAACCCTCAGCACGGTGTAATTAACAAAAGAGAGAAGCCATCTTAACGTTAACGGTTAACCTTAACTGACGTTGTCGTTTAAGACCAAAGCTCGGATACCCTTGCTAGCTAAGTTAGCTTAGCTAAACTGCATTCCGAACAGTGATAGCTCCTACGAAGATTCAAAACTGTAACGTCAGCTACAAAACGTGTATGATCATCTCTAGATATTATTAATAAAAACAATAATATATTAATTAATAATAAAATGTATGTTCAACGTAGAGGTTGTAAAATAAAGAGATGATACGATTGGTTTTCCAAATCTGCAAGTTCAACATTTTAAAAAGTTAAATCTCACCTTTGTTTTATTTTTTATTTTTTATTAACTCCCAAATAAAACTTTTTTATATTATTTCGATATTGGCATTAATCACTGAAGCTGTACATCAGTTAACAACCTGTGCACTGATTGTCCCTTACTGTCTCCATGTTGTTTACAGTGCTTCTCAAATAAGACATGAGCATGTTTAAATGTTTTAAATCTAAAGTGTTAAATAATTTATTTTTGTTCCAGTGGAATGCTGTGGCGCTGTGGGCCTGGGACATTGTGGTGGATAACTGTGCTATCTGTCGAAACCACATCATGGATCTCTGTGAGTTTGCTTTCACTCTATTGACACATTCAGACAGGTGACAAATTAAAGAAGAAACCTGAATGAGTGAGTGGAGAAAGGATGACGACGCTCCCGTTATTAGGGCACGAGGGGTCACTGAATGGTTTGAAGAGTATGTAAATGATGTGAATGGGATCTATGGGACATTTTGGACCAATGTGTTTGACAGCACTCTCTACCATCATCATCAAAACACCAAATGAGGGAATATCTTTTGGAAGAAAGGTGTTCAGAGACTTGTAGAATCAATGCCGAGGCTCATTGAAACTGTTCTGGCAGCACACGGTGTCCCAACATCTTACTAAGACACTTCATGTTGTTTTTTTTTTCTTTAATTTGTCACCTGGTTTTGTGAAAATTGTATCTGTTGACACATTTCTCCCTACAACATCAGGTATAGAGTGCCAGGCCAACCAAGCTTCTGCAACTTCTGAGGAGTGCACTGTAGCCTGGGGTGTCTGCAATGTGAGTTTCTATTCCCGCCTCTAACATTGAGTTTATAGATGAGAAATCAGAATCTTCTCCTCATCGTTGGTTAATGCTTTAAAGCACATTATATTTTAGGATTTAATTATATTATATGTGAAGTAAAACCATAACTTCACTTATGAGGTTCTTCCTTATTTAATTGCATAGAGTTGTTATTGCTGTGTTTAACCTTGAACTCCTGCCAGCTGTAATATCTTACTCATAAATATTCAGTTTATGGAATAAAATTCAAATTTCACAGAAAGTTTATAAATGTTATGGTTATAAACCAGTTTAAAACTGACTCCAATTATTCAGTCTGTGTTTAT
Organism: Seriola aureovittata; assembly: GCF_021018895.1. NCBI lineage: Eukaryota > Metazoa > Chordata > Actinopteri > Carangiformes > Carangidae > Seriola > Seriola aureovittata. Next base: position 22,947,149 of record NC_079380.1, read on the forward strand.
GATGATAGTTGATTACATTTTACTGTTCTCATGACAAATTTCCACCGTTATGTCATAGTTCAGTGCCATGTTTGGTGTTTACATTGGTCTGATAACTGTCAAAGACACAATTTAGTTGCATATTTTCACCATTTAGATTAATTACCCCCCGAATGTAAGGCGTCATTTGAATCTGAAAATGACTTAAAACTCTTTATGATCAGATAACAGTGCGGGTTTGAGTTTAAGGAAATGCTCTGACAACAGCTTCTGATCAATTTGAAGCCAGCTCATTAATAATCAAATCAAGCTCCTATAAGATTCATTTGAAAATCTTTAAAAAATCATAAGGTGTAAATGTGTGTTAAGACAGAACGCAAAGCAAATTATTGAGGAGGCAGAACAGATTTATACAGTGAGAAAATTTGCTTCACTTTCTGAACACAATAAAGAGTCATGGCACCTTTTATGCAAAGAATTACCATCATATGAACTGACGTAGCATTAAAACTGTAGTTTTAATGGGTGGGGTGGTTATTGTGCAGAAAGTTAAGTTATATTAAACTTATTTCTGGTTATGATAAACCATACAGCGCACAGTACATTCATATCATTTTATACCCTGATGGTTTGTGTCTTTTCCCAGCATGCCTTCCATTTCCACTGTATTTCTCGTTGGCTGAAAACCAGACAGGTGTGTCCTCTGGACAACAGGGAGTGGGAGTTTCAGAAGTGAGTATCATTGCCTGTAGATTCAAGTGTAATTCTCCAAAGTGTCGTACATACGGATTATGTAACAGTGCGTTGAATCTTACTGTTGTCGATTCCATTCATCACCTCTGACAGTGAAAAGTTGTGACTATATTTTTGAACTTCTCTCTCTCTCTCTCATATTTTCACAGATATGGACACTAGCTGTGTTATTGTCAATCCCTTTCTTGGCTTCTACAAGCATCATCATTACTTCCTCTCTATTCCCTCTCTAATCCTAGTTGTTGTTGTTTTACACCCACATCTCTGTTTTGGTTTGTTGTAAGTACAGAAATAAACACAAATGTTATCAGAACACAGAGCTCGGTTTGTTTGTGTGGGCAGCAGGGCTTTCTGGTGGTTCACTGCGCTGGTTTGTGAAGCAGGAATTAAATTTACAATCTGTGCGGACATAAGAGACGGCTGACTTTCAGCTGCTGAAGAGAACATGGCTCAACATTTAGCTTGGTTGTGTCAGATCAGCTTTGACGCAGCGATTCAGGGCTCAGCGAGAGGCAGGACCGACCGTGTCACCGTGCAGTAATCCTCTGGCTGAAAGACAGATGCGGCGGGTGGATTAAGTGGCCCGGTGACCCACTGTCCCTCTGGTGCTGATTTATCCTGGAGCACCTGTAGAGACTTGTGTATATTCAGTTCCTGTTTAAAAGAGTGGACCTTTATTATCCACTGAAGACGAGTCAAACTAGTGGTTAATGTAAAATGACAGAACTGATGAGGACTGCAACCAACAATGACCTTTATAATTTATTTGAGCTGAAACAGTTCTTTGCCCTTTTTAAATAATCATCATTTTCGTATAAATTTCAGTAATTCCTCAGTTGTAGCTTCTAAATTTTGTGGGTTTATTTCTGAGATTCTTGTTGATGATATGATGGATTTAAAAAAAAAAAAAAAAAACATTTTGATATTTTAATCAGCCAAAAGATTAATTCACTAACTAGGGGGAAATGGTCTTTTTAAACAATAATGAAAATAATTCAGCAGCAGCCATATTACTGAATACTGGAAAAAAGAATGGCCATTTGTAATTTCCAAGATGATTTTAAAATTTTAAATGTTTTATCTGAGTCCAAAACTGAAAAGTATTTAAATGACATTAATATACAACAGAAGAAATCACATGAGAATCTGGAGCTAGTGGATGTTTGCCATTATTAAAAACTGGTAACTGGTTCAGGTATAAAACAAAACTTGAGTCTGGTTTAGTTGAACCAATTTCATCAGTACGAGAAACCTGGAGGATGTGAGAAGCTGAAACTCAGAACCACAACACATCAATATACGCTAAATACACCAAAACAGATTTAGCTAAAACTCCACATACAGACTGCTTGAAAAACCTAAAGTCATGTGAGAAGACCAGAGGGGCGAGTGACGGGCGACGTCGTGCTGCTTATCTATAAGATGTCTGATGTAAAGGAAGCAAAGAACGACTGAAATATGAAGAAATGTCCAACCTGTTTTGCAGCAACAGAGGTTTTATTATTGTGAATCGTTTTTCCAACAGGGTCAAACATCAAGGTCAGAATTTTTTTTCCCATTTTTTAAATTTATTTTTACATTTACAATAATAGATCTGTTAACAAAAAGTGCCGACAGTTGTGTGTGAGAGTTCGGCTCTGATCAGAGAAAGAAAAGACCGGTAGCTAAACCATCACCACGTATTAAATGGCTGTAAAAATGTTTGTGAGCTAGCGTCTTAATGCAGGAGCTCCCAGTTTAGCTTTTCCAGATACAGGTTAAGAAATTGCTCCACCTGTGGTTACGTGAAGTCCCAGCTGAGACGCGGTGGGGGGGTTTGTCTAAGTATCAGACCTGACTCCTAACCGTCGGGGTTGAGACGTTGAGACGTTGCTAAGTGCTAACAGGCTGAATAAGAACATTTAAAAAAGTAGCCCCACTCTCTCTACATCACACCAATTAATCTGTCAGCCGCTCCCATGTTTGAGCTGCACACAGTGGAATAATTTGAAAAGCGTTGTGGGTTCTCGAGATGGTTTCACCACGTATCGGCGCTCCCCTCCTCTCTCTCCACTCCGCTTCGCTCTTTTTCCCCCGTCTACGGCTGTGGTGAAGCTCCAAACTTGGAGCTCAGCTTGGTGACGAGGGCCATGATTTTGGGGTTGTTCTGGTACTTGGAGATGTTGGCCGGGTTCTGCGCCACATCCTGGAAGGCGGCCATCACCTCGGGGTCCTGGAGTTTGATACGGAAGAGAAACAGGGTCACTTTTATTCACACAAGTGCATTTCCAAATCAGCTTTAAAAAAGGCTCACTATGAGTTTAAGGGACAGATTCCTGCACATCTGCTTTAGGGTCACAGCTCTGAAGTGGGCGGGGTTCATTTGGAAAAAGAGTTAAGTTGGGCCTCAGTTAAAAGAGCGCCATTAAAGTTCATGATGTAAAACAATAACGACGACGTGACAGAAACATGAAATTCATATTTGTTTCATGTGTTGAGAGACGCTCCAGTCTCTTCAGTGTTTTCGTCTCTTCACTGGATGTTTAAGTTTCTTCATGTACATCAGGATTTATTCACAAAGTCTGTTTCTGTTGCACATTTTGTTATTTCTGGGTATTTTTTTTCCAGCACAAACTGAAAAATGTGCAGAAAAACATGTGGACTGAAACACACCTGATCAACCCACACCCACCTGAACGAGCAGATCAGCTGTGTGTTTAACTCTTCATACTGAGGAGTTTGTTTTCTGAGCTCTCACTTTGATTGTCGCTCATTAAAGTCACGAGGATTAAAGATTAGATTTCAGGAGCTTTTAGTGTTTTTAAATTCACATAAGTCCAGTCCATACGACTGCTGCTCCCGTCAGATAAAACCCTCAGCTCGCTCGCACGATTGACGTCCCTGTTCATCGGGTCGACTGGCAGCGATTTAAAAAGATTCCTGAGTCTCAGTTTAGGAAAGAAAAAGTGGAGCTTAATGAGTTTGTCTCTAATGACACTGCTTGTTCTGTGTAGACAGGATCCCCCCCCCCCCCCCCTTTTTAATCTCTTTCAATGAACATCTAAGTCCGTCTCTGTGCTGCACTCTAATACACACGATCCGGTGTTTGGTATTAAAACAACATCAACATCCTCCTCCCCCTGTGCAAGTGGGGAGGGATGATGACTCTGTATCTGCTCACTTCTGAACTCTCAATAACCCCCCCCCCCCGATCTGTGCAGCCTAAGATGCGGGTCAAGTGGTGGGATGTTAATGAGTCACCTTCATGGCGTTGAGCAGCTCGGGGTCCTTCAGGAGGTCACCGAGACCCGGCATGCCAGCAGGGGCCCCGCCTGGGAATCCAGCAGGACCTGCACCACAACAACGACACTCATTAACTTAGTTACTAAAGTACGTGACTAATTCTTTTGCCAAAGGCCTTTTATTATCTTGGCGAGTACATCTCATCCCCAAACCCGACTTGGTTCCCCTCTCCTACCTGGGAAGAATCCTCCTCCAAACTGCCGTGCTTCCTCGTCCTGCTGAGACAAAAAAAAAAGACAGGACACGTTTCAGGAGGTGTTTAAATCGTAGGAATCTGTAGAAACCAAGATGAGTTTCATACTACATTGTTTTGTACGGTTAAAGTTTTCAACCTCGAGGTTGTGCGTCTCCGCCAACCAGTCAAGTTACAGGGAATACGATCACAATCTCCCCCTTCTTGTTCCTGAGTTACAGCGTTAAATAATGACCAGAAGTGTTTTTGCAGAACATTATGATGTCACGGTGAAGTTGACCTTTCACCTTTTGGATATAAAATGTCTTCACTCCATCATTTTATCCTGTTTGTTTTAAATTGTGTCATAATTAGCGTATGAATTTAACCTGTGAGTCCAGGTGACCGTTTGTGTGTATCATCATGTTAACAGCCGAGTTTTCCAGCAGAGCAGTTCAACTTTAAAGAGCCACTTATTGTGTTTTTCTGAAACAGGAAGTCCCGTCAGCAGCTCACCCTCTGAGCGCGCGCGTGCTCCTCTCTCGCTTTCTTTACCCGCTCCTGTTTCTCCTTGATCTCCTTCTCTTCTCTCTTGCGCTCGTATTTGCGTCTGTGCTCCATGATTTTGTTCGCCTGAAAAAGAGAGGGAGGAATGACGAGTGTGACAGCAGCATCTTTTATTATCTGTCATTACAGGTTTCTGAAGACCTGCTCTGATCATCAAATATTAATATAAAATATCAAAATAAAATAACCACATTACAGTTACTATAAACTAATTAAAAACAGGGTGTAAAGTGTTTTTTATTCCTTCTTTTCTCTGGTATTTTACCTTAGGCTGGACCTCCTTCAGCATCGCACTGGCGTCTTCATCATAGTCCAGTTTACAGGCTGTGGCCAGGTCCTTGGCTGCATCCTCCCAGTGTCCCAGCAGCCTGCAGCAACACACACACACACACACACACACACACACAACACACACACACACACACACACACACACGATAATGTGCAGAATACAGCTCTGTCAGATCACCAAGCAGATGGCAAACGCAGCATCGAAGGCTGTGTGGTTAAACTCCTCCGTCCTCAAACATACTTCATGTCAAGCAGAAGGCGCTTTGAGATAACGACAATCTTGCAGGTTCGTTGCAGGTCAAACGGCGAGATCGGACTGATAAATAAATCTGGGTTACAGTCTGATATCGATGTGTCAGACTGTGACATCAGTTTTGAGGCACGTCAGATGGTGCGATCAAAGCCTGGTGAATCATGGTGCTACAAAGTAAAAGCACAGACACTAAATCCATCTGTGCTATCGAAATATTTAGATTCTTTTTGTAACTTTTTCATCATACAATTTTTAACCAAAATTGAGAAAATCCGCAGAGAAAAATACGAATTAATCCTCTGCCGTCATGTGAACATTAGGAGGTGGTTTGTGGAGATAAACAGTTGCCGCCGTTAAACCACTGCAGAAGAAGAGTGATCATCTGGTCAAACCTCACACGGTGAGGTAATGTGGCATCTCTATGCAATGTCAGTTGCTAAACAGGTTGAGTTGTACCTTAGCGTGAGGGTTTGGTTATGTCGCTCGTGTGTGTGTGTGTGTGTGTGTGTGTGTGTGTTTGTTTGTTTGTTTACCTTACACACTGCGCTGCGGTAAACTCTTTGAACGTACCTGTGAGCCTTTCCCCTCCACTTGTACGGCTGTGCAGAGTCTGGGTTGATGCTGATGGCTCTGTCACAGTCTCTTATGGCTGCGTTGGGTTTCTGCATCTGGATGTAGACACTAACACAAAGAGGACAACTGATAAAACAACAAGTCTTTAAATGTCACTTATTAGTATTTTAAAGAATCGAACGGCGGCACTTTAACGCTCTGTGATCTCTCACCTTGCCCTCTTGGCGTACAGGATGGCTACGCAGGGGTTCAGCTTAATGGCTTCAGTGAAGAGACCCATAGCTTTCTGCAGATCACCTATAGAAAATGAGAATGTGAAAATGTGAGATCATGAATATAATTTAAATTCTGCGCATCTTTCTCTAACTGAACTCTGTCAACCTGCCTTCTCCCAGAGCATCAATGGCCTCCATCTTCTTCTCATTGGCCAGGTCCATCATCTCCTCTGTGACCTGAGGACGAGCACGGACACAGATGTTCAAACAAATCCTGTTTTCTTTTCTCTGTCAAAGGTCTTTCTATTGAATTACAGTAAAGTAGAAGACAGTAGTCGTACATGGAAAACAACAACAACAAGCTCAGACAAGAAACACACACACACACACACACACACACACACACACACACACACACACACACACACACACACACACACAACCACCTAACCTCCTAAACTATAGATAAACAAAGTTAAAATTATAGACAACGATGCAAAGATGCCAACACAAAAAGGTTTAGTCAGGAAAAACAAATCCTCTTTTAATGGCTGAAATCTCTCCTGTTTTCCCGGCCTGGAATCTCTTTAATAAACCGTTCAGTTTCCACACGAGAGAACAGTTTGGATCGGACTGAACCTCTGCACGATCAGTAGATATTTCAGAACATTTTACCTCAATGTTTTCAAAGTCTCCCATGTCCTGTGGATCGTCGGTGTCCGGCTCGATCACTCCCTCTTTGTCCATTTCTGAAAAAGCAGACAGATCTGCCATCATCTGCTAATTTATTTTAATCATCACTGTGTTTTAATATTCACTGTTAACAATAGCTACTCAGCAAAGAACTGTTTTTCTTTTGAGTATTTATTATGTTTCTAAGTGCAATATTCTTTTGTGTCCTTCTGTCTATTGTTGTGTGTTTTACTGTTTTTATTGCTGGCACGGATCACGAGTAGCTCTCTGAAGTTTCAACATTTTTTTGTACAAAGACAATAAAGGTTTTCTATTTCTATTTCTAGATAAAGCAATAATATTGAGAGTGAGCTCTTGCTGGGTCACGTGAACAATGTTCAGTAGTTTTGTAGAGATAGAAAGTTTTTCTTTGAAGTTATTTATTCTTCACTGAGCAAAGTGAGTTTCGCTAACAAGCTACGTTCTGTTACAAGCAGAGCGGACGAGGCACAAATGAAGTCCACCTGTGGACACCTGCTTCCCGAGTCCGGAGCTGTGATGAAAGACACCGTGTTAAAGATGAACAAACCTATTTCACTCTCCTCGCTCTCAGAGAGTACGGGAGGCTCGGGCGCGGGAGGCGGAGCTGATGTAGGGGGAGGACCACAAGGACAGCCACCCTACAAGTCAGACAGCATGATGTCATCAGCATGAAGACTTACAGGTAACACATCAACTGCCAATAATACTCAACTCCACATATTTTTACACATTTTTCACACACCAGAGTAAAATAAAAAGGAAATAACAAAATCTAATCATAAAACATAAACAATAAATAGCATAATAACAATATTTCTTTATCACCTGGCATGAATCCTCTGTCTTGGGTGGGGGAGGGATTGTTGCACCCATGCTGCAATATAAGATTATGGAGAACAATTCAGTGAGCAATGCAAGTACCTATATTTCTATCGCCTGCCTCCTGGAGAAGCAAGAACCTGTGAATTTTGGCCATTTTTGCTTAAGAAGTTTTATCAAAACTGTGGCCTAATAATGTTCTGTCAATATTCTAGTTTCAGCTCAAGTCTGTATTTCACTTGGAGGCAAGAAGCACTTGACTTTATATAGTACACTATGAACTTTCTGAAAATCTAGTTACACACACACACACACACACACACACACACACACACACACGGTTTTAGCATGAAGGTGGGCGGGACAGGGCACGTGGTGCATCTGCAGTCTGTTTGAGACTGTAACTCTTTTACTGACATAATGAAATAATAAAATACACTGTGGATGTTTTTTGTTTGTTTGTTTGTTTTAAACATAACAACCCGAATGCACGTGCAGTGTGTTCACAGGTTGGAGCTACACCTATGCTCCGAGGCGCACTGACCCCAGCAGCCAGGTCCGGAAGAAGCTCATCTCTGGAAGGTGCAGGATCCCGGGGTTGGACTCGCACATCTGCACGAAGCTCCTCAACTCTGCCACTTTTCGTGGGTCCATGCTGCTCGGTCACGGTCCAGCACACAGCGCGCTGCGTGTGTTGGGGGGGGGGGGGGAACCCGGAGGGAGAAAAAACAAACAGTCAACAACTTCACCGAGTCTGGCTTGTTTACGCGCTTAGCTGCTAACGCTAATGCCAGCGGCGGTAAGCTAGGTGCGCTAACCAGCGGGGATTGAATGAGCGTCCGCTACAGCCTCACCGTGACCGCTCCGCACCTCACATTCACCCGGCAATACCCGCTAATCGGCCCCGTGCGACTGTGCACAACTGTCACTAATGACTGTTTAAATGATCACGAAGCCAGAAGTTTCTGGAAATGTGAATCCGTCCGTGACGGCGATGACTGTTTGACGCATGATACCGTTGTTAGCTTAGCTGCAGCAACGGGCCGAGATTAAATGGAAACACTCCGGGGCAGCAGACGCTAATTTCAGCGGTGAAAGGGAAACGCACCTTATCGAAAAACGAACTCCGTTGACGCCCGAGAAGAAATACCACAGAGGAGGGTCGCAGTCGACTTTTATCGCCACCGCTTCGCTGGTAGTGGCGTCACTCCCGTGTTTTCATTCAGGCAAGTTGTAGGACAGACCGACAGAGAGGTCGGGCATGTGTTGCCCTCAGTCGGGCCTGTCAGGCAGCCTTCATGGTTCATTAAGGTGGCCAGGTTTCTGAAATGAAAACCGATATATATATATATATATATATATATATATATATATATCATTAAAATATCCAATGTTTTTATTTATGAAACCATGGTAACTGGTGAGGGACCACTGATAAAACAATGAGTCCCTACCTTGGAAGCAGTCATAAAGTCCAATTGTCTATTTATTTCTCAAACATTTATATTCCTTAAGTCTGTAAGCGTCCACCAGCAAAAATGATCAAAAGCATTTTTCATAAGAGTGTTCTTGTCAGTATTGTCATGTGAAGTCCATTACAAACAGTCCGCCAACTTCTTCTTCGTTTTCATTAGTTTGGCAACATTACTCTTGATATAGGGATATATACTGTATGTCATATATTACATTTCTGTATGGGTTTCTGTGAAGAGCAGGGTACTTATAAATGCAGTGCCTCCTGAGAGGCTGTGTCCTATTCAGGGCAGATGAACCCCAGATATCTTCCACCAATCAATTAGTAGTAATAGATCAACATTAGGAAAATACAAAAAGTCTGTAAGTGGACTTATGGAAAAGGTGGGTGGATAGTAAATAAAAGTGGACAATAATTAGCCAAAAAGAACAAAAACACCTGTATGATCCTACATACCTCCAAGTTATTTCTAAGCACTAAAAGAGGCGGGACTAAGCGCCTGTGCCTAGAAACCCAAACCCAGGGCAACAAACTCCCACCGCCATGAATGAACGTTAGCTAACAATCATGCAAGCAGCTAGCTAGCTAGCGAGGGCTAACTCTCAACCAAAGGGGAATAAAACTGTGTTATGAGAAGATTTTTTTTAACGTCGGTAAGTCCCAGCAACATTCAGCTTTGTCCTAATGTCCGGTGTCAGCGGACGACTTTGTGTTTCACTGACCGTGACGCTTGATGTCCACAGCGGGAAGACATGCTGTGACTGAGCGGTGTCCTCCAGCTGCGGCAACATGTTGCCCTCAACCAGCTCCTTGGTCAGATCCGCTGTCAAGCTGCTGCCGCGGCGGCCATGGAGTCGAGGTGAGCCCGGTGGTGTTGATACAGTTTGTCGCTGAGTACTTTCACTATACTATTATTATTATTATTATTATTATTTACATTTACATTTAATGCTAAATACTTCTATTCCACTAACTTCACAGGAAAATATTAAACCTGTTCTCCCTCTACATTTATTTGACAGTTGCTGGTTTTCAGATTGAGATTTTGCATTGAAAAGTATGAGTTTGTAAAATACACTTTATTGTTAAAGATTTAACCCATTACTGTTGTTTCACTTCAGACTCTAGTTTAGTAAACTGCCATTGTCCAAAGAAGTGGAATTATAATACAGAAATGTCAGAAAATATAAATATACATTTGTATAGCAGGGTTATTTTCTTTCCACCAACAATTGTAAATAATGTAGTTTAAAGTAGCTCCACATCCAGCAGCTACAGCAGTGAGGCAGACAGCCCTCCACCTAATGAGGATTAATCATCAACCTAACAAATGAAGTAAATGTTTCACCAAGGTGAAGGTGCATCAAATATTTACAGAGATGCATGAACTAGTGCTCAATTATGGTAAAAATCACAATCAGGATTATTTTGTTCAGTATTGAGATCATGATTATTTAACAAGATTACTCACTGACATTTATTGAACTTCAATGAAAAAAACAAATAAAAAAATGAATTTAATAAAAAAAAAAATTAATATAACAAATAAATAAATATATATAATATAAAAATGAATTAGATGAACTATGTTGTAACATTAGTGTAGTGTGCTGGTGACTGGTGACTATATATGCACAGATACACATACAGTTTACACACATATAAACAAATATGTTTTATACTCACTGTTGGGCCCCTCACCCAATGTCAGCTGGCTCCAGACCCTGTAAGGATGAGTGGTATACATAATGAATGAATAATGAATACATAAATGTTTTATAATGAGCCCTGACATTTGATTATTAAAGGATTGTGACCAAGATTCACACTGAGCATTTTACAGTTGAAAATCTCATCAAACATATCTTTGGCATTTCCGTATTTCGACTTTCCATTCATCCAGTTGTGAAGCTCTCCTCTGTAAAACACAATCTGGCAGCTGATGTAACAGTGAGTCTTTGTGTTGCTGCCTGTAGGACGCATCTGGTGCTTGTGCAGAAACATTTCTGTGAAACCAGGAGGTTTGAAACCAAAGACGGTTCCGCCGCGGTACCTGGGCCAGCCGAGCCCTTTCACTCACCCACACCTCATCAAACACGGTGAGTACCGGCGACCAATACATTTACACTCTGAAGGAAAACCCTGCAATGCACGTGGTTTTCTAGCAACAGGCTCAGTGGTAGAATTCATGCAATTAGGAGAAGGTATTGTAAATCCCAGACAACTCGATACTCAGTGCAGTTTAAGTGTCCGTGACGAGCTGCTTGACACTGGAACACCACCTACCTGCTCTCTGCTCCTCAGGTGAGGTGACTCCAGGCTTGAGCCAGACAGAATACGAGCTCCGCAGACACCGGCTGGCCTCTCTTATTGAGGCCCAGGCAGACAAGCTGGGACCCTCCGCCTCCTCCGGCGCCCACGTGGTCATCGTTTTGTCCCATCCGACCCGCTACATGACCAATGACATCCCGTATCCCTTCCACCAGAACCAGGTGCACGTTTGGTTTCCTGTTTTTATTTCTTCATCTTCAGTTTAATCGTCTTGTACCTTTTTGTGGGTTTTTGACCACGACAGCAAACGACGTGTACTGAAGAGTGACTGTTTGAAACACTCTATCAGGCGTAAAGGAAACACCACTGTGTGTTACTCTGCTTTTGCTTCGCTGTGTTTTCTTTTGAGCTACTGATTGTAATGTGAACAATTAACCAGAAGCCAAATGTTCCGCAGGATTTCCTCTACCTCAGTGGCATCCTCGAGCCGGACAGTGCCTTGGTTCTGTATGGGAAAGGGCGACCAGATCAGGCCATCTTGTTCGTCCCCCGCAGAGACCCGGGGAGAGAGCTGTGGGACGGGCCGCGGTCAGGGAAGGATGGGGCAGCTGCTTTGACCGGCATAGAGAGAGTTCACAGCACTGAGGAACTGGGTCTTGTGCTCAAGACCCTTAAAGGTGGGTGGATGGAAGTGTGAGGACACATGTCCATATTCTCTTTCAAACAAGAACCATTGCATTGTGACTTTATGTACACTGGCAAGAAGAAGTGTGAACCCCTTGGAATTAGCTGCATTTACGTATTAACTGGTCTTTAAATGTGCTCGAAAAGAGAGATCTCAGCTGAAAGTGTTACAGAGTCGTCGCACAGAGTTTAGTTATTCATCAGTGCACAGTCAGACAAACTGTCTATAAATGGAGATGATTCAGTTCTGTGGCTGCTCTCCCCAGAGGTGGGCGTCCGGCTCAGATGACTCCAAAGGCACAACGCAGAATAATCAGTAGAAAAGAAGCTCAGAGTAACAGATTAAAGGAATCATAGGAGCTGGTTCACGTCTCTGTTCATACACACATCATGGCAGCAGCTTGACTCTCCACAACACTACTGGATCAATGTTTTGTGGACTGATGAAACCAAGGTTGAATTGTTTGGGGAGAACATGCAGCTGTATGTTTAGGGTGTAAGAGGGAACTGCACACCAACATGAAAACATCATCCCCAAGGTGAAGCAGGACGGAGAGAGCATCATGATCAGCTGATTTTCTGCCTCTGGGCCTGGACAGCTTCACACCGTCGAGGGGGAAATGAATTCCCAGGTTTATCAGGGTCTCTTACAGGATGATGTGAGGGAGACTGTCCACCTGCTGAAGCTCAGGAGAAGCTGCTGAAGCAGCAGGACGAAGCAAATGTACTAAAGAATGATTTAAAATAAAGAAAATCCACCTGTTGGAGCGACAGTCGGTCCAGACCTTAATCCAGCAGAGATGCTGTGGAATGACCTGAAGAGTCGCTCTCACCGGACATGAGAATACGAAAGGTCCAAACTTCCTCCTGAACATTGAGCAGCTCTGATCAGCAGCTACTGACGAGCTGGTTTCAGGTTATTGCTGCCAGAGGAGGTTCGATCGGTTATTAAACCCGAGGGTTCACTTTCTTTTTCCACCAGCACCGTGAGCGTTTAATGTCTGTTCAAGAAAGACACGAAGGATTATAACTGTTTGTGTGATATTAGCTGAAGCACATTGTGTTTGTCTGTGTGGAGTTAGTTTGACTAGTTTTACTATAGTATAATAATCTGAATAAAACATAAAATCTGATTTCTAACATAATTCGTAGCAGGTTTGAGGCTCACCACAGAGTTTAGATTTATGCTTTATGTTGTTTTAATGCATTTTATTTACGTTCATATTTGCTTCAAATACCCACACAATGCTGTTGTAAGCTAAAGATACTGTTGACAATAAGCTGGTTAACTGGGTAAGCTTATGTCGGCGCTTTTTAACCCATTTCTCACTAATTTGGACCTTAACTTCATCTTCTTTCAGGCACTCTGCTTTGGTACGATAGTTCTCAGCCTTCCCACCCTCGGCTGCACCAGGCTTACGTGTCTCCGCTGCTGGAGGCGGGGCCGATGCCGCGCTCTCTCAGGCCCCTCATACACTCTCTCAGGGCCCTCAAGAGCTCAGCAGAGGTGGCGCTCATGCAAGAAGCGGGTCGCATCACAGCACAGGTTGGTGTTTCAATTACTTTTCAAAAGGTTTATTATTACTTGTAAATGCCTGCAGCAGGACAGTGTTTTGATTTCCTTTCTTTTCACCTGCTCCAACTCAAATCCTCGTCTCTCAGGCTTTCAGGAGGACGATGGCTCTGTCTCGAGGAGACGTGGATGAAGCTGTGCTCTTCGCTAAGGTAACTGAAAGTCTTTACTGAACTCTGTGTGGCTCTTCAGTTCCTCGCTCTCGTGTGGCCTGTCATGATCTTCATGTCTTTTATTGATCAGACTCTTTAATGTAATCACTGCGATCAAAAGTGTCGCCCATTGTGTGAAGTCTTGAGTAATGTTAGTAAGTGTAAGTGTTTTCTGAGGTCACCGTGACCTTTGACTACGAAAGTCTAATCGGTTCGTGCAAAAAAATCTGAAGGGATTTCCTGGAGGAGTTCTTGAGATATTGTGTTCACAAGTTCTGTCTGTTTCTCTGTGGCAGATAACGCAGTTTGTGTGACAACAGCTTCTAGAGCCATTTTTTCATTCAAATTACACCTTTTTATGTCATAATAATTTGTTTTATAGTTAAACTTGTCATGTGATCACAGATCACAGCAAACATGAACAATCACTTCTGAAGTACAAACCTTTTTTTTTTCTTTTTAACATAACGTCTTATTTCAGTTTGATTTTGAGAATCGGATCCATGGCGCCAACTTCCTGGCCTATCCCCCCGTGGTCGCTGGAGGGAATCGAGCCAATACTCTCCACTACATAAACAACAACCAGATTATAAAGGTAAATGCAGGTGCTGAACGTGGGGTCAGCAGGTGAGTTTGGCCTCAGGTCAACTTACCTCACCAATTTACTTTGTCGCTGTTCACACATCTGGCGGAGGTGGGGGGGTAAAAAGATCATATGATTATGTTTTTGGGTAGCTCATCATCTGCATTCTGTTTCCACCCTGATTTCATTCTGAAAGTCCTGACAGGAAGTTTTGATTCTTTCCAGCGCTTTGACGCTTCTTTCGGAGGTTTGTTAACTCGTCCACCCACAGTCACGTATTTGACTTTTCGCAATAGCTTGAAATAAAGCTTTGCTCCGAAAAAAAACAAAACAAAAAAATCCCCCAAAAAACCAAAAAAGAACAAACTTTTATTTTATCTGCAAAATCATTAAAGAGGAAGTGATTCTGTGGGTAACTGTTGCTGCTCAGACGGAGATCTATTTTAGCAGCAGACATCATCTCTGTTTTTATCAAAACATCATATGATCAAATTAATCTGGCGGGCCAGATATTACAGCTAAAGGATCAGTCCTGTCATATAACGTGCGATCACTGAACGCACACATTAAGCACTGATAATGAGAAGTGGTTCATAGTACAGAAGGTAATGATTGAATAACATATGACTCCTTACATTTCCCTCTCCGTCTCTCCTGCGTCAGGATGGTGAGATGGTGCTGCTCGATGGCGGTTGCGAATACTTCGGTTATGTCAGTGACATCACTCGAACGTGGCCGGTGAATGGAAAGTAAGTTTGACAAAATGATGTTCGAGCTTTGCCACTCAAATGAAATAAAAATCTTGATGTGTGCAGGTAGATTTGCAACTTAATTTCTTCACTGCAACTGTTTGTAAATGCAGATCTTTAACTGAAATGATCTGTTCCTTCATTATTCATCACTCTTTGTTTCTTTAACTTGCTCATTACTCTCATTACTCTCTATATGTGCTACTATTACAGGTAGTTTAACATCTTAATTTTAATACATGATTGCTTTGAACGATCTTCCAAGTCTCTAGATTTTGAGACTTTTGAATGAAAATTATTCTGGTATTAATGACGGACACAAACACACCTTTAATGTCTCCCGCCGCCGCCGCCGCCTCCTTCCTGCCAGGTTCAGCCCCGCCCAGGCCGAGCTGTACGAGGCCGTCCTGGAGGTCCAGCGCTCCTGTTTGTCTCTGTGTTCCCCGGGCGTCAGTCTAGATCACATCTACAGCACCATGCTGGCTCTGCTGGGGCGACAGCTCAGGCAGCTCGGGATCGTCAAGGCCAGTACCGGTGACGCTGATGTACTAAAGGTAATAATCGGAGAATGGATTCTGATTGGCAGATTATTCACCTTTTTAAATAGCTCTTTGCTTTTGGAAAACAAAGTTGTTGTGCTGAATGTAACAAAACTTCTTAAGATGCGTTGCAAATTATTAATGGCACAAGAAAGTTGTATTTTCCATATATCATTTAGCCTTGTGAGACACGGTTCTCTCAGATTATCACTGTTAGCATGTCAACAATTTTCCTGTAGGACTTTATTCATGTCCTCGCCACTGGTTTGCAGTCACTTCCGCCAATGTAAATGATGAAGTGGATTAATTGCACCCTCCCTGAAACACAATATGCCCCTATAACTCTGCATTATAGAGGCACTCCTTTCCTGAAGTGGGGAATAAAGTGTGCAATCCAAACTGAAGCTGAATGTAAATTTATTCAGCTGGTTTCTCTGGAGAAAAAAACATACTGTGTGGTAATAAAATAAGTTTTTTGGCAGCCAAGGATCTGTTAGTTCACGATGTACAGCAGACTTACACATTCATTCTTCATTAAGACAGAGAATCATGAACCTTTTCACACTTTTTGACTCTAATAAAGGCCGTGACTGAGGGATCAGTGACGGGGGTTATCGGCCCTCTGAGCCGAGTGTGGCTCTAGTGATTTTTGTGCAATGTTGTAATTTGTGTTCACCTTAAATCTTGCTGCTTAGTAGCTTCATGTAGAATATTTTCAGCCCTTTATCTTCTTGTGAAAACAGCTCTTTCACTCAGCTCACCTGCAGCTAGGTGCGCTTGTGCGTAGGAATACGGTAGTTCAGCGGTTGGAAAAAAAATGTAGTGCCAAAGGAAAGTGCTGTTTTCCGAACTATCGCTTTAAGGCAGGTAGAAAATCTTCTGACGAGGCTTCACCACAGTGAGACCCAGTGAATCGGTGACGCCCCTGAGTTTCATGTAATTAACGTGTAGCGCCACGCTGTCACTGCTCTGGGACTGCTGGTCGACAACTTTTATACAACTTCTAAAGGCCTTGAATTCATGCTCATCCCAGGCTGCTCGGCGGTACTGCCCCCACCACGTCGGTCATTACCTGGGCATGGACGTCCACGACACTCCCGAGCTTTCCCGCTCACAGCCTCTACAGCCAGGAATGGCCATCACTATAGAACCAGGTATTGATAATTAATTTCAATCAAGAACCTGAGTGAAATCAGGTTTTAACTAACTTTTCAGTTAATGTCACCATCTCTTTTATAGCTCATGTTATTCCTGGTTTCACACATTTCCTATTTGTCTCCTCCTCTTGTCACAGGTCTGTACATCTGCGAGGACAACGACCAGGCGCCAAAGCGTTTCCGCGGCCTGGGCGTCAGGATCGAGGACGATGTGGTGATCCAAGACATGGGAGGCCCTCTGATTCTGTCCTCTGACGCGCCAAAGACCATCGCTGATGTAGAACAGGCCTGTGCCCAGAGGTAGGACAGGGAGAGACGGACAGCGGGTCCATGGTGATGACATCATCAGGCTCAGGGCCCAGGTACATGAAAAAGGTGGAAGTGCACTGCAAGACTCTGGTTTTAGTGCCATTCAATATCTGGTGTGGAAGCTCTTAGATTTTGTGGACTGCAGAAAGTCTGAACATGTTTCAGTTCAGGAGATAAAGTGTCGGTTTGTAACTTCACATACAGCAGTTACAGAGACGCCGCATGGAATCATATACAAATAATCACGTATAATAAATTTATCTCGTGATGTGACGGAGCGATCAGCAGGTGAAATCCAGGGAGCCTCAGTTAACCTCTTGCATCAAATATGTATTCAGTTTAAGTAGTGGGGCAGATGGGCAAAACAACTATGCATTTTTATGACTAAAGCATGAAAGTTTCACATTATAATCTACACAAGGTTTTATTTCAGACATGGAGGCAATTTATATCTGACCTCTGGTGACCTTAAGAGGTCACTGACCTCAGCTTTGCATTTTACCAGTTTCTGCCCCGTCACTCGCCGTTATAATCATGGTTATCTTTGCCAAAATTGCATTTTTGTTCTGATAAAGATGCTTCATTTTGCTTAGAGCACCAGTTTTGCAGACCCCCCCCCCATTTCCTGGTGTTAATGTAGCTATAGCTTGTTAAAAACATTCACAACTTCTGCTGTGTGATCTATGGGATTACATGACTAGCTAGCACATTAGCGAACACTCTCATCAGAAGCTAGCATGCTAGTTTGGTCTGCACCACACTCATTAGTCCATGTGGTTCTGGTCTGAGGTCACGTCTGAAATGTCTCCACATCTGAAAATAAACTTCCTGGTTTATAGAAACACTGCAGGAAGTTTCATGCGTTAGTCACAAAATGCTCAATGAGCTTCCATTTTCAAGCTCATCTGCTGCACTTAAGATCCAACGCTTGGATCCAGAAACCATGGAAGCATTTTCATTCGTAAAAACCTACAGTATTTGCTCCACACCATGTTTTTCAGAACAGCCGCCATCATGATACGCCGGCTGATAAATGTTCCTTTGTTGTGTCACTCAAAAAACTTCTGAAGCCTATGTGCACACACCTCATTTGTCTATTACACACAGAAATGCATCGTTATCCCCCAGTTCATGCTACAGTACAAAAGATGAAAAGAGCAGATGTTGATGTTGCGCTCGCCTTGCTGTGGGATGGTCAGGAAGGACCAGAGGATGTCAAATCAACAGACCAACATATTTAAAGACACAAGTGATGATGAATAAAGAGGAACCTGTACACCACAGCTGCTCCTGATGAACCTGCGATGATTATAATTACTACACCAATCCACTGAAATGTGAAAAAGTGTATACTGTCCGTGCGTGTGTGCGTGTGTGTGTGTGCGTGTGTGTGTGTGTGTATGGGTATGGGTATGGGTGGGGAATTTTGTCTTTTAAGGAAAATGGCGTTTATATGTATTAAAAAGATCTTGTTATTTTTTCTTTCATAACTGATCAATTTTGTTGGTTTGACTCAAGTTACTTACATGATCGCAGTGAATTAGGCTACAAACCATGACACCCCAGGGTTACATGGTCACATCGGCAAAGGACATACCAGTAAAACAGCTTAGAATATATAAATAAATAGAAAGAAGAGAAGGGAAGAAGGAGATCTTGGTTCCAATTATTGAACTTCTGAATCTGAATAGTCATATTTTTGTGGCAGGAGTGCACAGACTTTTAACTCAGGCACTTAATTACTTTGGAGATTATGTATTTAAATGTAAATGTAAAGAAAATCTATTTAAAATATGATCTATTGTTATAGATTAAACTACCCAACAGTAAATAAGATAATTAAAATTAGCCACTTTTTTACCTTTTAGTTTTTTCACTTTTGATAGTACTGAACACTTAAATTCTTAATTAACATTTTAATGCAAGACTTGTACTGAAGTATTTTTACACTGTGGTAAACGATCTGAATACTTTTTCCACCACATGCTGATGATCACATGAAACATTTTGAGAGGTACTTTAACAGGTGCATAAGTATTATCAGCAAAATACACTTAAATCTCAAAAATAATAGTAACTCATTATAGTTAATGAGCTAAAATGATTTCATATCATTTGATTGTGTATTTCAGGGTGTGGGGGTTGCAAAGGGACAAACAGCACATTTTTTGTATCACTTATCTTTATTGATTTTGAACATTGTACATCACTTTTCCAGAGTGTTTTGGATATATCCTAAAACTTTCCCCTCCTTCCCGCCCTCCCAACACCTTGCCCATGAACTGATAGCCATCAGCTTTGACGATGGTTTACAAAATGATAATTAATAAATTACTTAAACATATATCACAGCGTTAACATGCAGAGCTATAAACCTGTTAATCAAAAAAATAAATAAAAACACTTTTCCAATGTATAGGAATAGGATGTTTAACTTGTAATAGGCAGAGATTAACAACCACATTTTTTGCCCCAGGGACCCATGATGGGTAAATCTATAATATTTACCTCTAAAAGGTAGTGGAGCAAATACATAGAGTAGCCTTAATTGCAAAATACTGTAAAATATGTATTTTAAAAGTGGTAGTACTTTCCACCACTGAGTGCTACTGTATTCTTAAATCAATTCCCTCATTTTAAGTTGTTTATAATTGATAATGAACGTTACTTTGAGTCTCTCAAGTAGGTAACAAACAAGAAATCCATGTCAGCAGTTAATATTATATTTTTAATTTTTTTTTTTTTTTAATTTATGTATTTGTTGTTTTTTGTTTGTTTCTTTTATTGAAGAACTTATGTGTGAAAAAAGATCAGATTTAAATAAAGGAAAAGAAACTGTAAACTACTGTAGTTGACTGAGCAAGATGAGAGTGGAGCGTCACTGTCCCCTACAGCTTGAGCTCGAGGACTGCCGACAGCGTACGGAACCGGTTTCCGGACAATCCCGAACACCTACGAAGACAACCTCCCCTCTTCTTCCCTTCCTCCCTCCCTCCCTCCCTCCCTCCCTCCTCCCCTTCACGCCTAATGTTGCTGTACCTCCAACCCTCCCCCCGTATCAGAGGAGTAGAAACAACAAGCCGCCATTTTGTTTGTGCGGACAGACCGTCAGAAACAGGAGATAACCGAGAGAAGGAGCGACTCCGGCAACCGACGACAGCTGCTCCGGTAACCGCCGGGGAAAGAAAGAAGTGGCGAAATCCTGTCCGTGTTATCAAGGGAGCGAAAGCATCACCAAAAAAAAGATAAGACGTCAGTGGAGGGAAAACCGAGTCGGTGATATATATGTATGCATGAGAAGGAAATACTCCGAAAAATCCAAGGAAGGGGGTGTTTTGCGGAGCGGAGACGGAGAGGAGAGGCGGAAGAGAGCTATATATATATATTATCATAACGAGGAAAAACCTGCGAAAAAAGGGGGAAAACACCAACATGAAAAATCATTATGTGTCCGTCGCGGAGGAAGGAAAGAGCCCGCATAGACAATTATATAAATAAATTGCTGCCGGGCAGAAGGGAGAGGTGGAAAGAAAGACGGGTTTAAAGAGAAGGGGAAAATTTGCCAGGATCAACACGAAGGGGGGGCATTCTCCATCACAAAGAGTCAATGAGAGGATTTTGTCAGCCCAAAATATTTCAGGGGGGTGTCAACATCATTGTGCCGATCTGAAGCTTTCCGCTTCCGAAATAGCCATAAATTTCTTAGCGATCCACCGTCAAAAAAATTTGACCACATTTTCTCGTGTCGCCGTAGCTGAGCTCCTGTTTTTTGTTTTTTTTTTTTGTTACGAGCTTTCTGTTTCTCTTCGCTTGCATGGCCAAGACATCCTATAAAGCAGTGATTTACGGGTATATATATATATAAATCTTGTTTTTTTTTTTTTTTCCGGAATATCAATCACCCCTTTTCATTATCTGAGATTTTCAAGAGTTCAAAAAAACCAAGCGAGAATCGGAGGAGGAACCTCTTCTGGAGCACAAGATAAGTGACCACACAGATCGTCCTCTGCAAAAAAATAAAAAAAAAAACTAATTGGATCAATCTGACTGCCTGCTGATTGACAATTAGAGCTGCGATTGCCCTCAAGAACTGTTCTGTCAAAGAAATAAAGTCTGCATCAGAATCGATTGCACAAGAGCAGAATTTTTTTTTTTTTTTTTTTTTCCTTGACAAGACTTTCTATTGTCAACCTTTTGCCAACCCCACGCAGACCCAGTGCCTTTTTGCATGGTCAAACACTATAAGTGCACAATTTAGTCTGCATGCACATGCAAACGAAAACTTCATACATGGGATTTTCTCTTTATCCGATAGCTGCAAGCCTGGAGTTTCCATCTCTCTGCAGAACTGTTATTGTATTTATTCAGTTCCTGTTAAGCCAATGCATGTTGTTTTTTCTCCCTCCACACAGTGCTGCACTTCAGAGTACCACTTAACTGTATTTTAAAGCTGCTGCTGGTGGCTGGTGGTCTCCACACCGCTTTGGAGAGGAGTCGGTGGCGTTTAAGAGCAGTGAGATGTCTGGTCAGGTGAGAGAAATGCTAAAGGCAACCGAGGATCCCATAACTGTTGCATGAGATATCGGCCTCCAGAAAGTTAACACGGGACTACTCCTGCCTTGTGTTTTTTTTTTTTTTCGGATCACAATTACCATTTTCGTGCCCACACCGAGACTCTCCACTGGAGCGCTTCAGACCTGAAATACAGGATTTTTTCCTCCACCGACGATGGCGGACAGGACTGAGCGCACGACGGAGGACGGATCTCGGGACAGTTTTCGTGTCGCAGAAGAGGCTACATGAGGTTGACAGAGGGCCGCACACGCTTGCCTTTTTTGCCGACTCCACCTTCCCACCTCCTCCTCTTCAAATCTGTGAAGAAACAAAATCTCCGACAGGGGAGGGGGACTGATATCTGCAGAGAGGAATAAACTGTGAGGGAAGGAGTTCAGCTTAGCTGTCTTCTCCCCTACCGTCCCCCAAGCGGTGGGGGGAACGATCAGAAGTATTTTTCTTAAAGGGAGAAGGAGACGCAAATAAGGGAAATACGTTTTGCCCTCCGTGGATCTACAGAATCTTTTTTTTTTTAATTCGTCAAAAATATGGCCGATAATGTCCTGGAGTCCGGCCCGCCTTCAGCCAAGAGGCCCAAGCTGTCCTCTCCAGCTCTCTCGGTGTCTGCCAGTGATGGAAATGGTAAATATATTGCATGCATTACTTAGCTGCAGAGAAAACATAAACTAGCTTTCGACTGTTTGTGTATTAATTACTGCTGAGTCTTGGAAGTCTCTGCAGAGTTGCACAGCAACTTTAGTTGGTCTGAAACAGAGCTTCTTCATAATTAATGCATTTAAACACGAATATATCTGTAGTTTTTGGTTTAAAAATGCCCAGTCCGAGAATCTGGATTGCTAAAGGAAAACCGTGATGAAGTACTGGCGGTAGAAGCAACTTTCTAGCAGTGATGTTTTGATGTTAGCCCCAACATGCTAACTAGCTACCAACTATAACATCCAGCTCCAAACAATGGAAGAGTCGAGTCACCCCAGTTTGCTTTAAGTTGTCTAGCTACTTTAAAAAGTTAATTAACTGGAAGCACGAGACCGCACACACACATAAAAACAACAGGCTTCGTAAATACACCGTCAACAAAGAGACAAAAATACTGTTTCCAAAACAGCTTTAGGAGAAAGTAACGGTAACGGCTAGCTAGCTAACAAGCTAGGCACACAACCCCACCGGACCGGCTCAGCTGAGCTCGGTAGCTGGCTAGCAAAGGAAATAAGTGATAATTAGCTAAACCGGTGTTGGTCACCAAAAAAAGCTTTTTTTTCTAGTAGGTACTAACTCTTTCTGTAGTTGTGGAAAAAGTCGTTGGGGGCCACGAACAATTAACGTGTTTTTAAGCGGTGAATATGCTGTGTTTTTAGTGAACTGTTGTCGTATACAGCAGCTAGCTATTGTTCGACACTTCATTAAAGTTGCGCTAAGCGTTGATGTCCGGCTGCAGATTTTTTTGCTGTGTGTTGATTTTTAACTGCGTTTCTACGTTTAAATGAGAGGGCCAAAAAAAAAAAAAAAGAGCCGCCGTCTTTGAAATGCCGTCTTTCATGTCTTTTGTTCAAAAGCTTTTTTACTATCTCAATTGTGCCTCCGACGAAGCCCATTCTTGTTCGTCCTCCATTGTTTGACTCTGCACGGCGATACTGCGCTGCACTTTTTGCAGTTTACTTTTCAAAAATAAAAAATACAACACTTAAACCCAAGGCAGAAAAACCTTAATGCCTTTCACTTTGTTTGTGAGTTAAACTGTTATTGCAAACTATTTCATGTGCACATGTTGAGCTAGAAGCTGTAAACTTCTGATATTATCTGTTTTAAGTAGACACACAGAGAATCAATGATTTATGCGTTAAGTTTAGTTTGGTGCTGTTTTCCACCGTAAGTTATACAATTAACATATGAAGCATAATAAGAAAGTTAGAAAATAAAGTTATGTGGATTTAAAGCTTGATGCATGTTTACTTTCCTACAACATTTGCGCCTCTAATGCAGTGAAAACTGGGAGGGAAGTGGGAAGGGGTGAAACTAGTCTCGTGCATGCATTTCATTAAACAGTGACAGAGCATATCTTCTGCACAGTAGCTGGATTAACAGGAGAGTTTAGTGATTTATATGTTAACATGCCATCATAATAAAATTCAAACTTGCAGAGTGTTTTTTCTTCCACCTGAAAAGAACAACTTGGTTTGTCACCGTTACTATCTGCACAAGGAAAACCCCTTTGGATTTTTAATATATTTAAGTGCACTCTCAAATTAATTTCCCTTTTTTAATTTGCCTCCTGTTGCAGTGGATATGACTTTTGATCCTTTGGTCTCTGTCATGCTCTACAACATAACTCTAGATCCAATCCACACACCTGGCTAGTCGCAGTAGTGTTTACCCCTCTGCGGCTTCTCACCCTGACCCTACTGCGTTCACTCTCCATGTTTGGCACCACATCAAACCACAAACTGATGCACAGGAGGGAAGTCTAGGCTGTTTGAAGCTACTGATCCACTGGCTGTCTGGCTATGGGGTCCAGATTAGTGGTTGATAGTTTTTTAATTAATGTTAGAGCTGTGCTACACTTAAAAATTAAAGATATTTAATGAACAATGATGTATGCGTTGCAAATTCTAAATAATTTTTTTTTTCTTGAGCGGTCAACTCTGGGAACCAAATCTTTATTTTTCTAGCTGGTAAGATGCTAAGACTTTTGTTTCTCTTCCCTCATGTTTAGATTTTGGTTCACTCTTTGACCTGGAGCATGACCTCCCAGATGAGCTCATCAGTTCCTCGGACCTGGGGCTGACCAACGGAGGGGATGCCAGTCAACTCCACACCACTCTTGGAGGGGTCGGAGGAGGGATTGGTGTGGGGGGAGGGCAGGATGCTGCTGCGAAACACAAACAGCTATCTGAACTTTTGCGTGCTGGGGGACCAGCACAGCAGGGTGGCCCTACTTCCAACAGCACAGCGCCTGGGGCTTCCATGGGCATGATGGGGGGTGTCAGCGTTGCCCCCGGTGGACCTCAAGGCATGCCCCCCCAGGGCCAGCAGCAGCAGCCTGGATTAATGCAGCAGGTTGGGATGGTTGGAGGGGTGGCGGCTCTCAATCGGGCAGCTGCCATGATGGGTGCCCAGAAGGGCAACACTGGACAGCAGCAGCAAGGGCTGATGGGGGGACAGGTGATGAATGGCTCACCGAGAATGGGCTACCCTGGCAGTGCGGGCATGGGCAACAATAGTAACCTGTTGGCAGAAACCCTACAGCAGCAGCAGGGCGGTCAGCCAATGGGACCAGGGGGTCAAGCAGGGATGAGACCACAGCAACCTGGAGCACTGAACAAGGTAAGCGCAGTCAAAGCTGTAGGGCCAGTCAGTACATTTTGGTAAACTGTAATTTGTAACTGAGGCTAAGATGTTCCAAATGCTGGTGTGGTTTTGATGCTCCGCTGACTCCCACACCTGCACGTTCCCCTTCAAGTACGGAGTAGTGTGAACCTTTTGATAATTACCTGCCCTCTGTCTCATGTATGCGCCAAACACTGAGGTTTGAAATTGCTGCTAAAATCAGCGGAAATGTGTCTAATTGGTCTGGGTGTTGTATATTTGATCTCTCCTGAGTTCAGTAAAGTAACCCAGAGAGGAAGACTAATGGTAATTTCACCCTCACAGCCCTTTAGACATGGATCTGATTCACTGAAACAGTATTACAGTGCAGAGGCGGACACATCTTCATCATCATAGCTGAATGAAGCTGTAGACTGAGGTCGTCCCGTAGTAGTTGTTTTCCAGAGCCACGTGCAGCTATGAGTGTGGTTGTGTGTTGGACTCACAGATGCGTCACTCCTCTCCCTGAGGTATTGATGGTTAACCTCTTTGGTAGTCGATATGCCACACAACCGTTGTGATTTTGTTCCAAAGGTGTGAAGGAAGTGCTGCAAACAACTGTCTTAAGTGGTTCAATTGAGGTGTATTTCTTCAATTGCATGAGACCGTTGCGTAACTCTCTGTGGTTGTGCACCAACACACACAGGGTTTGTTCTGTAATGTCCTGTAATTAAAACATCATCAGTAAAGTGTATGTGTTAGCCATGTTTTGTTTTACTGCTCATCCTTTAAATGTCGTTTTAGCTCAACTTTAAACCCATTAAACAGAGTTTTTCACATAAAGCTCATATGCAGAGATGAACTGTTAGACCCATAGCAACAGTTAACAAACCACTCCACACTGTTGCTAATATTGGAGCAGCTTTATTGGACTTTTAGCCTTAAGTTAAAGATTTTTTTTAGGCTTCTTCAGCATCAGACTGAAAATACAGTGGATCTGAGACCAGAGCTGGAGGTGAAAGGCGACATTTAGATCATGTCAGTATTATGAACTTGTTGTGGAGAGCAGAGGTAACATTACAATACTTACCAGTACGTTTTGGAAAGTGATTTCCTGTTGTCCTCCTAGCACCGTTTCCTCAGTGATATTGTCTTTCTCTCATGTAGGGTGACATTGTAAATCCTCCCACATTTCTTACTTACTGTTTAAATATCAGTTGACTGGCTGCTTAAATCATCCTTTCATAGTTAATAAAAAGTAATGATCTAAATTTATTTCCCCCCCATCTCCTACTTTTCCCTCCATGTGTCTCTGCTGCTCTTCACCGTCTCTTTTCCCTCCCATCTCTCTCATTTTCCTTTGCCCCCCCCCCATCCTGCTTTCTAGATGAATATGATGGCCAACGCGGGCCCCTATGGCGGTCCGTACGGCCAGTCTGCTGGCCAGGGGCTGCCTGGAGCAGGGCTGGGCCCACAGCTCCAGAATAAGGCAGGCCTGCCCAACAATATGGCCAGTCAGTTCAACATGGACAAGAAGGCGCCACCGGGTCAAGGCATGCCTGGGATGGTAAGATATTTTTATTTCTGTCCCATACAGGTGGATAAACTCTGTGGCCATCACAGAGGCCTCTTACATTGCTGTAGATTAACCTTGCTGTTTAACTGAAGTCTCTTGAATGGTTCAACTAAATACACATATTTTAAAATTGCACACTTCCTCATATTGAACCTTTTTTACACACTTTTCCTTTTTACATCCAAAGGTAACAAAGGGACTCACACACAGGTCTCTGATAAATAAAGGGCAAGACCTGTTGGCAGACCTGAATCAGTCTTTAGCAGATAGCTTGTTATAAGTGTGTGTGTGTGTGTGTGTGTGTGTGTGTGTGTGAGTGTGAGTGAGGGAGGGAATGGAAGAGGCAGATGAACCAGTTTCTCCACCAACAGAGGACTGACAAGATGTAAACGCTGTGCAGAAAAATCAATCATGTGCATGACTGTCAGGCACCGTTTCCTGGCTCGACTTCCTTTAGCAAGACTTTTTTCAGTATTTAACTTCCTGTCAGATCATTCCCTCTTCATGTCCATCATGGTACAGCTCTTCGATGACGGTAGTCATTTTATCAGGTCCCCACCACCACTGACACTGATGAATTTATTGTGTTTTTCATCTGCTAAATCCCGACTCACTATGCTCCGGTAACATTTTTGTGACTCAAACATTCAGCCTTGTGTAGTAACATGGATGCATCGTCAGTGCAAGTAATGAAATCTCAGGAGAGCGCACCTACTCATGAAGAGGTGGCATCTGTCAAGTTGAAACAACATTTACGTTCGTGCAGTTGAGTAAGAGAGTGAATGTTTGCATGAGGTCCGTTGTGTAATTCCTGCCCTAGCAGTTGTGGGAGGTTAAGTGTTGGGGTCATCAGTTTGTTTCCAATATAAGAAGAGTTCATATTTTCCTGTCCTCCACTAAGGAGGGCGTGGGTTGTGCAGATGTATGTTACAGCGTTCCAGCTTATTACTTTAACAGACCAATCTGAAATTGACAGCAAGAAATCAAATCAGTAGCTAAATCATCTGCAGCGGGTTTCGCAGATATTTCAGATGAACTACGAGTTCTCAAAGGGGAAGCAGCCTGAGTCGACTCCGCAGGTGGCGAGGAGGAACACCATTGACATGGTTGCCTTGTGTGGCATTTTAATGAAGAAGTAGCTTAAATCATAATTACAGTTACCTCAGAGGAATGAACTCCTTTGAAGTGACGTTATAGAGCAACAGAATGCACCTGAACTGCCCCGTCCGCCTGCACTGGAAGTCTGAAAACTGTATGTGAATGTATGGAGAAACATTCATGACCTTGATACAAGAAATGCCCTTAGGTTTTTTATTTTATTTAATTTTTATTTTTAGCTCATATAAACTCTTGATTAAATCAGCGGGTGGATGTTCTCCATCCACTTTTGTTTCCCCTTGTGCGTCTGTCACATGCGATATCTCAAATGGCAATGATTCTTACGAAAGGTGGACTTATTGGAAGTATCCGTCGATCAGTCTCCAATCACTGCAGCGAACAGTAGTCAACAGATCACGGTTCCATTACAGGCGTGAGTTGTTTATTGTGCTTATTGCTATTTGGGTTTAATTAAATACAGGCTTTATCTTTTTTTTTTCTTTTTTTTTTCAACAGAGAAGGGGCTCATTCATTCTTTAGATGGTTTTCCTGTTTTTAATTACAGAGTAGCTGGAAGCCATGTTCGTGAAATAGACTTTTTGCTCCTTTCTTCACGGAGCATTTGAGTGTTTGATTGTCGAATCTTAATTTACTTCTAATTCATGAAGTATTTCTTTTTGAAATTTTTGATTAAAGTCATCAATAAAGCCTTTTTACGTGACAGTAAACGCCTCATCTATGGTCTAATAAATGTTAAGACAAAAATTTAAGTTTTTTTTTTTACACATGGTCAGACTGTGTACTACTACAGCAGGGAGGGGACATTTCAACAAAGTCTTGGAAAAATTGATAATTGATTGGATGTGTTCGCTGCCAGTCTGTTCCTAGATTGATCATTTTGAAGTGGACCCATCACACCTGCTCGTTCTCTAATGCTCGCCGCTGCCTCCTCTCTCTCCTCTCCGTCTCAAGGCCTCTCAGCAGCAGCAACCTGGAGCGGTTGGTGGTGTATCTGTCGGCGGAGCAGCAGCAGCAGTGGGAGGGGCCCAGGTTGGGCTCAGTCCCGTAGGGGCGGGTCCCGGCGCAGCGCCCCCTACTGCGGACCCTGAGAAGCGGAAGCTGATTCAACAGCAGCTGGTCCTCTTGCTCCACGCGCACAAGTGCCAGCGGAGGGAGCAGGCCAACGGCGAGGTACGGCAGTGCAACCTGCCGCACTGCCGCACCATGAAGAATGTGCTCAACCACATGACTCATTGCCAGGCTGGCAAGTCCTGCCAGGGTGAGTCTGCTGAATTATGCTGATTGCTGGTTTTATGCTGTGTGGTTTATATCATGAACACTAGGCAGTGTTTAAAGTTGTAAAGTTATAATGTATCTGCAGCAATTCCTTTTGCTTTTTTCTTTTTTTTTGGCTTGTTCTTGTTTGTTGTTTATACCCCCCTTGGTTTGCCTCCCAGCTTTCCGTTGTACCAACATGAGTTATTCTCTCTCTAGGTGGCTGTTCTACTATAATTTTTCCTTGCTCCGACTTTCATTGAGTCGCCATCTGGACATAGTGTTTTTATACTGAAGGACTTGTACGATAACTTTCTTATTCTCTCTCCTTCCTTTTTCTCTTTCATCTCATCTCATGTTTTTCACTCTGTCACATTCTCACTTATTCTCCCTCTTCTCTCTTTTTCACTTCTCTTCCCCTTTCTCAAACCTTTATCCATTTCCGTCTCTTCCTCTACAGTGGCACACTGTGCCTCATCCAGACAGATCATCTCTCATTGGAAAAACTGCACGCGACACGACTGTCCTGTTTGCCTGCCACTGAAGAACGCTGGAGACAAGAGGAACCAGCAGTGTGAGTGTTTCTTATCATGAAATGATAAAGAATCCTGTTACTAGCCATTTAAAATGCACAACAATGGGCTTGAATCCACAAATGCTCATCCTTTTTTACTCTCCCCTCTCTCCTCCCCACGGCAGCTCTTGTCAACAGTGCAGGGGTTGGTTTGGTGAACTCTTTAGGTTCAGGGGTGCCGGGTGGACAGTCCAACACTCCAAATCTGAACCCTCCCAACCAGATAGACCCCAGCTCCATAGAGAGGGCCTACGCTGCGCTGGGCCTCACTTACCAGGGCAACCAGATGCCACAGCAGCAACCACAGGCCAACATGCCAAACCAGGGGCTGCAGGGGCAGCCCGGGATGAGGACTCTAAACACCATGGGTTAGTTTGTAATGCCACTGTGCATGTGACAAATTATATGCTAACCTCCTGGGATCACTGAGCATGGGTGTTCATTCTTGACCTCGCTCTGATGCAGCAGTCTGTGTTTCCCAATAAAAAAACATATCATTCAAACTCTGTGACTGTCACTTTGCAGGAGGAAACTCCATGGGAGTGAATGGTGGAGTGGGAGTGCAGCCCCCCAACCAGCAGTCCAGCCTACTGCCAGACGCCATGTTGCACAACAGCATGAATGCACAGAGGTATGACTGCTTTTAATTGATCACAGCTGTTTACTTTTTCCTAAGTCAGGCTGCTGTCGTGAAAC
The DNA here is from genome assembly GCF_021018895.1 of Seriola aureovittata. NCBI lineage: Eukaryota > Metazoa > Chordata > Actinopteri > Carangiformes > Carangidae > Seriola > Seriola aureovittata. Next base: position 22,977,354 of record NC_079380.1, read on the forward strand.
AGACTTTCTGAAGTCTCACTCCTCATTATCCTTCTTGTCCTTTTTGTTTCCCTCAGTTTGATGAGTGATGGTGTGGGGAACCTGGGCTCCATGCCCACAGCGACTCCTCCTTCTGCTGCAGGCATGAGGAAGTCCTGGCATGAAGACATCACACAGGACCTCCGCAACCACCTTGTCCACAAACTGTGAGTTTGCTTTGTCTTGCACATGGCCCCAAAAAAAAAAAATCTCACTATGGGCGGCAGCTAGTTTTTCAGCGCAGGGTGTGAATCGGTCGCCTCTGTCCTCAAGTTAATTGCAACTTTGTGTCCTTCCTGTTTGTGCATGTGTGTGTCCTGGAGTAGTGTGCAGGCCATCTTCCCCACTCCCGACCCAGCTGCACTGAAAGACCGGCGGATGGAGAACCTGGTGGCTTACGCTCGGAAAGTAGAGGGGGACATGTACGAGTCAGCCAACAGCAGGGTAAGAAACCAACGACAAAACGCAGAGCATTTAAGTGATGTGGCGTCACTATCAGTTCCCAGTTAAGGGAAGGAAATAAAATGCATATATTTCATCCAGATGTGTCCTGTAACATTCTCCCTCCCTTCTGCTGCATCACCTTCCAGGCGGAGTACTACCACCTGCTGGCGGAGAAGATCTACAAGATCCAAAAGGAGCTGGAGGAAAAGAGGAGGACACGGCTCCAGAAGCAGGGCATGATGCCCGGCCAAACTGGATTACCCTCCTCAGGGCTCCCACAGGGGCCTCCAAGCATGGGACAGCCGCCCATGGCCCCGGGGCAACCCCCAAGTAAGTAAACATACTGTTTTGACCTCCCTACATAGACACACATGAATGCACACACACATACTGCTGGCATGCAAATAATACAAAAAGGAGTTTGAGCTCGACTTGTAAATCAGTAAAAGCTGATCAGCAGTTTCAAATCTTAGATGAAAAAGAGAAAAATCATGTTCACACTCAACCAGTCTAATACACTTAGGTGTAATAAAGTTTGTTTGCCTCACTTTTCTCATTCTTTAAACATCTTTTAGTCGTGGCTTGTTGGTAATCTGTGGTTTTGAAGATGAGCTCTGTCATTTCTGTAACTCTTATCAACCTGTCAGATGGTCCTCACGCCGATCCGTCCATGGCCCGACCAGCTGGACCCAATCAGATGGTCAACAGGATGCAGACCCCAGCAGGTACGTGTAAATGACACTATTACAAAGGCATGTTGAGTTAACAGACGTGGAGAAATGTATTTAAATACCACGTTCCAGTTCTGAGGTCAGTACCAATGTAATCCTGTGGTTAGCCCGCTAGCCACTTTATGCTTAACATCCTGACCATGTTTTTCACCTCCTTTTTTCTGGCTGTGTTTTGTTCATTGACGAACGTTGCTGTAGCGCAGTGTTTTCACTAAGTGAACAAACATTCTTCCCTTAATCCACAGAATGCTTCCACACGTTACCTCTCACACATTTTTACTGTCGCAATTAAACGTTCAGCAGTTTTGCTAGTTTTTCTCAATTTTGCGTCAGCGAAGAAAACGACAGCGTTGTAAGTTGTGTAGTGTAGTGTACTGATTGGCCGACAGGGAAAGCGACGGGTCGTACTGCGCCCCCTCCCGCACTGGAGTACAAGCGCAGCCTGTTATCTGCACACACACTTTGCATTTTGAATTCCGAAAGATCATTAACAACCGAGTCGAATTTGATGTTCAAAAAATAGTTTGATTCAATTCTGACGTCTCTTGTTTTCTGTCCTGTCCACGTGCAGGAATGAACCAGTTTGGTCAGATGGGGATGCAATCGATGGGTCAGAGGTCGACACCTCCTCTTCCTATTAATGCTCCAATGAACCAGGTTGGTATCACTGTCAAATCATGTCCCACAATCGATTCTGAGAAGCTGTTACTGACTGAACCATGGACGTTACACAAATGGCAAAGAATCCGAAAAGACAGAAGAACCATGTTTAGTATTTGACCGTTGTCTGTAATGATGTCAAGATGTCACATGTCGCTTAATGTCTCGTTGGCAGATGGGTATAGGTGCAACAAGGATGGGCCAACCCAATGCCACACAGCTACAGAACCAGTATCTCCCCCCGGGCCAGTTTCCCGGGTCCAGTCCTGGACTTGGTTCTGGTCCTGTTGGCATGAACCAGCCAGGGCCGCAGACTGCAGTGCCACCGGTGAGCATCGAGTGACAGTAGATGAATTGGATTTGTCAAGGGGAACTTGGATCTTTGCAGAATCACGTGATATAATGAAAATCAAACATATTTTCAGTTGCATGTGGGAAACCTGCCAAATTAATGCAAATGAGGAGGAACACAGACACCAACTCTCAGAGTAGCTCTGCAGGAATTGATGAGTAGTGATGAATACTGTATGATTAACTGAACTGTCATCAGGATTTTGGCATATTACTCATGACTGCTGTGAGAGATGGTTTTTCATTGGCTCTATCCAGAACTTTTAAGACTGATTATTTGTGCTCTTTGGCAGGCTCCATGTTTAATGAATTCATTTTATAGGTTTCTAAGAGACTGATTCAGAAATAAAGTGTTGTAAGTTCCAGAGTTTGTATACCTAGTAAAACCTTTCTCTGTAATTAGTCTGACCTATGTTGTTCTGTATTGCTGGATTGATGTTAGTTTAAGCAGAGACTCTTTGCTTGTCTTCTTTCCCTAACTGGTGTCCTGTCCTCTGCAGCAGAACCAGATGTCTACACCGCCTTCCCTCCCAGCCAGCAGCCCTGCACCACAGTCCAACTCTTCGGCTTCAGGCTCCGGAGCCCCCGGGGGCTCCATGGGGTCTGGTAGTGCCAGTGGTGCTGGGCCTCTACCCAGCCTGCCTCCATCCTCCACCCCCACCCAGCCCAACTCCTACCCTCACTGCCCATCCATCCGAACAAACTCCCCGTCACCAGCGCGCAGCCTAACGCCTCAGCCCCATCAAACACCCCCCACGTTACCGCGTTCGCAGACCCCACAGCCACAGACCCCCGGCACACCCCAGCTGCCACAGCAGCAGCACCCCCAGCAGCAGCAACAACAACAACAACAACAACAACAACAACAACAACAACAACAACAACAACAACAACAGCAGCAGCAGCAACAACAACAACAACAACAACAACAACAACAACAGCAGCAGCAACAACAGCAGCAACAACAACAACAACAGCAGCAGCAGCAGCAACAACAACAACAACAGCAGCAGCAGCAGCAGCAGCAGCAACAACAACAACAGCAGCAGCAGCAACAACAACAGCAGCAACAACAACAAGCTTCACAGAAACAACCATCAGGGCAGACAGTGAACTCTGAGAAGGCCAATCAGCTTCCACAGCAGGCGCTTGGGGGCGTGGCTTCCTCAGGCCCCCAAGCAGGTCAGCCTTCTTCAGTGCCCAACCAGAATGCTCATGTGCCGCTGCAGCTGCCCCAGACCCCAGTGAGTAGATCACCCTGCACAACTTTCCCCAACACAGACTTATTTTTCTTAAACCTCATGTTTGAGTCGTACTTAAGTAGTTAGTCCTTGAAATAGAAAAGCAACAAAAAGCAAAGGTTTCCTTTTTGTGGATTTTAACTTGCCATTTCTTAAACCTCATTCGATCTGTCCCCGATCTTTTGTCTCAGCTATCTGCGAAGCCTTCCCTGACGGCAGATGGCCAGGTATCCTCTCCGGCCTCGGTCAACAGCAGTACCAATCCCAGCTCCCAGCTCGCTCCGGCAGATGGCCCCGCCCCCAGCCAGGAAGACGTTAAAATGGAGGTGAAGAAGCAGGAGGACGACGACGAAGGGGCTGACGCACAAGGAGAGGGCAAGGGGAAGATGGGCAAAGGTCAACCTGACGTGAAGACGGAGGAGAAACCAGAGGTGAGACTGTCCACGGTGACGTACTGACACTTCAGGGTGTGAAAACCTGTATTTCAGATCTGAAAGTTTGATTATTTGATTGATTATAGTGATTTAGGTCTTAAATTCGTTTTTTATAAATAATCACATTGATGAGGAATTCATTACACTGACGTTTAAATCTTCCTCTCAGATAAAGAAAGAGAAGTCGTTTGGAGACGGGTGTAAAGGCGAGCCCATGGACACATCTTCGTCTTCGGTGCCGTCGTCGGTAGCAACGGGTGAAGACAAGAAGCCGGAGGTGAAGAAAGAGCCCAAAGAGGAAGAGGAGGGTTCAGGGTCAACGGGCACCAACAGCTCCCCAGCCAGCGCTCAGAGCAAGAAGAAAAGTAAGTTTTGAATCTTGACTCACTTGAGAAAACGCAGCTTTAATAAGAAGAACTGAGACCTAAAGAATGGAGAGTCCAAAAGAGAGAAAACTATCGTAACTGTGTCGCTATATTCACTTTGATTTCACCAAAACGTCACCACAAAACATCAGGTGTTTGCAGACGCGTATGAGACGAGGGTCGGAGGTACAAATATATCTTTTTGAATAAAATGATGATAATAATAAGAAGTGAAAGAGCTTGCCAACTGTCGGGGGGGGGGGGACGCCTTCAGTAACTTTTCCTTTACCCGTGCAGAAGGTAATCCATTTCGAAACCCCTCCTTTTTGTTATTGATTTATTTCCTCTCTCTCTTTCTTTTCTAAATGTAAAACCAGACTTCCAGCTCGTCTCTGTAAAACTCTTTGCCCCTTTGCAGACACACCTCTCTCGGCTGTGTAGGAGGGGGCTGGCGAGGCTTGAAGGGGTTAATATGAACATGTGCTGTAAAGTTGAAATACATGTGTGACCCTGTACAAATTGCACATTTTGGTTATGGAACGATTCACTGATGCACCGACTGTACACTACACAAACATGTGTTGTGTCCATTTGTTGAATATCTAGTAAAAAAGATCTTTTTAGAAAGAACTAAACAAAACAAAACAAACTAAACCCACCCGTGCTCCCCCGGTGGAGTCGTGACGGGACGTTAAAAGACCAGAAAAGCGCCAGTTTTATCACATTGACTCTGGGCTGACACCGCGGCTTCTGTACCCAGAATCCTCCTCTGTCTGATGATGTCCCGCAGGTGTCGTTAAATGCCACAATGCTGCGTGATGCGGTCAGTGGAGTCTCACTGCCGGATCATCCTCAAGTCCTGCCTCTTCCTCTCTTCCTGCTTTTACCTGCCATCTCTCAAGCTCTCTCATTTCTCATCCGTTTTTTTTATTGCTCCCCCTTTTCCAGTCTTTAAGCCGGAGGAGCTGCGTCAGGCTCTGATGCCCACCCTGGAAGCTTTGTACCGGCAGGACCCTGAGTCCCTTCCCTTCCGTCAGCCGGTGGACCCCCAGTTACTGGGAATACCCGTACGTATTCGAACTAGTAACAAAACTAACCTGGTAAGGGACTGCACTGGCTGCCATTTTGCTTCAACTCCTCTGAAAACGTAGTTTTTTTTTTTTTCCATTGTTTGTTTTACTTTTTTTCATCTTTAATATTTTTTCTGCTTTGTCATAGTTGTCATACTTTCAGAATTTATTTTATATATCTGCTTCAGTTACTTTAACCTTTTTTTTTTAGTTGATTTTTCTCCCATTGCATGTCAGAAGTTAAGAAAATGAAATTAAGAGTGTGTGTGAGTGTGTTTGTGTGGGAGTGTGTGTGTGTTTGTGTTTGTGTGCGAGTGTCTGGGTGTGTGTTCTCTTTTCTGAAACTTCTTGTCATTTGTAAATCAAAGCAATGAGTCTCATGAACCTTTGCCTTTGCTTTGATGGAACTGTGGAGGAGAAGCACAAAAAGTAAATGATAAATTCAAACCAGACAGAAATAAAAACATTTAAAAACTTTATTGTTTTAGCCGCACAGTATTAGGTGACCCAAACATCCATCAGAGTATTTTGCATAATTGATTAATGGCTGCTTGTCTTTAATGCTCCAAAAACAAATAAATGAAATGTCACCACATTGTATTTCAATGGGAATCATAATTTGCTTTAAACCGTAACAGAGGTTCATGAGCCAGTTGCTTTCATTTATCACTTTAATTTGTTTGACTTTTGCCCTTTTTGTCATAAAGTTTTCAGTTTTTTTTTTTTTTTTTTTTTTTAATTTGAATCATTTCATTTCAATCATTTTTTTTGTAGTGTTCATCCTTTTTATTCCATTGCTAGCTTTCTAGTTCAGTTCCTCACCAGTAGTAGTGTGTCAGTGTTCAGGTGGGCAGTGTGTAGAGGTGGGACAATACCTTTACCCTCACTGCATCCAAATTAGGGGAGAGGAACAAAAAAGTAGTTGATAAGACTAAATATTCACGTCCCTACAGGTACAAATCATGATTGTATTGATAAGTGATAGTGTCAGTCCTCCCGCTGCCTCGGACATTAGAGCAGTGATGAGCGAGCGCCAGGCTATTGGCTCACCTCTCCTTCAGGAACCTCCGCAGTCAAGTGATGCAACTTTGCACTGTTGTGTAGTTGTACGACGCCATTTTCAGACAAACATTCAGCCGCTTATTTGAAAATGGAAGTTTCTCACAAACTGGTGGGATTTTTTTCTTTTTTTTTCTTTTTTCTTTTTCTTTCTTTTTTTAAGCGCTGAATTGTTGTGATATAAATTTGGCCCTGCAGGTTGGTGTGGTAATATGCATCACTTGTTTGTTCATGTGAGTGGTTCCATTCAGAGATGAGGGTCTGTTTCCTAACTCTTGTTGCCATGGTGACACGGAGATGGACCCTGCTCTTTGAAACTCACACCTCCTCTTTTTTTTTTTTTTTTTTTTTTTTTTTGGGTGAATCTCCAAAAAGCCTTTTCTTTTCCCTCGCCCTCTTCTCCGCTCCTCCTTTCAAAACAGTGTTTTTTGTTTTGAGAAGAAGTGGAGGACAGACGAGGCGAACAGAAAAACAACTTGGAGACTCATCCGTCCCTCTTACATTTGCTTCACCTCAGCACTGTTGGCTTTAACTCCGTCATCATATTGCTGCTCATGCTGCTGCCGTTGTTAATGCCAACCGCTATGTTGCCAAAAACAGTAAATCTCTTGTCTGCCTGTTGCTGTTGCCACTGCTCTGTTCTTCTTGGTTTTGCACCCTGATCGCTACAAAGGCCTGAAAGCTTTGATTGCACAGAACCTTTCCCCTGGCTGTCAAACAGTGTTAATCCCTGTGTGGCAAAATGAGGAAATGTACTTTTATTTTTTATTTTTTTAAAACACAAATTGGTAAAAGGCGATCGCAGGATCACAATGCCGGGCTTTAGTTGCAATACGATAAAATAAAATGCATCTGTAGCTAGTTTTGAAATCTTTGCCTGTGGTTAAATGAGCAGCAGAGGACCGGACTGACTCGTGGCGGTTGCCTGGTCCCTGCTGCGCAGCACAGAGACCGACTTGATTTTTAAATGTAGGGTGCAAAGCAGAGAGCTGGAGGGCAGAAGTTGTCATGTCTCTCTGTTTGCACACGAACCTTCTTCTCTGCAGCGCTCAACAACATTGTCCCCCTGCACCCTCTTCTCTCCCTACTACTCTGGTCCCGCCCGGTCGACTGCGACGCCTTCATCACACCTGACGGCCACAACGATGACGATACTCTTCCTCCCTATCTCTCTCATCTTCCTCCCTCGGACGGCCAAACCGTTCCACCATCTTGCTACTCTTTCCTCTCTCCCTCCTCTGACCCTTCTCAAATTTCCCTTGACCTGCCGCTCGAATCCGGACGGCGCCCTCCGAACCAGGACTACTTTGACATTGTGAAGAACCCCATGGACCTGTCGACCATCAAGCGGAAGCTGGACACAGGACAGTACCAGGAGCCTTGGCAATATGTCGAGGATATCTGGCTGATGTTCAACAACGCCTGGCTGTACAACCGCAAGACGTCCCGCGTCTACAAGTACTGCTCCAAGCTGGCGGAGGTGTTCGAGACGGAGATCGACCCCGTCATGCAGGGCCTGGGATACTGTTGTGGGAGGAAGGTGAGGCTGCCTGTGCAGGTGTACAGAGACTAAATATTCCCTTCAGTGAAGACATTTTCCCTTTTCTTTATTGAGCTAATTTACGGTCAGGATTGTGTTGTAAAGGAACAGTTTGACATTTGGGGAAATGCCTTCCTGCTGAGAGTTAGATGAGAGGACAGTCTCCTGTCTGTGTGGTAAACATGCAGCTACAGCCAACAAGCCGCTAGCTGTAGCCTTATATTGAACTGACAAATACGAGAGTGATATCAATCTTCTCGTCTAACTCGCTGCCAGGAAGTGAATAAGTGTGATTTCCCCAAAATGTCCAACCAGGAGTTTGTCTTCATTTAATCTCCAGTTTTCCTCAGATAACCCGTTTGCAAACATTTCTTTTCGTCTCTTTTGCAGTTTGAGTTTTCCCCTCAAACTCTATGCTGCTATGGAAAACAATTATGCACCATCCAACGGGACGCCGCCTACTTTAGCTACCAGAACAGGTAAGGGCTTTCGACACATTGGAGCGTACACACACACACAAACACACACACACACACACACACACACACACACACACACACACACACACACACACACACACGCAGAGATCACAGACCAACAGCATTCACAAAAGTTTTTTATTCACATTTAGACACTTTGCAGCCAATGAGATCAGCTCGTTTGTGTCTTGCTGTGTTTTTGCACATTGGTTATATTTCCTTACAGCATAGCATCAATCAATCAGTGCAATCACAGATGAGTTTTAATTTGGCTTCAAATGGTTACCCTGGCACCATCTCTATCTCCATAGTTCACCGTTTTTTAATTTTCATCATGTCGTCATTCATAAAGTGGGCTCCTGTCTTCTTCAGCAGTTATTCTTTATTTGTTGCACCATTTGTTTCCCCACTGAGTAAATTTACATGCACAAAACATATGACTGCTCGCATTTTCTGATATTGCGTAAATAGAGGAGGGGGAGGGAGGGGGGGTCCATTCTCACCAACAGAAGAAAGGTTCCCACTTTATAAATGAACTGAAAGGATGATGGGTCTCTGTTGCTTTACCATTTATTTATTTTTCTCCTCATTCACCCTTTCATGTTTGGAGACTCGTATCCTCACTCCCGTCCTCCTCCACAGCTCCTAGTGGTCTCTCATGTTGCTGTAATGTTGTTGTTGTTTACCACTGGACGTCTGACGCTAATCTTTGCTTTGCCTTGGCTCTCTGTCCTCTGTTGGTTGTTGTTCACATCCTGTCCGTCCCCCCCCCCCCCCCATGTCCTCCCTCCCCCTCTCTGTCCCTCCATTGTCTCCGTCTGACCTGTAACGATTTATTTCACGCTTTTTTAATATCATTTTGACCTCCCCCATCTCCCCCCCCTCCCCTTCTCCCCTTCTCTCCCTCCTTTTTTTAACGCTTGTGATGTCTGCATTGGCCTGCTTTGGTGTGACCAATCATCCACTCCGAAATTTACGCGCAAAATCAAAACACCCGCCCACACAAAAACCCTGCATCACGATTGGCTGCTGGCGACGACCTACCTTGCCCTCTGCCTCCTCCTGTGTGTCCGCCCCCTGGCCTGTCCTGCCCTGCCCTGATTGGCGGCTGCTTCTTCGTGCCCTCTCTGTGATTGGCTGTGCTGATGGCGAACGGTGTAGTTCACCAAAATATGGGCTTCTTGCTGACAGGTACCACTTCTGTGAGAAGTGTTTCAACGAAATCCAGGGCGAGAGTGTTTCCCTGGGGGATGACCCCTCCCAGCCTCAGACGTGAGTACCACCCAACTCTCCGCCTTCCTTTCACACACAACAGATAACGGCTCTCGCATCAAGTAGCGTCTATCCAGATGAGCAGTCCTGCAACATCACCAAGACAACACAAGCATCAGAACCCTTTAACATCCAGTATTTCCCCTTGTATTTCCTGTAGGATGTCCACAGTGTCTGACAGTATCACACACATATATATTCAGCTTGTTTCTTATTGAAGCTGTACGGTGTTTACTCTCTTTACCCCAAACAGAGTTCTGTGGGACTGAGTGATGTTTGTAGTTACTGACCTCAGTGTCCGAGACAGAAAGATCATGAATATCATGTTTTTTCTAGCTTGTTGAAATGTGTAAGATAAACAGAAGTGTTGAGTAAAGTTGTGCAAAGACATTTAAAAAAAAAAAAAAGAAGAAAAATTCAATCAAAGCAGCAGATGCTTGATTTTCCTGATGTTTAGTCTCAAGTATGGGTGAACACTGAATACTACATTTCCCATAATGCAACTGGGTTGTAACTTTTATTGGCCCCTCCCTGCACATTCAGTTTCTATCAGAAGCTCTGTAAAAAGCTTCAAGTCTTGAACATGGGTCGAGATAACCCTTGATGACATCACTGTGACATCATCCAGGTTGTTTTCTCAAACACCTGAAGACGTTGTTGAGTTGTCGTAGTGGTGATATTAGCACTGCTCATGATGAATAAACAAAACTTCACGTGTGTCCTTTTTAAAACATGAATCCCTCTGTTTTTTTATTTGCTGATTTCATCCTTTATTATATAAATCTTATTTATTTACATTATTACATCATATAGTTTAATTCTTTCACTAACTAACCATCATGTTTTATTTAAGCCCTGTTTATATCTCATCTTAAAGGTCGTGTGTACAAATAATCAGTGTAACAATAAATTGTGATAAGAATATGTAGCTGGTGTTTTGAATCTCTTTAAGCATTTCCTGAATTTTTGGAAACAGGATTCTGCAGTTTACAGGTGAAAACATTGATGACTTTGTTGTGTCAGTTACAGAAGTTTGTTTTCTGGTATTTCCCACAGGTCCATCAACAAAGACCAGTTCCAGCGAAAGAAGAACGACACACTTGATCCTGAGTTGTACGTCCGCTTCTTATCTCGTTAACCTTTATACCGCTGCAGGATGATGTGGATATTATGTATTTAGTCTAGATTTTATATTTAGATGTTTGTTTTTATTCAAGCTGTTGGATTAGGTTAATGTGATTAAGTGATTATTATTTGTGAAATATAGCAAGCAGATAAAATATATTTTAGTTATTGTTATTTAACAGCAGCGCAGCTCCTGTAGAAGAACCAGTGTTTCCATCATGTGTGAAATGTCGCCTTATTAACTTTGATTGTTGTCGTCTGCCTTTTGTCTCCTCTCTGCTCAGGCTTGTGGAATGTACCGACTGTGGCCGTAAAATGCACCAGATCTGTGTCCTGCATCATGACACCATATGGCCGTCAGGGTGAGCCAGCTACCACGCACGCACACGCTCTGTACATTGCTGATCTGTGACTGGGTCTGGAAAATGAATTTGGCCTTTTGTGTTCTTTGATAAGCTCCAGAATCGGTACAGATGCTGTAGAAAGTACATTTCTCGGTCCCTCCAGAAAGTCACGATCTCGACTCATTTTTGTCCAATCGCGGCAACTTTTCCCACAAATTTGACCAATCATCAAAGTTTTCCCACGAGTTGAACCAATCACACCAGTCCCTGCACCAAACTCACTTCCTTGTTTCTGGGGTTGAAGCTTGTTTGTGAAGCTGCAGACGTGTGTGACACGAACGTCCCACATTTACCAACAAGCTGTCACTGTTAAAGACCGTGTGAAGACATTCCCAGATGTTTTACACGAAAGCAGAGTTAAATAGTTTTGCAGCTGAAATAAAATATCTACAGTTCAAATAATCCGGTTGATATTTATCTACAGTTTTAAGCTGTTGAAGATCCGATCATCACTCAAGAGTCCGTCATGTAGAGAGCTGATAAAAACATATCATATTGACATTTAAGGTGTATTGATTGATTTCCAAACGTCAATCACACATCAAGTAACACTCAAGGAAACATTCCACCTTAAAAGATGCCAGTAGCTGCCGGTCGCCTCTGAGCTGCTGAGTGAATTAAATCATTAATCAGTAAAGATGAAAAGAGAGAAAATATAATTTCAGTCATCATTCACTCCTGATGAAACTGGAAACTGCACTGGATTTATTCTCACTGGTGCAAGTTGTCTTCAGTTTTAATGAATAATTATAATTTATTATTTTTAATGAAGATAGTGACAATTTTTTTTGCAATTTTTATTTTCTCCCTCAGATTCATTGCATAAAAAAACATCGCAATTTTTAAGAAAAGCTGCCAAAAAATCAGGTGTTTCAGCTGCAAGAATCCCCCTCCAAAAAAAAGCCTGTGAAATTCTGGAGGGACTGAGTCGTTAAGCCTTGACACACATTTTCATTTAGCTGCAGAGAATGCTGTCTTTAGCAAATTGTTAAAGCTCATAACAGCGTACCGACATTTTGAGGAGCAGTTTGGAAACTGAAAATATGTAGGTGTTTCACATCAAGACTAAAGGGCGGCTGCAACAGATGCACAAAGGTCTTGCAGCTCGAGTGAGAAACGAGTCTTAAAGTTTGATTTCCCTTCATGTGTGATCTGTTTGTAATTAAAAGATGGAAGCAACTTCTGAGTCATTACAGTTGTTTAAAGAAAGAGAGACTGACATCAAAGGCCAAATCACCTCTTGATTAAAGCCACTTCATCACTGTCAACGATGCTGATTGTGACGGAGCGGATGGTAACCTGCAAGTTTAACCATTTACTCTTTTATTTCCCCCCTAACCACCAGCTTTGTGTGCGACAACTGCCTCAAAAAGGCAAATAAGACGCGGAAAGAGAACAAATACGCAGCCAAAAGTAAGTGGAGTGTGTCTGTGTTTTCATCTGAGGTGTTGATACTTTTCTAATTTTGATTTGATTTGTATAATGTAGTCAGTAATTGAGATTTCTGCCACGGCTGCTCCGCGGTTCATATCTTCTTGCCTTGTCTGTTTCCTTCTCTCCGTGATCGACATATTCACCTCACTCCCTCTGTGAAAAACAACCTGCAGACAGAGCCAGTGGCTTTCAGTATAAATGTTTTAATGTGGAGTTTGAAAGAGGAAGTAGGGAGAGAGAGAGAAAAGAGGAACAAAAATGAAGGCAAATTTGCAAACTATAAAATAAACATGGACATGACAGAAGGAGGAAGGGTATAACTTTTCGCTGTTACATCACCGCCGTCACTGAGTGCTCTTAAAAAAAAACACAAAGGTGTGTCTCATGAATGAGAAGAGTTGCCGTACAAAAGGTACCACCGCCAGTGTGACGGTCAGCGGTCTGTGTGTGACCGTCTCCAGAAACTGAGAATCCTGCCGGGTAGTTTACACCGAGGAAAACCCGAGGGCACACAGCTCTGTTATTATGTGAAACTGTGTCTGCTAATTAATATCAGATTCAAAGGATGTTGTGGTTAGAAAATATTCAAACGTACTGACGTTTCATACGAGGTGAGGCAGCGTTTATCAGCCATCTAGACACATCAGAGCCTGTTTGGTTTAATATGTAGATCCTCATCTTTTAAGAAAAAAACATTTAATTTCCTGCTTTATTTGTTTTCTGTGCAACTAACAACTTCAAAACATGAACCAAACTATGATTTCACTGAATAATTTTACCGCTGATTGAATTGTCTTTTTAGCTCAGATATTTTCCCATCAATCCACTCTCTAATAAACTAAAGAACTTACAGGAAACACAATCCTTCATCTGGATAATAAAAAATAATGATTTTATTTGATTATTTTATTATCATTAATAATCCACCTCTTTCTTTGTTTGGCAGGGCTTCCCCAGACCAAGCTGGGGAGCTATTTGGAGTCACGAGTGAACGACTACCTCAAGCGGCAGATCAACATTGATGCTGGCGAGGTCACCATCCGAGTGGTCCACGTCTCGGACAAGGTGGTCGAGGTCAAGCCGGGCATGAAGTCCAGGTAGGAGGTTGAAGTTCTGAGTTTTAACGAGTTGGTGAGACAAACAGCAACAAATGTTTAGGTCCTGCAGCAGGTCAGACGCCTGGCCCGGGTTAGATGATCCGGAGCTGGACACACGTTTTACACAGCAGCATTTGCATCAGGGTGAAGTAAGTTTGTAATGATCAGCGGCGCTCGTATCATCAGTAGCTGTGATCAGACAAAGTTTCCTGAGGGGAAACTTTGCTCAAGCAGCAGTTCCTCCACATCACTGCAAAGACAAATGCACATTGTTGTAGCTAGGCAACAGCCGGACTGGCCACGGTGCACAGAGGAGAAGGTAACCCAACAAGAGGGAGTTTGTTTACTGAACATGTGGTGGAACATAAATGCACATTAACAAGTTGGATTTCAGAGGCAACAATAGATTTCCAAACCTCGCACAGCTGCAGCTGCACAACAGCGTTTGAGGGTTGGAGTTGTCGAGTTAATTTAAACATTAAGAAACACAGTATTGATGCCAGGTCATAATCCGTTTCTGCGTCTGTTCTGTGCTGCGGTTGTCGTATTCTCTCATTTTGAACCGGCTAATTATGAGACGAACGCTGCAACGTGACGATGTTCTCCTGCTGTGTTACCGTGGTTACTGTCACTCAACGACGACAACATCTGAAATGTTCCTGTGCAAAACTCGTAGAACCTCTCAGTCACCGCTCGCTGACGGGACCTCGCAAAACAGGCTGAGGTGACAGAGGGACACGTTTTAATGGATGTATTATTGGATTGAAGCTAATTTAGCTACTTGTACATGGACTGTTACTATGGTTACTATCGCTCAGTGCGTGAAAACGCGAAATGTTCCGGTGCGAAACTCATAACCCCTCAGCTGCGATCCCAGTTGTATCCAGGGGGTCGGGTCGTAATAGTGAACACTGATTTTAGTAGCAGGTGGTGAAATGATTCATCAATAATGTCACATTTTTACTCAGAAATTCCAATAAGCGAATTAAAGTCTGTGTGATCAGTATGTGACGGTGTCTCCACATGGGTTCTGCTTGGACAGTCCAAGTTTATTTATTTTTTTATTCCCACTCTGTCCCTGAATACTAAGAAATATTAAGAAATGACTTACTGGTTATCAGCAGCAGAAACCACAGCGAGCAGCAAGAATCTCTCCTGTCTGTCTGTGTGAAAAGAAACCACAATTTGATTTTGGGACGGTTTGCATTCACCTTGGGACGGTTAAAATACTTTTTCGGGACAGTGGTGAAAAAAGTGAGTCTGGAGCCGTGATTTAAAAACATGTTGTATTTCATCTGTTTTTCTCACCTGGCTGTTGTTGTTGTTGTTGTTTTTGTTCATCCAGGTTTGTGGACAGCGGAGAGATGTCCGAGTCCTTCCCGTACAGGATGAAAGCCTTGTTTGCGTTCGAGGACATTGACGGAGCGGACGTGTGTTTTTTCGGCATGCACGTCCAAGAGTACGGCTCGGACTGCCCGCCCCCCAATCAGAGACGAGTGTACATCTCTTACCTGGACAGCGTGCACTTCTTCCAACCTCGACACCTCAGGACCGCCGTCTACCATGAGATCCTGATAGGCTACCTGGAGTACGTCAGGAGGCAGGGGTAAGAGAAAAGTTTAGACCCTCTTAAAACATGAAAATCCAAAACTGAGCAGCTGAAAACTATTTCTCCAAATGAAAACTCAGAGCATCAGCTTCAACATTAAGATTGAGCCCGTTATGCAGCGTAAAGTCATTCCTGTATTCATTAGGCTTTGTGTTCCAGACGCTGCTACAGATGAAAATGAGTAAGCAGATGGACTAAAAGGAAATCAGTTTACACTAGTTTAGTGGCCTCAGTGAATACAACCTCATGTCTCCCTGTTTCAGGTTTACGACGGGTCACATCTGGGCCTGTCCGCCCAGTGAAGGGGACGATTACATCTTCCACTGTCACCCAATGGACCAGAAGATCCCGAAGCCGAAACGCCTGCAGGAGTGGTACAAGAAGATGCTGGACAAGGCTGTTGCTGAGCGCATTGTCCACGATTACAAGGTGAGACGTTCTTCACATTCAGTGCACTGCAGTTAACATTGTGATTTCACTGCAGAAAGCCAGTTCCCAGGATGTTCAGTGATTTGACTCTTTTGAATTTTGCAAATACTGTTGAGAAAACAATCTCGCCACATGAAAGTGCATTTACCAGCTGTTCTGGGGGCTTTCAATCATATCACATTTTAAAGATTCAAATTTAATGACAACTTGGCATACTCCATCTGGCAAAGAATATCATGAGATATGATTGAAAGCCCCAGAACAGCCACTAAATGGACCCTGTTGTGAGATTGTGTCCTCGAGCGTTTTTATTCCTCCACGCCGACGACAGTCAGAGCCATGTTGTCCGTCCCATTCTTGTGGACACGATATCTCAGCAACACCTCGACATAACTTCTTCAAATTTGGCACAAATATTCACTAGCACTCAAGGATGAACTGATTCGATTTTAGGGGTCAAAGGTCAGAAGTCAAGGGCGTTGTGACCTCAGGAAACATAGTTTGTGGCCTTGTGAACGCAATATCTCCACAGTACCTTGAGGGAATTAACTTAAATGTGGTGAAAAGATTCACCTGGACTCGAGGACGAACTGATTAAATTCATGTGGTCAAAGGTCGAGGTCACGATGACCTCACAAAACATGATTTTTGGCCTTGCAATATCTCGAGAACTCCTCAAAGGGAGTTCTACTTTCATAACGTTTTGTTGTTTCCGTTGACGGTGCCAAAGCTCATTACGACATTAACAGCATCACAAGAATTTAACGGTCGTCTCTTTGTCCGTCTTCGTCCCGCAGGACATCTTCAAGCAGGCAACAGAGGACCGGCTGACCAGCGCCAAGGAGCTGCCGTACTTTGAGGGCGACTTCTGGCCAAACGTGCTGGAGGAGAGCATCAAGGAGCTGGAGCAGGAGGAGGAGGAGAGGAAGAGGGAGGAGAACAGCACCTCCAACGAGAGCACCGATGTGAGTAGAGTAAGAGTCCGCACGTATTCAGCCTCATTTATGTCATAAAATATACATATATAAATATAAATGGTGTGTACTGAAATTGACCTTTTTAAACATTCACAGGCCACAAAAGGAGACAGCAAGAATGCCAAAAAGAAGAACAACAAAAAGACAAGCAAGAACAAGAGTAGCTTGAGCCGAGCCAATAAGAAAAAACCAGGGATGCCCAACGTTTCCAATGACCTCTCCCAGAAACTCTACGCCACCATGGAGAAACATAAGGAGGTATGTGTGATTGTAGCCAAAGATATTTATTGTTTTATTGGATTATAAAACAATGAGAACATTAAAGTGACTCGTGTCATCAGAGTTGTTACGTCGACTCTGCGTCCGGGACCTTTACCTTCACCAACAGCAGACAAATAGTGGATTAAAGCACCTGTGATCTATACGTCTGTTTTAACAGTGGATCACGTGATCACCTGTATGTGAAGGGTGTTGCTTATAGTGATGAACCCACACAAAGTTCCCCTGAGCTCTGCGTAGCATTTCAGCTCATCAAACAAGTAAACGTGGATGTAAACAATGCACCACTTTAAAATATAATTAATTTGCTTTACAAATATTTTAAGGGAAAGGAAATGTATTTGATATGTTTTGTTAGACCGAAAGGAAACACACGAAACCCTTTTACATTGATGGATAACATTACCTGTTAATGATCGCTACATGAGGAAAAAATTAACACTATTCAGTAATTGTATATTAATAAATTGTGAACAGAGGATAAAAGAATCCGCAGGAATGACAAAAGGACAGGATGCTTTTAGCTCCGTATCAGAAACGATCTCCGTGCAGACTCACACACACATACCTGCGCAGTCACGTACACTGGGCATGTGTGAGCCGGTGTAAACAGGAAACAGATTGTCTACTCTGCAGTTGATTAGTTGCAAAAAAAATACTACGATCGAGGAACAACAAAGACAGCTGCAGCGTTAAAATACAGAGTTTAACCGAACAACAGCTGCTAGCAAAGACAACAAGGTCGGTAACGCCTGTGATTCGTTATGTGTGTCGTGTGGACGGGAGGAGGAAACGTAGCAAAGAGATCAGTAGTGCGTACAAAGCATCACAGATGACCCTCTCCCCTCTATTCCCAGGTCTTCTTCGTCATCCGCCTCATTGCCGGCCCCACCGCAAACTCCCTGCCCCCCATCACTGACGTGGACCCCCTGATGGCCTGCGACCTGATGGACGGCCGCGACGCCTTCCTGACTCTGGCCAGGGACAAGCACCTGGAGTTCAGCTCCCTCAGGAGGTCCAAGTGGAGCTCCATGTGTATGTTGGTGGAGCTGCACAACCAGAGCCAGGACCGCTTCGTCTACACCTGCAACGAGTGCAAACACCACGTGGAGACCCGCTTCCACTGCACCGTCTGCGAGGTGAGAATCCAGAATCTCTCTTTTGATACGAGACCCTGTGAATATTTTAAATACTGTGATGTGTTTTTCATGTTGAGAAATCTTGAAATGAAACACTGAGAGGAAAACGTTCTCCAGTTGGGCAGTAATGTTAGTCAGCTGACGTTTCTCAGAAACATCGTATTTCAGAGAACAAATATTCAGGTTTTCTCTTTCATGAACTGGCTGCTGAATAAATAAGGAAAGAGATTTTTTTTTTTAAACAGAAACCTGGTGAATAAACAGATGTGCTTTTTTGTTTTCCTCCCTCCCCTCCAACTGGGAACAGTGAAATTCCCTTGTATTTCAGTCAGTGTTGTTGTAACTCCACTGCAATGTGGATCTGTTGACTTGACTGTTTTGAATTCAGTGGCATCTGCAAGTCCAGACAATACTTCTGTTGGCTGGAGTGTTTATTCTCAGCATTCCCAGATTACAGTGAGAAAACTTCATGTTGAAAGATTGACACTCGAGACTCACTCGTGTGTTTCAGCGCTACAGTTGCACAACTTTACAGAACTTTGCAAAGTTTAGCGACTGTGCAATGAGATGGATTTTTAACTTGTATTAATTAATGAAGTGCTTGTATTCATGATTATTCTCCCATCCCTCTTCTTTCCTTTCCCTCCCCAGGACTATGACTTGTGCATCACCTGCTACAACACTAAAGGTCATGAGCACAAGATGGATAAGCTGGGGCTTGGGCTAGACGACGACAGCAACAACCAGTCAGCAGCAGCTACCCAGAGCCCTGGAGACTCCCGTCGCCTCAGCATCCAGCGCTGCATCCAGTCACTGGTCCACGCGTGCCAATGCCGCAACGCCAACTGCTCCCTGCCATCCTGCCAGAAGATGAAGCGCGTCGTTCAGCACACAAAAGGCTGCAAGCGCAAGACGAATGGCGGCTGCCCCATCTGCAAGCAGCTCATCGCTCTGTGTTGCTACCATGCCAAACACTGTCAGGAGAACAAATGTCCCGTCCCGTTCTGTCTGAACATCAAGCAAAAGCTGCGGCAGCAGCAGCTGCAGCACCGACTCCAGCAGGCCCAGATGTTGAGGAGAAGAATGGCCAGCATGCAGAGGGTGGGGCAGCCGGCTGGAGGGCCACCGGGAGGACCTGTGGTAGGACTTCCATCACCAGGGAACAACGGTACCACAGCACCCAGTACCCCAACGTCTGGGGGAACCCAACCCCCAACCCCTCAGACCCCAACTCAGACCATGCCTCCAGTCCAGCAGCAAGGAATGGGCCCAGGACCTGGAGTCCAGCAGCAGCAACAGCAGCCAGGTGGGATGCCCTCACAGGGTGGCATGCCTCCTCAGCACACCCTCCACCACCAGTTTCAGCAGATGGCAGGTGGAGGTGGTGGGGCTGGAGGGATGATGAGTTCTCCCCAACATCAGCAGCAGATGCTTCCTCAGGTCCAGCAGCAGCAGCAGCAAGGTGGAGCAGGGACCAACCCTCAACAGCTCCAACAGCACCCCAACAATTTGCCTCCATATGCCAGCAGACCCCCGGGCTCCTCCCCAATCCACCAGTCCCAGGGCAAACCAGTCCTTGGGTCTGCAACACCCCCTCAGCAACAGCCTGGTGCTACTGTCATGGCTGCAAGCGTTGGGGGCCAGCAGCCTCCGAGCCAGTCGCAGGTCCAGCCTCAACTTCCACCGCAGCAACAGCAGCCTCCCTCTGGCCCCCCACCGGCAGCCGTAGAAATTGCTATGAAGATCCAACAAGTGGCAGATGCTCAGAGGAAGATGGCTCTGCAAAGACAGGCAGCTGCAGGCTTGATGCCTCCCCACCCCCACCATCAACAGGGTCAAGGTCAACAGATGAGCATGGGGCACCCGGGGGCAGTAGGAATGGTCGGACCCCAGGGCATGGCACCACAGACGGCAGCGGTGGCAGCCGCTCGGGCCCACATGGATCAACAACAAGGCGCTCCACCAGGGATGATGGTTGGCGCTGGGGGGCCCATGCAGCAACCCCCTCCGCAGGGTAGTCTGCCCCAGGGCCAGCTCCCCCCTCAGGTGCAGCTTCAACAGCAGAGGATGGGTGCACCACTTCAAAACCCTCAACAGCAACAACAGCAGTGGGCAAGCCAGGGGATCCCTCCCCAGCAGAGACAAGCGATGATGAACCAAATGGGCCATCAAGCCATGATGACCGCTCAGCAGCAGCAGCAAATGCAACAACAACAACAGCAGCAACAGCAGCAACAGCAGCAGCACCAACAAGCTCAGGGCCACGCTGCCTTGATAAACATGGCGCAACAGCAAGGTGCTGGGGGCGGGGTACCAGGAGGGGCTGTCCCCGTGGGCACCGGTGTCCCAGGGGCAGGTGCCGCTGGTGGGAACATCCCCCAGGCAGCTCTTCAGGACCTGTTACGGACTCTTCGCTCGCCCAGCTCACCGCTCCAGCAGCAGCAGGTCCTCAACATCCTGCGGTCCAATCCACAGCTCATGGCTGCTTTCATTAAGCAGAGGGCCTCAAAATACAAGGGGGTGCAGGGAGGGCCTGGTGGACCAGGTGGTGTGCCGGGAGGTCCCGGTCCCACAGGGGGTCCTGTTGGTAATGTCATGGCAGGAGGGGGCCCGCAAGTGAACATGAATGCTGCAGGTGCTGGCCAGCCAGGGATGCACATGGGGGGTCAGGGAGGGACAAATGTCAACATGGCCACTATGGCCCAGCTGCAGCAGGTGCAGCAGCAGCAGCTTCAGCAGCAGCAGCTTCAGCAGCAGCAGCAGCAGCAGCAGCAGAGGCCGATGCTCAGTGGGTTACAGCAGCAGCAGGTGGCAGCTCTCCAGCAGCAGCAACAGCAGCAGCAGCAGCAGCAGCAAGGGGGAGGAAGGGGGATGCAGGGCCAGGGGCAACAGATGGGAAATCTCAATAACACCCAGTTTAGAGAGATTCTCATGAGACGGCATCTCCAGCAGCAGCAACAACAGCAGCAGCAGCAGCAACAACAGCAGCAGCAGCAGCAGCAGCAGCAAATGGGAGTAAATCACGGTCAGTTCCAGCAGCCACAGCCCCCACAGGGGCAGAGCTACATGGGACAGCCTGGGATGCAGCCTCCTACAGTGGGACAGGGCCCAGCTGGGGGGCCCCCTCTTGGCCCCCAGCAGCCTGGTGGTCCCCAAGGCCAACAGGGGCAAGGTTACCCGGGGTCAGTGACCCAGCAGCAGGCCACAGCTGCACTCCAGCACAGGCTCCAGCACCAGCACCACCTCCAGATGCAGCAGCAGCAGAATGCCATGGCTGGCCTGCCGGGGGGTGATGCAGGGCCAGGTGGAGGGGGTCCTCCGCAGCCACCTCAAGGCCCTCAGCCCACTCAGAGTGGCCCCCCACCTTCGTCTTCTCAGGCCCTGCTCCAACAGGCCCTCCACCAAAGGTTGCTCCAGCAGCAGCATCTGGGCCCTGGGGGTTCACCAGCCCAGCACAGCAATCCCATGAGTCCTCAGCAGCCGCAGCAGATGGCCCAGTCCCCACACCCCCACCTTCAGGGCCAGGCGATGCCCACATCGCTGGCTAACCAGGTGCGATCACCACAGCCGTCTCCCAGACCCCAGTCACAGCCGCCGCACTCCAGCCCGTCCCCGCGCATGCAGCCTCAGCCCTCCCCGCATCACATCTCCCCCCAGATGCAAACGGGTTCCCCGCACCCGGGCCATCTGAACCAGCACCACCCAGGTATGGTGGTCCCTCCACAACAACAGCAACAACCACCAACGCAACAGCAGCAACAGAACTCTATGGAGCAGTTCGGGTCGGACCAGAGCGCTATGTTATCTCAGCTGAGCGGCATGGCCGGTCTCCACGGGCCGGGGGGCAGCGGTCAGGACCCATTGGGCCAGAATCTGAATCACAACCCTTTAGACATCATGTAGGAATTCTACCTAACGTGTCAAGTTGAGCTGGAAGCGCTCGGTGGTTCTTCGCACAAACTGCACTCACCCAGGACAGTGTTATTGTTATTAGCCTTTCTTTTTTTATACTATTATTAAATGTTATTTAAAATGTTTTCAATAAAGACGCATTGAACTGAACTTCCTATGGGAGATGAACAATAAATCAAGCAGTCGTTAAATAAATTAGAATAAATGAATTGTAAGTTATTGCTGTTAATATATTTTTTTGCCAATCGTGGACAAAGAGGGGGCGAGGGGGTTTCTCTAGCTCCTCACCTCCACCTCTTGCAGAATAGAAGAAAGGCGATATTTTCGGGGGTTCGGGGGTCTATAGGAGTAATTGCCTTTTTTAAGAAATGTTTTTAAGGTTTTGAACATGGTCAAGAATTAAAGAGGAAATGATTTAATGCAAAGAACTTTTTTATCAGTTTTGTTTCCCATCATTCAGTCTGTCTATTTCTGTTTTGCAGAGTGA
The DNA here is from genome assembly GCF_021018895.1 of Seriola aureovittata. Taxonomy (NCBI): domain Eukaryota; kingdom Metazoa; phylum Chordata; class Actinopteri; order Carangiformes; family Carangidae; genus Seriola; species Seriola aureovittata. The sequence continues at coordinate 22,999,910 of NC_079380.1, forward strand.
TGTGGATTATTATTATTATTAATGTAAATCCAAACATGATGCATATCCTCCTTTTTAAATGTTTGGGTTTGCTTTATTTATTGTTTTCTCTTCAGGGGGTGGGGCGGGCGGGGGGGTGTTATGTACCCTGAGACTGCTACAATTCGTATAGAAATATATTTTTGTTATTGACTGTTGAAGGGGGGGGTTATTAGTGGATATTTCATTTCGCTGTAGATGTCTTTAGTTGGGTCTGTCCGGGTGGGAATAATGAACTGTCAGTGTTTTATTGCAGTGGCTGAGGGTCTGCTGTGAGTTTGAGATGTCGAACGGACATGTTGTGACGCCTCGGCCAGCGTCTACGTCGGACGTCGGCCATGCTGGAAGGGACTCCTCCCTCGCGAACATGCAAGCCCTCTCCCTCGAATGTGTGTGCACTCCTTCCTTTAAAGACACTTAACATGGAGCAGTGGAGGCTTGGGGAGGGGGGGTGCATACCTGTGTGCCTGTAACATTTTGAGTACATGGGCTGGGATGTGAAAAAAATGGGTGGGGTGGGCTCCTTTTAGTGTTTTTAGGATTCTACTGTTTGGAGTAAACAGAGGATTTTGATCCAAATGAACTGTGTTGCACAGAAATGAGGAGAAAGGAGGAGCAGTCAGTCTCCGTCTCTTTCTTCCTCGTCCCCTTTGCTGCTTCCCTTGGACTTTAAATCCCCCCCTCCTCCTCCTCCTCCTTTGGGGGAAGTTGATCTCCCTCCCCACCAACTCCATCTTTATCTTTCTGCTAAGAACTTTGGGAGTTTAATTTAATATTTTTTACTGTACAAAGGAAACACAAACTGTGGACTCAAATACTGTTTTTTATAATAAAATGAAAATTACCAATAGTGACGTGTCCTGCATGTGGCTGTTTGTTAGAAATATGAGTCTAACTTTGGGCCGAGTTGGCTCACTAGATCATCGTGGTAACCTACACCACACAGCTGACCTGCTCCAGGGTCGGTTAACTTCAGAGGATCGGAGTGAAACCTGTCAGCAACCCGACTACTGACCAATCAGATCACTGCAAAGATTTAGTCATCGCTGCAGGATCCTGACAGGGTCAAAGATATTGAGTTTAATGAGAAGAAATGATAAGCAAAGACTTCACACCAGGTTAGGTCAGCAGAATAAATTTTCTGTTAAAAGTTTGCATGTTCTCCCTGTACCTGCATGGGTTCTGTCCGGGTACTCCGGCTTCCTCCAGCAATCCAAAGACATGCACATTAGGTTAATTGGCGGCTCTAATGCCTTACTACTGTATACTATGACTTTTTAATGCCTTATTAAACTGACTTTTTATGCCTTACTATACTATGACCATTTATGCCTTACTTTATTGACTTTTTATATCTTACTATACAATGACATTTTTATTTCTTATTATACTATGACTTTTTTTGACTTACTATACTTTGACTTTTTATGCCTTACTATACTATAAAGTTTTTTTTACCTTACTATACTATGACATTTTTATGACTTCTTATGCCTATGACTTTATTTTTGCCTTACGTTAATGACTTTTTATGCCTTACTATACTATGACTTTTTTTGCCATAGATACACTATGCCTTTATTTTTGCCTAATTATACTATAACTTTTTATATCTTACCATACTATGATGTTTTTTTGCCTAAATATACTGACTTTTTTTGCCTTACTATACTATGAACTTTGTCACGGGGCGACACAGTGGTGCAGAACTGTCGTCTCACACTGAAAAGGCTGGAATCCGAGGCCTGGGGCCTTTCTGTGTGGAGTTTGCATGTTCTCCCTGTGCCTACATGGGTTCTCTCCAGATACTCTGGCTTTCTCACCCAATTCAAAGACATGAACATTAAATAGATAGATACTTTATTTATCCCCTAAGGGAAATTCATGTGTCCAGTAGCTCAATGGTAATAATAATAACAGTTCATAATAAATAATAAACAATAATAATTATATTAGTCCACTTCCTTTGGCTGAGTTGTTTTACAACCTGATGGCAGTAGGAACAAAGGATCTCCTGAACCTCTCTGTTCTGCAGCACAGTGAGATGAGACGCCTGCTGCTGTAGATGCTTCTCTGTCCTGCCAGAATGTTGTGGAGAGTGTGGTTGGTATTGTCTAAGATGGTCTCCATCTTACATTGCATGGGTCTCTCAACAACAGTGAGTGAGTCCAGACTCCCAGCATGAGAGCCCCCTTCCCCAATCCTTTAAACAGGATTTAAAGGCAGCAACAGAGTCAGCTAACTTGGTCCTCAGTGGAAGGCTGTTGCAGAACCGTGGAGCCAGGACTGCAAGGGATCGATCACCCTTTGTTTTTAACCTGGACTCTGGAGTAGCGAGAAAGTCAAGAAAAAGGTCATAGTATATTAAGGCATAAAAACATATCATAGCAAGGTATAAAAACGTCATCATATGGTAAAGCATAAAAAATCATAGTATAGTAAGGCATAAAAACATCATAGTATGGGAAGGCATAAAAAATCAAAGGTAGCAAAACACACATTCAAGTCAAACACGGAGACGTTGCGGGGATGGAGCTGGACTCTCTGGCGGTGGTGTCAGACAGGAAGACGCTATCTAAGCTACTGACCATCCTGGACACCTCCCACCCACTCCACATTGTGCTGGTCAAGCACAGGAGCACCTTCAGCGACAGACTAATCCAGCCACAATGCAACACAGCGCCACAGGAAGTCATTCCTGCCTGTGGCCATCAAACTGTATAACGCTTCCCTCTGAGGGTCAATTCTACCTCATGATTCATATTTCATTCATATATATATATATATATATATGAAAGTGCAATTTGGAATTTTAGTGCAATTTTCATACTAATATACTTAAATATTTCTTTACATATTTCTATGTATGTATACATTTGTCTTGTGTATATAAATCTATGTGTATATATTTAATCTTCTTTGACATATTTTTGTAGTTCACGTACTTCTTTGCTGAATAGTCCCCTTGGGATCAATAAAGTGTTCTGATTCTGATTTTGATTCTGACTTTCTATGCCTTACTATACTATGACTTTTTTATGAATTTTTACGCCTTACTATATTATGACGTTTTAAATGTCTCTTTATGCTTAACTGTACTATGACTATTTAATGACTTTTTATACCTTACTATACTATGACGTTTTTATGACTTTTTATGCCTTAATATACTATGACTTTTTTACGACTTTTTATGCCTTAGGATACTATGACTTTTTTATGACTTTTTATGCCTTAATATATTATGACTTTTTTTATGACTTTTTATGCCTTAATATATTATGACTTTTTTTATGACTTTTTTTGACTTTTTATGCCTTACTATACTATGACGTTTTTATGACTTTTTATGCCTTAATATACTATGACTTTTTTATGACTTTTTATGCCTTAATATATTATGACTTTTTTTACGACTTTTTATGCCTTACTATACTATGACGTTTTTATGACTTTTTATGCCTTAATATACTATGACTTTTTATGCCTTAGTATACTATGACTTTTTTACGACTTTTCATGCCTTAGTATACTATGACTTTTTTATGACTTTTTATGCCTTAGTATACTATGATGTTTTTATGCCTTAATATACTATGACTTTTTTACGACTTTTTATGCCTTAGTATACTATGATGTTTTTATGCCTTAATATATTATGACTTTTTTTACGACTTTTTATGCCTTAGGATACTATGACTTTTTTTGTCGTTTTTATGCCTTACTATACTATGACTTTTTTACGACTTTTTATGCCTTAATATACTATGACGTTTTTATGCCTTACTATACTATGACGTTTTTATGCCTTAATATACTATGACTTTTTTATGACTTTTTAAGCCTTAATATACTATGACGTTTTTATGCCTTAATATACTATGACTTTTTTATGACTTTTTAAGCCTTAATATACTATGACTTTTTTATGACTTTTTATGCCTTAATATACTATGACGTTTTTATGACTTTTTAAGCCTTAATATACTATGACTTTTTTATGACTTTTTATGCCTTAATATACTATGACTTTTTTATGACTTTTTAAGCCTTAATATACTATGACTTTTTTATGACTTTTTATGCCTTAATATACTATGACTTTTTTACGACTTTTTATGCCTTAGGATACTATGACTTTTTTTGTCGTTTTTATGCCTTACTATACTATGACGTTATTATGACTTTTTATGCCTTACTATACTATGACTTTTTTACGACTTTTTATGCCTTAATATACTATGACGTTTTTATGCCTTACTATACTATGACGTTTTTATGCCTTAATATACTATGACTTTTTTATGACTTTTTAAGCCTTAATATACTATGACTTTTTTATGACTTTTTATGCCTTAATATACTATGACGTTTTTATGCCTTAATATACTATGACTTTTTTATGACTTTTTAAGCCTTAATATACTATGACTTTTTTATGACTTTTTATGCCTTAATATACTATGACGTTTTTATGACTTTTTAAGCCTTAATATACTATGACTTTTTTATGACTTTTTATGCCTTAATATACTATGACTTTTTTATGACTTTTTATGCCTTAATATACTATGACTTTTTTACGACTTTTTATGCCTTAGGATACTATGACTTTTTTTGTCGTTTTTATGCCTTACTATACTATGACGTTATTATGACTTTTTATGCCTTACTATACTATGACTTTTTTACGACTTTTTATGCCTTAATATACTATGACGTTTTTATGCCTTACTATACTATGACGTTTTTATGCCTTAATATACTATGACTTTTTTATGACTTTTTATGCCTTACTATACTATGACTTTTTTACGACTTTTTATGCCTTAATATACTATGACGTTTTTATGCCTTACTATACTATGATGTTTTTATGCCTTAATATATTATGACTTTTTTTACGACTTTTTATGCCTTAGGATACTATGACTTTTTTTGTCGTTTTTATGCCTTACTATACTATGACGTTATTATGACTTTTTATGCCTTACTATACTATGACTTTTTTACGACTTTTTATGCCTTAATATACTATGACGTTTTTATGCCTTACTATACTATGACGTTTTTATGCCTTAATATACTATGACTTTTTTATGACTTTTTAAGCCTTAATATACTATGACGTTTTTATGCCTTAATATACTATGACTTTTTTATGACTTTTTAAGCCTTAATATACTATGACTTTTTTATGACTTTTTATGCCTTAATATACTATGACGTTTTTATGCCTTAATATACTATGACTTTTTTATGACTTTTTAAGCCTTAATATACTATGACTTTTTTATGACTTTTTATGCCTTAATATACTATGACTTTTTTACGACTTTTTATGCCTTAGGATACTATGACTTTTTTTGTCGTTTTTATGCCTTACTATACTATGACGTTATTATGACTTTTTATGCCTTACTATACTATGACTTTTTTACGACTTTTTATGCCTTAATATACTATGACGTTTTTATGCCTTACTATACTATGACGTTTTTATGCCTTAATATACTATGACTTTTTTATGACTTTTTATGCCTTAATATACTATGACTTTTTTATGACTTTTTATGCCTTACTATACTATGACGTTATTATGACTTTTTATGCCTTACTATACTATGACTTTTTTATGACTTTTTATGCCTTACTATACTATGACGTTTTTATGCCTTAATATACTATGACTTTTTTACGACTTTTTATGCCTTAGTATACTATGACTTTTTTATGACTTTTTATGCCTTAATATACTATGACTTTTTTACGACTTTTTAAGCCTTAGGATACTATGACTTTTTTTGTCGTTTTTATGACTCACTATACTATGATGTTTTTATGACTTTTTATGCCTTAGTATACTATGACGTTTTTATGCCTTAATATACTATGACTTTTTTACGACTTTTTATGCCTTAGTATACTATGACTTTTTTTTACGACTTTTTAAGCCTTAATATACTATGATTTTTTATGACTTTTTAAGCCTTAATATACTATGACTTTTTTACGACTTTTTATTCCTTACTATACTATGACGTTTTTATGACTTTTTATGCGTTAGTATACTATGACTTTTTATGCCTTGCTATACTATGACTTTTCTATGACTTTTTATGCCTTACTATACTATGACTTTTTTTACAACATTTATGCCTTAGTATACTATGACTTTTTTATGACTTTTATGCCTTACTATACTATGACTTTTTTATGACTTTTTATGCCTTAATATACTATGACATTTTTATGACTTTTTAAGCCTTAATATACTATGACTTTTTTACGACTTTTGATGCCTTACTATACTATGACTTTTTATGCCTTAGTTTACTATGACTTTTTTACAACTTTTGATGCCTTAGTATACTATGACTTTTTAAGCCTTAATATACTATGACTTTTTTACGACTTTTGATGCCTTACTATACTATGACTTTTTATGCCTTAGTATACTATGACTTTTTTATGACTTTTATGCCTTAGTATACTATGACTTTTTTACGACTTTTGATGCCTTACTATACTATTTTTCACTTTTCACTACTTTTTCATTCTCTACAGGTTTTCTGACGATGTTGATGCTTTTACACTCTTATTCCCAGCTGAGATAACATGAGTGAACTCTGTGATGGAACTTGGAAATAAAAACTAAACCTTCTGTTGTCCTTTGTTAGAAAAAACAAACAAACAATCCACACAGTAAATTCTAAATACAACATTTCGGTCATTTGAAGCTAGACAGACATTAACTTTATTATATATATATATATGTGGAAAATCTCCAGTACCATTGTTCCAGACGTCTATAGTGTAATTTAACATTCAAACGTGGACCTTGAATTGATTGGCAATTTCTTAACTGGTCAGTCTCAATCCATGCAACCATCCAGTTAATTTTTAATTAATTATATAATTTATTGATATATACCTTCAGGGGGTAAAAAAGATACTTACATACTTTGATACTTTTTGATGTGACAAATGTCTTTGAAGTCTTAATTTCACTACAGGAACTCTGTTTATAATAGTTTATTCATGATGCGACTGAACATGCTGAATTTCTTGTTTTAAAGTCACCAACAACAAAGAAACACAAGCTCCTGGAGCTGCTGAGCAGTTGTGATTTTACTGGATTAAAAATGTGTGATTTTCTCTTTTCCAGCCTCAAACACAATTCAAAATTCACAGGAATGAGATTCTGAATAAGGACTTATTATTGATTAATGTTTCTTCTTAACATCCCCCCCCCCTCCCCTCCCTCCCACTGCTGCACATACTGAGCCGATGATTCACACTATTAGCTTGCACTTGATGGCGTCACTTACAGTAATCTGTCTTTCCTGAGAACAACATGCCCTCTAGTGGTGAAACACGACAGCATGATTGTTCAGTATCATGCAGTAATAATGGATGGATAACACAGTCAGAGGATTTTTCTACAGACAAGGAGAACATGTTGGATGTGATCAGTAGGGTTTCAAAAGGCTGATGCAATAGAAGCCTTTTTGAAAAGAGAATTACCACTTCACTTTTTGCACACTTTATTGTATTGTAGAAAAAAAATAAAATCCCTCATACATCAGTGTTCAGACTCTTTGTTGTGACTCCACATTACGGTCAGGTGCTCCCTGTTTGCTTTAATTAACTGAGACATGTCTAGAACCTGATTGGAGTCACACCTGTGGCAAAATGAATTGATTGAACATACTTTAGAAAGTCAGGACAAACACCAAACCAGGAAGTCTGAGGAACTCTCTGTAGAGCTGAGCAATAAAGCTGTGGAGGCCTGGATCAGGGCAAGAGCATGAAACTACTTCTAGTTCTCTGTGGTCTCAGTATTTGTGAAATGCAGTATTGGGGAGTAGTGAACTACAAAATTAAAAATTAATTAAACTAGTAGTTTAACTACATTTTTCAGTAACTTACTGGTAGTTGAATTACATCCACATGTCCACAGTGACTCAAGTGATTAAATTACTTTTTTGCCATTTTTTTTATTCTTCCACGACAGTCAGAGCTGGAGGCATATTGTTTTCTGTCTGTCTCATTCTCATGGACACGATATCTCAGTAACACATTGACAGAACTTCTTCAAATTTGGCACAAACATTCACTAGGACTCAAGGACAAACTGATTAGATTTTGGGGATCAAAGGTCAAAGGTCAAGGGCGTGGTGGCCTCATAAATCACAGTTTTGGTCTTGTGAACGCAATATCTCTGTAACGCAAGGGAAAGGGAATTTATTTAAATTCTGTAAAACCTTCACCTGGACACAAGATAGAACGGATTAGATTTTGATGGCTAAAGGACAAAGTTCAAAGGTCAAGGTCACAGTGACCTCAAAAAACATGATTTTGTCCTTCTGATTTCAATATCTTTAGAACTCTTCAAGGTACTCCCCTCAGATTTTGCACAAATGTTCGCTTGGACTCAAGGACGAACTGATTAGATTTTGTTGGTCAAAGGTCAAAGGTCAACTCTTTTTAGCCATTATTCAAGACTTCACACAGCAATTATGACAAACCTTCACACAAATGGTTCATATTGTACATGACTCTGGATAAACAGGGATGTAACCTGAAACTAGTCAGTGGAGGAGGCGATTGTAGTTTGTGTAGTTAACTAGTCAAACTGGGTTTGGGGGCGCTGTTGGTCACAAAACAGAATGAGTGAGCATATCTGCACAAAAAGTTGCTTCATTGCTCTAACTGGAGTACATGTCATCAACTGCCTTCATGCTTCTAGTATTTCAATGCTAAGACTGCTTTTTTTCCTTACGCCCCTCCTTTATGATATTTAATGAAAAAAATGTAAAAATAAAATACTTAAACAGGCTCCAGGAGTGATTTATTTTAGTACATATTTATTGGAAATGCAGTCAAAATAAAAATTTATTTTTAGAGAGAAGACATGTTTGACAGATTATCTTTGTCAGATAAAAGACTGATTCACACACATTAAGTGACATAAGTTAGTTCAGCTTATACATGTGACATGCAATAAATAACAGCTCACTACAGTGACCTAACGTACATTTGCTTCCATTTGTACATTACCCTACACAGCGTCGACAGCGGCAGTGTAAACTGATATCTCCTCTTTTGAAATGCACAAAGGCTAGTGAAAAGAGCGGACTATCAATTGGTAATACAAAAATAGAACCAGGTAGCATTTTATACTTGTAAAGTAAAAAGACAGACAGACAGCAAACACAACCGTGTACTTCTTTTTGTGCATCCATCCTTCTTGAAATGCAGAGCGTCATCTAAGCAGCAGACATTAATTCTCTCTCTTTGTTTTATGTCTTTTGTGACAGAAATAAACCTCTTCAATAAAACACAGGACAGAGCTTTGTGTGTGTGTGTGGCACAGACTGACAGGGCATGCGGTTAGCTCTGTGCGAATACTGAAAAAAAGAGCAATATTTTTTACAAAACATTATTGGTAAGAAAGAGGAGCTGCTGAAACCGGCCCCGAGAACAGATCTGAGTGTGAGACCAACGTCTGGCTGGAAAGCACTGAGGACGACTGGAGAAAGTAGCTGCATGGAAGTAGTAATGTAGACTGTAACGTTTTTAGACCGCTGCCTCAACATCTGTCTCCCGCTCTCAGTGAACCCAGCGGCCCCGGGGATCAAAAAACGCCGCTGCGATCCACTTACTCTGCTGCACTACAACAGATGATTTGAGCACATTTTCAGGGACCTCAGACTTCCTGTCCTGCCAATAAATGAGCCACAATGATGAAATTACCACTCACTTTTCTATTCAAAGGCAATAACGTCTTCATTGAACTCAGTAGGAAATGAGTGTAGATTTGTAAACATGTGGAATTATCTTACACTATTTACATGTAGAAAATGAGTGGCAAGTCTAATTATGGTTATTTAATTCTCTCTCTTCGTTCAATAGCCCTTAAAGAAGCCTTCAGCCACCATGGCTTCTTTAAAAGTCACCGTCAGTGAGTTGATAGTCACATCTGTCACGATCACCTTCCCGGGATGCTCTGCTGTAGTTTGATCGGACTGACTGCCTGGTGTTGTCGTGGTAACGCTCTGATTGTCACCTCCCACCTCCTCGTTCCTGACCTCAGCAGTGGAGCAGGCATCAGCAGCAGCGGCGGCGGCGGCGGCGGCGGCGGCAGCAGCGGCAGCGGTGTCAGCACCTTCCGTCTCGCCGCTCCCCTGTACGCTCACTATCACCGAAGTTGTGTTGATTCTCTCTAATCTGGGACATTCTGACCCTGACTCCACACCCTCCTCACCTGTGTCCCAATCTGACCTGTCGCCCACGGTAACCGCATCTCCTGGTCCGGTCACAGGCACTGAGGCGCTGTCCTTTGATTGGTTGCACGCTAATGTTTGGCTCTGTGTAGTTTCTGATGTCCCTCCGCCCGGTCCGTCAGTCCATGCTGTCAGATCAGCATCCACCTTCTCCTCCGCCTCCATCTCTAAGTCCTGGCGCTCCAGCAGGGGCGGGGAGCTGCACTCTGACTGACCTTAGAGAGAGAAAAAGCAAAGTTTTGTTAATTTTTTATAGTTCAAAGTTCACAACTGAGCTGCTGATTTTCTAAGTGGCAAACCAACCGTATAAACTGTCTTCGCGTCTGTCCTCAGTGGTGCTTTCAGACTCCTGCTTCTCCTCTTCGCTGATGCCGCTCCAATCCTCCTCCATGGGCTCCTCCTTCTTCCTCAGAGGACGGATGGGTTTGTTTGAGGGCCCATCTTGCCTTCGTTTAGCCACCCTCTGCCTGCTCTTCCTCCTGACTGAGCGATGGTACATGCTGCCCCTCTCACCCTGGTCCACATCTGTGCTCATGGAGCGGGTGAGGGAGAGACGCAGCCGGGGCGGGGTCTTCTCTGCGTCCTTGTGGGCGCTGCGGAGGTCCATGGCAAAGATGCTCTGGGGTGGAGTAAAGACGACAGGTGAACAGGTGAGTCAGTACGGCCTTCATTTTGTTTCCACATCACATTGAGTTTTCAGGTCATTTGGAAGGGCCTTTTATGGGATATGTAGTTTTTGTCCTGTGTCAACAAATCCCATGAAAAAACTACAACCAACAATGACTTGATCCTAACAACATGTACTGACTGTGTAGCTGAAGTGGGGCGTGGAGCTCCACTGTTAAAAAGACACAAAGAAAACAGTCATGCTAGCAGCTCTGAGACTGTGCTAACATCAGCATGGTAACGTGCTCACAATAACAATGCTAACATGCTGATGTTTACAGTTATAACATTTACTCTGTTCACCATCTTAGTTTAGGATGTTAGCATGCTAACGTTTGCTGATTAGCACTACACATAAAGTGCATCTGAAGTAGGGTGACCACATGTCAATGTTTTCCGGGGAATGTCCCTGTTTTTGGTGGAATGTCCCTGTCTGGAACTGTACCCGGGAATGTCCCTGTTTTTGGTGGAATGTCCCTGTCTGGAACTGTACCCGGGAATGTCCCTGTTTTTGGTGGAATGTCCCTGTCTGGAGCTGTACCCGGGAATGTCCCTGTTTTTGGTGGAATGTCCCTGTCTGGAACTGTACCCGGGAATGTCCCTGTTTTTGGTGGAATGTCCCTGTCTGGAGCTGTACCCGGGAATGTCCCTGTTTTTGGTGGAATGTCCCTGTCTGGAACTGTACCCGGGAATGTCCCTGTTTTTAACTGTGGATTAAAAACCAACATCGAGCTTTGCGCTTGTTTTGGCCAACAGAGGGGGCTAGCTGCTAGCCATAGCAGCTTCTGAAATTAAGCTAAAACCATCCAATAAAATATTCTTTTTTCTTTTTGTCTCTAGGCAGAGAAAAGGTTAGCTGGCTCACTCATTGGTTAAGAGTTCATCACCGGGTAAGTAAGTAACAAAAATAAACATACCCAAAGCCCCCAGCCAAAACTTGAAAGAATAGTTTTTATGTTGGAAGAAGTGAAGAAGAATTGTATGATATACTGTGTAAAGATGATTGTATGTAATGGACTTCGAATATTCGATATTCACAACGTGGACTTTTATGAAAAACCCTTTGTCATAATAGTTTATCACAGTGCAACAGTTACCATGGTCAACCATGAAAACAGTTGTATAATATAATTCATGGCTCTGATGATGTCACAGTGATGTCATCAGTGTTATTCTTACTCACATTCTTTATCAAGGGCCCTGTGTTACAAACTGAAGGTGTGGAGTTTGAAAATAAACGGGAATTTAGGGGTCAAGGAAGTTCTGATGAACAACGCCATCAAGTTGCATTATGGGAAATGAAGGAACCATTGTTTTACTGACTTAAAGTCAAGATATTCAACCTTTGCTGCATCAGTTTGATCGTTCTTGTTTGAATCTGTCTCATGTGAGTCACTCATCTTCATTAATGTGATATAATAAATTGATAGAACCCCTTTAACGATATATCACACTAAATCTGAAAATATTGCACTGATTTTTAAAACTGCTCAACTCAAGGGACGCCTGTCTGAGATGTTCAAGCAACAATTATTACTGTGTAAAGATGAAAGTGCCTTTATAATAATTATAATAATAATAATAATAGTTTTTGTGTATAGCACTTTTCAATACAAATAACAAAGTGCTTCACATGAGTCAAATACAAACATCAAAACAAATCAAAGTGAAATGCAAATTAAATTAGAAGGACATCACACAATAAAAACTTTTTTTATAAAAGTGTGTCTTAAGAAGTGGAGAAGATAAAACTGAACGGACTGAGAGTCTGATCTCCTCTGGCAGGTTGTTCCAAAGTTGAAGCTCTAACGTTTCCTTTGGTTTTTAACCTTTAAGATCTTGGACTGGTCGGCAGCGAACTACCAAACAATCTCAGTCTACCAGAGATCATAACAGAATAAAAGCTCAGAAATATAAGGAGTAATTAAAAGAATTTTAAAATCAATCCTAAAATAAACGGGCAGCCAGTGAAGAGATGCTGAGACCAGGGTGATGTGGATTTATACAAACAAGTTCTGCCCGGCTGTCATTGGTTAATGAAGGAAGATATAACAAAGGCTTGAGAGACAAGAAGAAAGAGAAGTGTCGCTACCCGCAGGACGAGCCTCCTGGGTCTGAGTCCTTTCCTGCGATAGGCCAGAGCTCTGATCTTCTCCTGACTGGGACACAGAGGTGGACACAGAGAGGACAGAGACAAAGTGACAAAGAGAAACTGACTGTAAGCAAGAGAAGAAAAAGAAAACCAAAAAAAAAAAAGTGCTTTGCAAGCATAAAACAAGCTTTCAATTACTACTCACTTTTCTTCGTAGGCCAGGACCAGGCGTGGGTCCAGAATATTGTCCTCTGGTTCCCAAGTGCTGTACCTGCCAACAGAAACAGAGTCAAATCATCCTATCCATCCATCTCCAGGGGACGTGCAAGAAACACATGATGGAGAGGATACAGAGTATGTATGGAGGGGATGAGGTCACTGGATGATGACTCAAGGATTACTCACTTTGGGGGCCATCCCTGCCATTTCAGTAGATACTCCACATTACCCTGAGGAGAGGCAGAGAGAAGGGAGGGGGGGGGAGGGGGGGGGCAAGCTTTAGTGGAGATGCAGCACACATTCACACAACCTGCACTTTAAATCTGCTGCAGAAACAAGCTGCTGAGAGAGAGAGAGAGAGAGAGAGAGAGAGAGAGAGAAGGATGACTGTCACTTTAAAGTGTGGAGTGAGTGAGGAGGGAGGGTCATGGACGTTTTTTCTGTCTTTCAAACAGTGTTTTTCTCGGGGATGACGTCAATGACAGCGGGGCTGGGTGGCCTCCAAACAGCAGCTCTCTCTCTCTGTCTCTCTCTCTCTCTCTCTCTCTCTCCCTCCCTCTCTCCCTCTTGTATCGCGGTGACGTGACTGCACATGGCTACACGAGCCGGTTTTCAACAATGCACGGGCTCTTTCTAGAACATTACGCCGGTGCCTCGGATAGGTGGGGCCACGGGAACATGTAAACAACGTGGTGTTGCGCAACGTTCAAGTCTCACCAACAATAATCAGTCCGTGACACCGGGACGGAATAATAACTGTCTTTACACCTCTGATGCGCATAATGCGTAAGTGGAAGAAGACGCTTTATGAAGACACATGTAGTTTTACTATATTATTATTATAAACTTTACAATATCCTGTTACTATGAGAGGAAGGTGGTGCTCATTTATTTCACATTTCAGAATACACTGCACGTGCACATGCTGCGCTCAGAGAGACAAAAACTGCCCCGCGAGGTTATTATTATCTTATTATTATTATTAACCCCCCTCCCGCTGTGAATCAATGGGTCACCATCACGCAGCAGTCAGTGACATTACGCAGCAGTTTCAACCCGATACACAGCCGCCGCTCCGCTCCGCTCTGCTCCGCTGGCGTAACCCAAATAAACTGCGCAGCTCCCCGCACACCGTCCGTACACCCGTTTTCAAGACACACACCCCCTTTTGCATTTCTACTACAGCTGCGTAGGTTCCTCCAACAAACACGTTCATGCCGCAGCAGCTCAGCCGCTGCACAGGAAGGTTACAGGATGCGACCCGGGCTGAGAAAACAATCTTATACTTTGACGCAGTTAACGATAAGAATATATTAATACTAACATCTCTTTTGCGTAAACTACAGGGAAACTGCGTAGCCTAGTTTTTGTTGTCCATGAGAACAGGGGATGGCACACCGCTCCAGTAGGAAAACAAGCACGGGAGAATAAGTTATATAAGTTTTGTGAAGTGTATCACCTGTCGTCCTTCTTACCTTTCTCACTCTCTTCTTTGTTATTGACTCAACTGCGAACACTTGATCTCCTATGGATGACAGCTCCATCGCCGCGCGCTGCTCCACACGCTCCAAACAGGACGCAAACTGTGTCTCTACTGCTTCTGTCGAAGTGCAGAAGTACAAAAAAAAAAAAAAGGAAGAAGAAGAAGAAAGGCAAAGAGGAGGGAAAACACCGTTGAAAGTGTCACGGCTTCCGCTTGCTCCCGGTGTGGACAGTAGTTTTGAGCGCTGAGTCTCTGCGCTTCCCTCACAACCAAACTCCTGCCTCCCTCACTTTTTAAAATCTGCGACACATCAACACTGGACAACGCGCTGCTTTAAGTCGGGCGCGCCCCCTTTCCATTGCGTAGGACCGAGCCCCCAATGTGCGTGCCCGCGCCCGCAAGGCCGCGCACGCAAATTAGAGCACAGTGCAGGGACAGAGGAGGAGGGAGGGAGGAGGGAGGAGGGAGGAGGGAGGAGGGGTCAAAACGACAAGGTTATTATGAAACTAAAGTTTGGAAAAAGGGAAGAAAATACTGCTGTATTCTGTGTGAGTTATGTTTCTAAATTAAAACTATTGTTCTACTTATATCAAAAACAATTAGGTTATAACTTCATCATTTTTATTTTGGGCTAAACTTCTGATCTGAAGCAACATGAATTATTATTTTTTTCATTATTTAATTGTATTTGTAAAACTTTACCATGGTCAATTCATGGTGTTGAAAATTTTCTTATTCGCATTCATTCAAATTAGATGAGAAGATCAATACTATTCTTGCCTGTACAATAAAGTGACCAGATATCTGAAATGAAAGCAGCATCCAACGTTTTTACCCATGAAATAAACTAAAGGGACAGTCCCAGTTTCATGTATTTTTACCATGTTGTATTGTAATGAACTATTGTGAAGACCGGCTGATAAAATGACGACTCCCTACCTTTGAAGCAATCGTGAAGTTTGTTTTTGTTAGTTTACTGTCTGGTTATGAACTCATAACCAATGAGTGAGCCAGCTAACCTTTTCTCTGCCTAAAGACAACAACAACAAAAAAATAAAATCTGATTGGATAACTCTATTTTGATGGTTTTAGCTTCACTTCTGAAGCTGCTATAGCTAGCAGACAGCCCCCCCTGATGGCCAAAACAAGATCATTGCTAGAAGTCTGTTTTGAATTACAAATGTTTAAAAACGGGGACATTTCTAGGGACATTTGGTCACCCGGCTCTACAGTAAATAAAAAACGGGACATATTAGCTTAACTCAGCATGAAGAATGAAACCCGGGGGAAACAACTAGCCTGGGTCTGACCAAAAGTGATAAAATTTGCCTTTAAAGTTCAGTAATCGACACATTATATATTGTTTAAAAATGACATCTGACTATTCACGATGTTAGGGTTAAATCTCAAATTGTGTTACCTTAAAACACTGAACTCCAGCTTGAGTGTGAAACAGAATGAGAACTGATGTATTTTTATGTAACAGTAGTAAAAAGGCAGGAAAGATCAGAAGCTGCAATGGAAATGAAAGCCTTGCTTCACTCTCTGGTGGAAATGTCCACCCCTCCAGCCGTGTTTGATCCAAATATGGAACCAAGCAGCGAAACACTCGCTGAAAGTCTTAATTTTACATGCTGAATGCTAAGCAACCTAGCTGCAGTGAGGAGAGCTGGAAATAACGTTGAGTACTACACAGATAAAGATCTCAGTGATGATAATGACTGCTGAAATGTTGCAGCCAACATTTATTTTTTACAGGGAACTGATTCTTAAAGCCTTTGTTCAGTGTGTGTGTGTGTGTGTGTGTGTGTGTGTGATCGCAGCCACTGATCACACACACTTATCTAACTTTGTACCTGAACATCCACACGTCCGGCTCCAAGGTAGGAACAGCTCACAAAGGCAAAGTGACTACTGTGGAAAAAAGGCCTGGAGCCAAATTCCTATTATCTTTCACTGAGGCTGAAGTGGATCAGTTTACAGTAAAACTCTCTGTAACCACACACGCACACACACACTCACACACACACACACTCACACACACACACACACACACACACGCACACAATCCCTTCACACGGTCTACGGTCCACGATCCCTGCACCTGGAACACTTGCATCACTTATGGGCATTGGGTGTCATAGCAACTGTTTCTACAGCGACTGGTGAAAAGCTGGATGATGATGATGATGATGATGAGATGGCAAGAAAAGTTGATGAACAGTTCAGGGCTGAAGAGTGACCCACACCAACTGACTTGTGACCTTTGACCTCCCAGTTATATAAACAGCTCGAGCAGAAACTCCATGATATAGTCTTTCTATTATTATCACAAAATACCAAGAAAACCAGAAATATCACAATTATTTAATATTTTTAATGTGAGAAGCTGCATTTTTTTGCTTCAAAAAAATAACTTAAAACTTATTTATGTAATTTTCTGATGGTTGTTTTCACACTTCCTTAAGCTTTGTCTCTTATGATGATTCAATATTCCTAAATTAAAGGCCGTACAGCGTCTGTGGTGAGACATTCAATTGTTTATTGACCTCACTGGTGTTCGCATCTCTTAAAGGGGAACCAGTGATTCTGCATCCACAAACTTAAAGCGGAGCTGGTGCGGTTTTCACCATGTGTGTGTTTGTGTGTGTGTGACCAGCCGTTTCTGTAACTTTCCGAAAACTTCCCGAAAACTTTCCGAAAACTTTCCGCACTGACACTCGCCTCATGCCATGACTGGCAGCTGTGCCGTGTGGAGGTGAGATCGGAGCAGGGATTGAACTTTTCTCCACAGCTCTATTTAACTCATTCTTGGAGCAACTATTATTAACAATCTCCGTCACTTTTCTTCTAAACAACCGAGTTCACCGCTTTGAATCATCAATAAACAGTTGATTTCCAACACGGTCATACAAACCAGTTCTGATCAAACACACCCTAACCCTTGTCCCTAGCACAGCCAATCAGCAATAACAAGAAATACTGCATTTCCCACAATGCAACAGATAATGGAAGACACCAGATTATCCCTGCCTGGTAATCACCCATGTCTTTAAACTCCCCCACACCTCCACTTTGTAATGCAGACAGATTGTTATACAGACAAATCAAAGATAAGCCTGATTACATCACTATGACGTCACTGGGGTAATTTCTCTCAAACTTTTGTCACCCCCCCCAGAGATAAAGAAAGTCTCCTACAGCTGATCTCATGTAAGATAAGCAGAACAAACGGCTCTTTTCAGTTTCTGCTGTAATAATCTGATGCTGTGAGACTTTACAGATCTTACTGTGTTTTCATGTGCTAATATATCTATAATATATAATATATCTAGTCCGTCCAGATGTGAGCTGCACAGTGAACGCGCACGATGATGTTCTTTACAGCTGGATATTTCTCTCATTGTGTTCTACAGTGTTTAATTGTTTTCTTCTTCTTGTCCTTCCTGCTGCTCCTGTACTGAGCCTGCAGGGACGGAGTATTCCTGCTCTTAAAAAATGTAATACGGGATGAAGGCAGCGCTTTTCCCGTAAAGGAGGGAGGTTATTGCTGCGATTCTGAAAAGAAACCCGGCGATCACATGACTCGTTATCTGCCCGGATACTACTGTAGAGAGGAGTTGTGGAGCTGAGGATGAAGCGGCACACACACAAAAAAAAAACCAACACAGCAGGACGGATCACAGCGCTCACTCCCACCCACATGTTATGACTCACGCATGACTCACCAAACGTGCCAGTAAGAAGATCAGCGCTACTTCACTGGAATATCAACAGACTGAAAAAAAAAAAAAACACATTAGGGTAACTTACAGCCTCATACCGGGAAACCATACGTTTCTGGTTTATTCCCCCTTTGTCCCGGCCCTTTATCCCGAGGCGCCTCCACTTCCCTGAGCCCGCCCGTCCTCACAGCCCAGCAGCACTTCTGGGAAAAAATAAAACTGTTGACAAATAAATAAATAAATAAACAATAAAAGAATAAATAATAAAAGAAAAATTAAATGATAAAAATGAGTAAATCAATAGATTAAAATCCAGCTGTGAAACCCAAAGCAGCATCCACCCACTTTATCTGAGAGGAGGCGAATTAACTGATAACATTTACCATCACTACTCAGCATCAGCCTGATTAACAGTCAGCATTTGAAACTGGTTTGACATTAGTGTGTATTTCTGCAGTGAACACAGTGGTGGAAAGTGCAGTACTGAAGCACTGAGGTACTTGTACTACTACTTGTACTTTTCACTCCACTACACTTGTGGCTTGTGGCTTCAGTATCCAACAATCCAATAATGTAATGTGTCATCATCCACAGGGGGCATTTTACTGCACAATGAGCAAGAGGTGGGAGCGAGTCTCAAGTCCAAAGTTACTGTGGTGAGAATCAAGCAACTAAGTTTGGTAGTTTTAATATATTTCTTTCATGATGTCTTGAAACTCTGAATGCAGGACTTTTACTTGTGTATTTTATTGTATAATACAGTGCGGCATTGTGACTTTCACCGCTGGTCAGGACAGAAAATATAATATAATACTGTTTAAGCACTTCTTGCTCCACTTGGCTTAACAGTTAATAACAGTAAAAAAAAGTTATTTGGAAATTGAATATTCTTAGAAAATGCAATAGGAATGAGATTTTTTATATTTGCTCATTATGCTTATTGTGTACAGCAGCAACAAAGATGTTCATAGAAGTGAAAGTGGAAGATAAAAACCAAAACCAAAAGCAGTGCAACCAACACAAAAACAATAAACCAGCTGATCAAACCAAAACCAAAAGTCGTAACATCACACTCTGTGAAGACTGTAGAGATATGAACCACGGAAAGTAACTGCACATTAAAGTTTATTATCATTCATAAATATTCAGAAAATAATGTTGAGGCTGACAGTTCCTCAGACCAACAACCAGTTTCCTTTTTCTTTACATCGACAGTGTAAAAACGTATTTAAACACATTTAAAAAAGCTTAAAGATACTGATGATGAAAATGATTTGAAAACTAAAGTCAACATATTAATACGTTCTATTAATTATTAATAAACTGTGTGCAAATATGTTTTCTTTAAAATACACATGTATTCGTCAAAGACAGCACTGTCACCTTTTCTCCAGCTGATCTCAGTCAGGACCGTGAATATAGAGCAACAACAGACGGGAGAATTAATTTGATCAAAGGCCAGCAGAACAAATTTCCCATTAACCGTTGAGCACTTTCACTTTACTGCAGTTATAAACACCCACAAGTTTTAAACTTTGTTCGGAGCTTTTTCCTCAAGCGGCGGAAGAGCCGAGTTTTAAACAACCAGAGTTCAAAGCGTTTACCCTGCATCTGTTTGTGAACGTTGCACTAAGATTTAAAGGAAAAGTTTGATATTTTGTCAGATTACAGATTAAAAATGAGAGGTACAACATGTCAGTGAGGTTTAGATGTATTTTGTTACCTCGCTACATAGCCAGGCTAGCTGTTTCCTGCCTTCTCCAGTCGTTATGGAAACCTAAACTAAATGATTGCTGACTGTAGCTTCATATTTACTGTTTAGGCACGAGACTGATTCTCGGCAAGGAAGTTTACGAGGAGTCTTTAACGGAAACTGGCAGCCATCTGGCAGCAAATAACAGACACAAAATGGTCGGTTCGATCCCGGAAAATTACCCACAACTTTTCTACCAGGGGCCGGAAACGAGCCATCCATCTTGAACTAGCGCTGCAGATCTGAGGAGACTTGAGAAATCACAGCTGAATGACAACAGAAAGAGAAGCACTAGTTTCTACTGACCTGGGACACAAAATGTCTTTAACTCTTTAAAAGATAGACCAATGTGAGGCACAATTCAGACTGAGAAATACAATTTTTGATTTTGTCTGGAGCTGTAGTTGCTGTAGTTATTACATTCTTGTTCTCAAAACTTTTCTTGACCTTCGCCTCTGTTATTAAATACAAGGTGTAGAAGATGAGGTCCTCCCCGTGTGAAGAGGCACTTACAATGTGACATGCAGCATATTCGAAAAACAAAATCTGACTCCACGTTGTTGGGACTTCAACACGCCTTCAGAGCAGCTTCACAGTCATTGTCTTTACCCAGCGACAGCGGTCACCGCTGGGGACAGGTGACTCGAGTGTGCCCCGGCATGTGGCAGATGCCGCAGGTGCGGGGTTTCTTAGCAGCAGGAGGTTTGTTGGTGATGGCATCTCCTATTGTATTCCTCGCCCTCTTCCCTCCGTCTCCACTTCCACCGAATCCACCACCAAAACCACCTGACACGAGGGAGCAGAGGTTAAACACAGCATGAGTTGGTTAGAGGTCACTGCATGAAGAGCATAAAACATTTGTGTGTGTGTGTGTGTGTGTGCGGCAGGACTGACAGCAGCGAGTCTGCCTGATGAGTGGATGCCTCAAGGTCTCAGTGGGAGTGTTTGTGAGTCGTGACAGCTTTTCTTTATCATTAAATAAGTACGTAGGTGAGGAGGAACATTCTCTCTTGTCTGATCTGAGTGTACATCTTTTTTCTGCTTGCATGCTTATATTAAAACATTTTTAATAATCTTACAAAGCACACAGAAAGAGTTCACGGTGCAAATGATTTGACAGGCAGATTATTGTAGTAAGACACTGAACTGTGCTGCAAATGTCTGTCTGTAATGTGCTGTTTATGTTAATGTATCAATGGCTGCTCTTCCCTTTAATGCATCTTTGTAATTTAAAGTGATTTCAAGAGAAAAGTTTAATTATTTGAATTAATTAAGTAAAAGAAACCACAACATAATCTGGTCCTAAAACACAGAATCAGAGTCTCGAATCAAACCCATCACACAGTAACAGTGTCCATGCTTTGATCTTTGAGCGGTGACTCTACTCCTTTATGCAACCAAGGTGTCTGAGTGATTTATTGTTGAGACGAAGTAGCCCGTTTTTACCCACATGCAGCTGTACCTGAACACTATGCTAACATGCTCAAAGTGACGATGCTAACATGCTGATGTTTAGCACGTAATAAGGTTTAGCATGTTCCCCATCTTAGTCACAGTCACAACCCTCGCTGTCATGAGGACATGTTGTTGTCCTCACAACTTCAAAGGGCTCGGTTTTACGGTTACAATTAGATTTAGCTTAAGTAGAGGGTTAGGCGTGTGTGTGTGTGTGTGTGTGTGTGTGTGTGTGCCTTGCCTGGAGGAGGTACGTTCTCATCAGCCCATTGGAAGAAGCTGCACTGCTGCTCTCTCGGCTTCCCGCAGGTGTGAAACATCCGGCCCTTGTTTGGCCCGTCCTTCTGCACCGTGCGCGTCACTGCCGCCTCGTTACAGTTGCACATTATCTCGTGCGCTCCAGCTCCTCCGTCCTGCCCCCTACCTCCGTCGAATGTGTTCCTGAACCCGAGCGAGGGCCTCGGAGGGTGGGAGGTCCTCGGTGCAGGCGGCGGACGCGGAGGCCCCAGACACTGTGGCGCCCCCTGTTGACTCGGCTGGTCGGCCCACAGGAAGAAGTTGCAGTTCCCGGCGTTGCACTTGTAAAACTGACGCCCTTGGTTGGGACCGTCTTTGCGCACAGTGAGGAGAAGTGCGTCCTGACCACAGTTGCACACGATGGCGTCGCCGTTTGGGTCTGCACCGCTCCCGCCGGCGCCCAGCGGGGGTCCAGGCTGAGGGGTCCAGGAGGGGACAGGAGGGAGGGGGGGTCGAGGATTGGAGCGTGGGGCTCTGGGTGGCTCTGCTCTGGGGGGCCTTGGACCTGGTGGCCAAGGATCATCTCCTCTTCCTCCCCCTCCTCCTCCCCCTCCTCCTCCTCCCCCACCTCCTCCTCCGCCACCTCCTCCACCTGCTCTGAGGTATTTCAGGTCCAGCACCTCTCTGAGCGTCTCGTCACATCCACCAATGCAGCCAACAAATTCCAAAGGCATCATGGGAGGGACGCTGCCCCTGCGGAACTTGAACTTCAACCTGAAGGACGTAGGACAAACGGGAGGCGGCTGTTAACCCTGAAAAAACTCTAATTATCATCCGGTAAAATGTAAAGTCACTTATTATTCATCCAGAAATGTAACGTACATTAACTTATTTTGAGTTTTTATGTGCCTTAGACAAACTCATTTAACTCAGTGTGCAAATGGTCCTTGTTTGTTGGAGCTGAACCGATATTTCATTTCACACAAATCAGAAACAAAAACAGAATACAAGTATAATAACAGTAATGAGTGAAAATGGGACAACCCAATAAGACTCATAAACTTGTCACTGCATGTACAAAATAGAATTTCAACCAGAAAATTCCTAAATCCTAAAACATCTATCTCATGTCTATATATCGATTTAATAGGCAAGATACAGAATCAGCAATAAATGTTAGATAAAAAAATAACAGCAACATATTTTAGTAACGGCGGCTGCTTCAAGTTTCTTTTTAAAAGCAGAAAGAAATAGTGACATTTTTTAGAGAGTCATCAAGCTCGTTCACACCCGTGGACCTCTGCACGCCACACTACAACTTTGTGCATTTAAGTTTACGTTTCTTTCCCTCTGTAAGATGTTTTTTTTTCTGGTCTCACAATTCTACATTAAAACATGTGTAAATGAACCGAGCTCTGTCACGTCAGATCATCTACCAACACAGCTGGAGCAGCTGCTGTAACTTTGTGTGTGTGTGTGTATATATACCATCATTAAAAAACACAGGAATGCATGTAGGACAACATTTGGGATGATATAGCACGTTGCCATGGTGACCGGCGAGATGGCAGCAGTAAGCAACAGTTTGTTACAGCACTTACTGAAATCTGATTTTAAAAAGACAGTGATATTGTTTTTAGAGTAAGTGCTGTTAAGTTCAACTTTGAGCTCTGCGCCAGACTGGTTGCCACGGTAACGGATGCTGGTGTGGAGCACTTTGGCTCGCTGCGCTGCGAGCCTGCCCTATATTTGGACTGAGCCGAGGCACGTGTTCAAGGGGTTAACGCCCACTTGCGTAAACAAGGATTTTGACAAGTTTTTTTCTTGCGCTGATGAAGCAGCCGAGAGCTTCATCTGCGCTCCCACATACACTTAATCAATAATCTAACAATAATCTGTGTGTTCACTGAACTGAGCGTTGGAAAAGAACATGCTTTCAAAGTTCATTATGTGGCGTTACCGAGGGGCTGAACTGAGATATGGAACCAAAGACCGAAGGATCTCTGATCATCAGCAACAGAAAAAGGAGCCTCTGTTGTAAATCAGTGTAATATGTAAATGTCCCGGTTGTATTTATATAATGCAATACATCATTACTCTACTGTCTGCCTGGTTATTTGCTCAAAGTAGTATTTTTTGTAATTTCATACAGCTGGGTGACTCACAAGAGACAGATCAAAGAAGACTAAGGGGCGTTCACACACACAGATTCCAAAAGATGTGAAAGCGCCGGCTGCTATTCGTCGTCAATGAGACCTGCGCTGCACAGCTGCAGCACAGGGGTAGAAGTTGAAAAAGTCTCAACTTGAATCATCATTAATCATTAATTCCAAGGGAGGAACTTTAAATAACAGCTCTCACTACAACCTTTCGAGTATTTGAGAAATTTTAATTTTTATCCTGATGATGGCGCTGGATGAAAAATTAAAAGATCACCAAAGTTATGACAATTCATCTTGAGGGCAACAGGAACATTTCTTGACAAGTCATCCAGCAGCTGTTGAGATACTTCAGTCTGGACCGACTAACGGACAACTATCGCTGGAGTGTTCAGCTGGTCCGACGTAAAAAAGTAAATACTTACATGTGAACGGGCCGCGGCTGACAGGTGGGACAAATGCTGTCATCTCTGCTGACCTCCAGCACTGTGTCAGGGAACCACACTGCTGTCTTACAGGCTGGGAAACCCACACAGGATAGGAACTTACTGCAGGGGGGGGACACACAGGAATATTTACAACAAATACTCCTCTCCAAAGCCGGCTGTATTTTGTTAGACCACGTTTCAGATTCCCTTTGGATTCAGATCATTTCAGTTCAATATAAAGAATCAACTTAAAAAGACCATGTTCTGACATTATGTATTCGGGGCCTGTTATGAAAACTACACCTTGTTGGTGTCTTTTTATCTACGAGCTGTGAAAACATGGATCTCTAAGAATAATAGAAGAGTTAAAAAATGAAAATGAGTAAAAGAGTTTGAATTTAATAGATTATAATTAATAGTGAGCTGTTGTAGCAGCACCAAAAATAAACTGCATTACTATGCGATGACTTATCTCTCAGTTAGTCTCTGCCAAATTAGTTTTATTGCACACTATCAAGGTAGAAATGCAAATTAATAACTAATGATCCGCTTTGGAAAGTGTGCAGGTGAATTGTAGTTAATCGGCAAGTTGTGACATTTGAAAGAAAGCATCTTTTGTTGGGGATGAGGAGTTTTAAAGATTCGTTTTAAAGTGCTGAACGAACAAACAGCATCTACGTCATAAATAAATCAAGCTTGTATCAGTAACACAGTCGTCTCAACCTGTTTCCCTCCCTCTTCTTCCTCAGCACCATGTCCCGACCGCAGTTAGGACACTTCCTGACGGGCAGCGGGATCTCCATGTCCTGCTGCTCCGCTTCAGGGATCTCCTGAGCCGCACCCAGATACGGCGACAGGGCTTCGTCCAACCTGAGGCGAGAAGAGAGAGTGACGTCTCAACATTTAATAATAATAATAATAATAAAGTGACAGGATTCTGTTCGTTTGTGTGCAGGCGGCGCATCAGGAACACACAGATTTACAGCGAGATGAAGAGCTACTGACTTCTTCGCCTTCCTGACGGACTCGATGAAGACGGTCTTGTATTTCTGGATGTGGTGCAGCAGCACGCTGCGTTTGTCCTTCCTGCCCTCCGACACCAGCTTGAGATCTGCCTCCAACTCAGCACGCAGGTCTGGTTTGGACATCTCATAGCCCATGGAGTTGTAACCTAAACAAACAAACACACATACACACTTATAAAGATGATTTTTTTTTTTTTTTTTTTTTTTTAAAGTCTGGCTTTTAATTGAATTTCATTTTTTTTATCTTTCTATTTATTTATATATTTTATATTTTAAGCTGTTTTACTGGTGTTTCCTTTTATTCTGTGATTATTTTCTCGACTGTTAATAACCTACTTTAATCTCTGGTTATTTATTCTACTTTTATTTCTGGTTTTATTCTCTTCCAAACATCTCCTCCCTTTTAGCATTTTATTATTTCATCTTTACTATTTGGTCTATCTTACCTTTCATTTATGGTTTTACTCACTGCAACACATGTCCTCTGTTTTAATATTTTATTATTTTCTCTTTATTACTTTGTTTTTATCTTTGCTTTCCAGTCTTCAGTGTTTCCTCAGTTCCTGTTACTGTTGTCTTTTTTTAAGTAGTGTTTTTATCCCTTAGTGCTCTGTGTGTTCATGGGAGTTACTGTGTCTTTGTGTGTGTGTGTGTGTGTGTGTGTGTGTGTGTGTGTGTGTGTGTGTGTGTGTGTGTGTGTGTACATACCCTCCACCAGCCCCATGCCGAGCTCTCCAGGGAGAAACCTCTGATCAGCTGTCAGGCCCACATACATGCGACTCTTGATAGTCTCGATGTGCTCTGCATGGGTTGCATCTGTGCCTGTAAAACACACAGTTCAAACAATAGAGTTTCTACTAGACGTGAAACAAACGAAGTCTACGTTCATTAAGTTGTTACTTTAAAATCAGATAAGGTGCAAACTGGTTACTACATACACACCGACACACAAAATAAGTCCTTTTTTCAATGTGTGCACGTGAGAGAAAATCCAGGTGGACATAAACTGTCCAAACTGGCATATATCCACAGATCAGTGGGTGTGCTGTGAGATAATAGAAATTCACTCTATACTGTTTGTACCAAGACAATTTTCTGTTAGTAATTCCTGTTGCATTGGGCTTCTGTTGCTATTTACTTCTCTATATATATTGAAAATAAATATAATATAAACTCTGACAAAAGATCTGGTTGCTAACATCCACTAAGCTTCATGGAAATAAGACTAAATAAAATAACCTACTAGTTTAGCACTGCACTTCTACACTGTCAGATTCAGACTTCGTTTACTCAACGCATTCTTCCCCCTTGTCAAAACCTGGTGCCTACATTACCCACAATGCAACGTGACCATCGGCAGTTTGGTTGGAGATTGGGGTGTGTTATGACAGTTAAGCAGCTAAGCAACAAGCCTCAAGCAGAGATGAGAGGTGGGCTTCAGAGGTCTGGTAAACTCTTTTCTTTACAACTGCACACCCACAGTTTTCTGCTCCAACTGATGTTGTTTATCAGACTTTGCACAGCTCCCTCTGGAGCCACTAAAGGCTTTAACACTTTCCACATAAGCAGTAGTTCTCCCAAACACCTGTGGACAGATTCTCGTGTATAAAACTGGTGGAATTCATGGGCGTTATATTAGAAAAGTGTAGATTTTGGGGCTTGATTTTATATTTTGCACATTCACAAATTCAGACGTTTGTGGGAGTTACCAATATTTTCTTCTCTCTGATGTGTTCATAATTAAGTGTTTGTGAGTCTGTGAGTAGCTGGGACCACACACACATTAAAAACACTGCCTCTGCTTGTGTGTGCGTGTGTGTGTGTGTGTGTGTGCTCTACCAATGCCGTGCTTCTCCATCAGCGAAATGAGGTCGGCTTCGGTGAGCAGCTGCGGAGGACTCGTCTGTCCGTCCACCATCTCAATAGCAGAGGGCTGGAACTGGGAGCCCTGCTCGTACACTGGAATCACCTACAACAGGTAAAGCGGACGTACGTAAGATATATCACACACAAACACCAAGAGCCAGGAATCAGCTGGAACCCCACAACAACACACTACTGTAACATCCACCCCCCACCCTACCTTGGCGCTCCACCTGTCGTACGGGTAAACATCCAGGTAGTTCCTTTCAATGATCATGAGTCCCGAGGTGGAGAACATCTCCTGGGCTATGTCTATATCCACCACCGTCTCGTGCCCTAAAGCATCCTGGGATACACAAGCCAGGAAGTGCCGGACAATGAACTCATACACACGGCCTTCGTTGCCCTGGACGGAGACGAAACAGAGAATCGTTACGTCAGAGTCAGTGTTTGTTCCCGTGTGTGTGTGTTTGTTTGTGTGTGTGTGTGTGTGTGTGTGTGTGTGTGTGTGTGTGTGTGTGTGTGTGTATACACTACATTGGTGACTTTATCTTTGTAACCTTTGCAGCAGACGAGACCTTGAGTCAATTGTTCCAATCATACTGTTGAAAAACAATACAAGGACTAGTTGGGCACAGAAACCGCCTACTAATGAACAGCAGCGGGTATAATTTATTAATTATGAATCAAGATGGAATCAGGATCATCGCCTCATGGTCGTATCCCTCCGCCACTCGGACTAGTTTCAGGTTACATCCCTGTTTATCCAGAGTCAGATCAAATATTAACCATTTGTGTCAAATTTGCCCATAATTGCTGTGTGAAGTCTTGAGTAATGGCTAAAAAAATGTTTTGAGGTCACTGTGACCTCTGACCCCCAATATCTAATCAGTTCGTCCTTGAGTCCAAGAGAACATTAGTGCCACATGAAGAAGTTCCTTCAAGGCGTTACGGAGATACTGCGTTCACAAGACCACCTTGACCTTGACCTTTGACCTTTAGCCACCAAATTTTAATCAGTTCATCCTCGAGTCCTAGTGAATGTTTGTGCAAAATTTGAAGAAGTTCCTTCAAGGCGTTACTGAGATATCGTGTCCACCAGACTGGGACGGACAACCTGAAAACAACATGGCTGCTGCTCTGACTGTCGACGGCACAGAGACATAAAAAACAAAACAAGTGAATGAATTATGCACAAACTGAGCTCTGCTTTCTGTGAACGCACCTGCAGAGTATTGGTGTACTTGGTGGGGTGTATGGGGGGATGGGCTTGGTCAGATTTCTTGCCCTGCCGTGGGTTGGGACCCCCGGGCTGCTCGAGCACCCGCTGGGCGAACGTCCCCCAGACCGGACTTTGAGTCTGCTGCTCCACCAGGGGGCCGAGAGGCAGGTTTGTGGGGAAAATGTTGGTTTCTGTGCGGGGGTAGCTTATAAACCTGAGAAAGGGGGGGGACACACGACACACAGTCACAAGTAATCTTTGCACAAAGAAACTAAGGTGGAACACTCTGGAAATATGACATCACTGGTAAACTCCTCTATGAAACGCCTGAACTGCCAGATGGCGCCTTCTCGTGTGCAAAAATAGGACCGGCTTTGAGGTGGTTTAACAACCTGCTAAACAAAAAAAAATACATTCGACCGTTTCACTGACAACCACAAAGCGTCTAAATAAAAGTGGCTTCGGGCCTGAAACAAGTTCAAACGAAAGATAGGACATTTAGCATATGGTCGGACCCAGACAACACGTTGCTGTTTGGACGCCAGTAAGTGCGTACATTACCCAAAATGCTGCTTGCTCCAAAACTCACACACTCACCCTTGGGTGTAGAGTTTTTCTGCAATTTTCATTGTCTCTTTGGCGCTTATTCTCAGCTTCCGAGATGCCAGTTTCTCCATTTCCTGTTGGTCAGATAAAGGTAGAGGACTGCTCATGAGGGGGGGGGGCTGTTTTCTGTCATGCTAGAAAACAGCTACATGCACTTTATACCATAAACACGTGTGTTTTAATACGCAGCATATGTGTGTGTGTGGCTGTTTGACTTCATGTTCTTACCACAGTGTCCAAAGGCAGCGGTCTCCACTTGCTCTTGGGTTTGCTGGTTACTGAGGTGACTGTTGCTATGGGATCCTAGAAATGAGTAAACGTTATTCTTGTGTGTAGTTCTTTTTTTTTTTTTTTTTTAAACATGTGGCTTTTAGCCCATTTTATTCAGGCAGGTTGGAAACACATTTGAATTTAAATTTGCTGCTGAGTCCTCGTGAGGTAACAGCTGCAGGTGGAGGAGAGGTTACACGTGTGGATGCAACACACACACACACACACACACACACACACACACACACACACACAGTTGCTATGAGTCCACACATCTTTTCTAGGTGCACAGCATCAACAATCAGTGTTTTTCCATCGATATTAAATCAGTAAATGAACTGTGCGATCAGGATAACCACATCAATATGTTGTCGAGATGAACGCCCTCCCCTCTCTCGCTTCGCTGGTGCTGTGTTACAGTATGAAGACATTTTGTACTCGTTATGCAAGAGCAAAAGTTAGACCAAGTTTTTTTTCTTTAAGATTTCTTTTTTTTTTGCCATTTTACCTTTATTTCATTACAAATAAAGGAAACACAGGGATGTTGCAGTGGTTTAATCTTTTAACCACGAGGTCAGTGGACACCCTCGGCTTCCAGGACAGGGGGGCAGGAACAATAGTTAAACATTTTCAACTAATCTAATTAAAGCAGTGAAAGAACGGTACAGTAGCTCCCTGCAGTCCTTTGTTTCCTGATGATGGACCTTTCACTTCATATAGATCAACATCGGTGCAAACAGACCTTAATCCATCAAGTGCAGGATTTCACTGGTAACAGGAGATGTTAAATTAACACATGTGGGCACGTGGATGACACAATTCACATTCCTGCTAACGGTTTCACACTGTTCCACTCATCTAGAAGAAGAATTCTGCCAGAAAAGAAACCTGAATGCAAATAATGTAGGTTTTAAAATGTTTAAGAAAGAAAAAAGAAAAGGCACATGGCACCTTTAAAGCTCCATAAACTGATATTTTGGTTTTGGGGCGACAGAGCTCAGCAGACTAAAGAGGAACTGCAGACCTGGATGATGATCTCTGTGGGTGTCTCTCTCAAAAACACCCCTTTCATATTATACTGGTAATATAAAAGACGTTCATTACTGCAGCTTTACTGTAGAATTTAGTGACAAAAACATAAATAAACCAAGATGCATGTAATACAATAATATTGATGTGTCTCATCATCATTAGAGCTTTTTTCTCAGTTAGTTATTAGTGAAAAAAGGAGAGAAGTAAATAACTGAACCAAAAAACATAAATAACTGAGTACAAGGACAAACAGTGTCTGTGTTTGTCTGATCTTGAAAGTCACATCTTGCTCCGTGGGAAACATGATAATTACACGCTCGTTAGCTGTGAGCATCTTGGCAAACACTTAGTGTTAATGTTTTTCTATAACAGTCACGGGTTCAGACGACATCTCTATCCTGCCACCGGCAACTGAGACCAAACGGAGCAACTAAATGTACCGACAAGAAACAACCTCAAAATATAATGATCATTATAAATCATCGTATCACCATCGTAAATACAGAAGGTGATAAAGAGTTATCATCAGGCGTCATTACAGTCTGATAACAACTGTTGTACATACAATATAATGATAACTGAGTGTGTGTGTATACTCTGTATCTGACCTGACTAGTCTGTTTTAATGGTTTACTTTACTGTATACGGTTAGGATCATACATTTTATTCTAAAATAATTTTCTAATGTTTTTAGCTTTTGACTCTAGACAGTAAGGGCTTTCCTCTCGTGTGTAAACAGCTCAACAATGTTTAAACTTTCCACTGAAGCGTTACATGGACAGCACTCGTGAGATCACTGAAAGAACCTCAGACGCGTCACGTTAAATGTTATAAAGAAAGAGCCGACATCAGCCGACCTATAAAGCTCATACAGCACAGAAAAGGAAACATTTCATGAGAGCATGTGACAATGCAAACAAACAGGCACATACCTCCATGCAGATCTGGTAGAGCACCAGGCAAGCTGTGTGGTTGAAGAGACGGTTTCTTTTCCAGCCGAACTCGACAGTGTCCTCCTCGACCTCGTGGAGCACTGACGCAAAGAAACAGCAGGCTATCGTTTTAAAACCTGAATACTCGCGTCTGCATTGGATTTGTGTGTGTGTGTGTGTGTGTGTGCATGGATGAATTTACACCTTTGATCTTGTAGAAAGTCTCAGGTATGAAAGCCTGGATGGCTTTGAAGCGCTCCACAACGAAGCCCAGAGTGGGAAACTGACAGCTGCCGTATGAGATCAGCTGATTGGCCAGAGACTCTGGAAAGATCTTCTGCAGGCGAAGCGTCTGGAACCGAGTGAAGGATGCACCTGCAGCAGACGAGCACAGGAGAGAGGCCACTTACATATTAAGAACCAAAAGATATACAGTGTTGTATCGTGGGTAAAGTGACATTTAACCAAGGTTTTGCCCTATTAACCATTATCTCTTGAGCCATCATATAATCCTGTGTTGCCTTGTATTATTCAGTACAGTGTTAGAGTGCTACCTCACCTATCCGCAGGTCCAGCTCCTGACGGACATCCACAGCATCACTGACGTTGGCATCCGGCTCCATTAGAGTCTCACAAGCTCTCCGGATGGAGTTGGGGGTTATCTCAGAAAACTTTGCCCGAAAGACCTGTATGTTGGGCTTAACTAAAAACACACACACACACACAGTTAGCAGGAGTTATTTATGTACCTGCTAATCTCTGAGATGCAGACACAACAAAAAACAACACACACACATTATTAACATCGTACCTGCTTTGCAGACATTAATAACTTCAAAGCCAATGTTTTCTCCCTCTCTGTCACAATCAGTCCAGATGACTAAGGCCTGGCACTGCCTCGCCTCTTTCTCTAGCGTCCGCTACAGAGACAGAGAGAGACGGAGAAAGGGAAGAAATGTGGAGAATTAAGGAGTCAGGAAAACCTTTCAATTCTCATTATTCTGTCTGGGAGAGAAATGAAAAGGCAATGAATAAAAATAAAGATTGTGTCTTGGTCAATTGTTAAAAGTTACCACTACTAATAACATTCAAACATCATAATCAACCACACAAAGAGAGACAGATCCCACAGGTTTGTTTAAATAGAAAGTAAGGATTTCTGGGATGACAGTAAATGAGCATACCTTGATTTGTACCATGTTATCTGGACAATACTTCTCTACCTCAGCATCAAATAACAGCACGGGATTACAACTGAGCCTTTAGAGAGAAAATATACAATCACTTGTTATAATTCTGTGTGACGCTGAAAAACACAATAACATAAAAGAAACCTAATTTAAATTACCATTTCTGGAACGGCGCTTTAAACTCCAGACCCAGTAAATGGCCTGATACTGAAGTCATTGTTACCGTCACATTCTGCAGCAGGACGGAGACAAAACCAAACAAACAGCATAAACACACAAAAGAACAGACGTACAGGTCCATATGTGCATATCTAATTATTTCACTGTATTTGCTTACCTGACCAAAGAGATGATATTCACACTCATAGATTTTATTAAACTTTGACATCCCTTCCCTCTGAAATGGAAAAGAAAACAATCAGTACTTGAGCAACCAAATAAACCGGAGGAACAGGGGGTAATACACAATCATTGATTCAGAGTTTTTGTTATAATTATATCTATATAATCATTGGTCTGAGGATAGGTGTTGTATGATGAAAATACAAATCTGTCTACTGTCAGAGATCTTGACGTAGTGTTTATACTATGGAAGCTGTTCGACTAACAGCTCTGGTTGTTGATCAGGACTGTTTTAAGGCAATACTGAATTTTATATGATTTCTGAATTAATGTGATGAAACAGAGTTTTAGCCCACAACTTATAATTATTTTCATTTTTGATTAATCTGTTGGTTATGTTGACTGATTAGTGTATAAGATAATGGAGAGACATGTTCATATTCGTTTTCTCATTTACAAAAACAGTAAAACAAAAAAGCATTTGAGAAAGTGGAAACAGCAACTATTTGGCATTTTTAGCCCATTTATTTTGTGTCCATCGACTAATCGTTTCACCATCACACTGATTAATAATTGTGTTGGAGGTGTTTGTACTGCTGGTGAAGAGATGTGACTGACCCTCCTGGCCCTGCCGTTGGACATGATCTCTAAGATCCCTTTGGCTGCATCGTTTTTCTCAGCTACGCAGAGAACCCGCCTGATCTGAGCCCGGCTCCGGATCATGTCTGCCGGCTGCGGTGGCGTGTCTGGACACCGGGCACTCTGCGCCGTACACACACACCTCCGCTGGACCCCCCCGAGCCGCTGTACTCCCGGTCGAAGCAAGGATCTCCCGAGAAGGCGCACTAGTATCATGCCTGGCCGCTCTCACATGAAGCAGCCGGTCCTCCGGGCAGCCCCACTGTTGCTGTTAGCATGCTAGCATGCTAGCTGAGCCAGCCGACTAAAGCCATGTTGTCCGTTCCCACAAAACGTTTAACAGGAGCTAAAAAACTACCCAGCGGCAGCTTATCTCCACTCCGGATAAAAAAATAATTGGATAAAATGTACGTTATCCCGCGGAAAAACACTTATTAAAAACTTTGTAAGTAGCAGCGTCGACCTCTACAATGCTATCGCTAACTATTTACAAATGCCGCGCTCGTCTGTCAAATATTGCCGTATTCAAGGTCGTAATACTGTCGTAAAATCCTGGACCCACCAAAAGACGTTTATAAAAATTGTAAATAAGTGGGTTCAAATTTAATATTGCCT
This sequence comes from Seriola aureovittata, assembly GCF_021018895.1. Taxonomy (NCBI): domain Eukaryota; kingdom Metazoa; phylum Chordata; class Actinopteri; order Carangiformes; family Carangidae; genus Seriola; species Seriola aureovittata. The sequence goes on from NC_079380.1 coordinate 23,034,170, forward strand.
AAATGTGAAGCACATGTAGTATTATTAATCATGTTTTTTTTCACAATGGTAATAATAATGTAAATAATAAAATTATGTCATATGAGAAATGAGAAATCCACCCTAAATCAGAAAATTTTCATATTGCCATGTCAGTATCTGAGGACCACTGAGGACATGGGGGTCATTTAAACTTTAATCTAAACTTTAAATTTGACTACTACTAAAACTACTAGGCTACTATAATTCAGTATTACTCCACCAAAACTGTATTTCTGGCAGCATGTAGAGAGAACTGCATGTGCCTTTATGTCAGGAAATAAAACATGTTATGTTTTATTTTATAGAGCCATAATAATTCCCTAATAGTTTTGTTGGAAGTTTCCTGCAGAGAAATAAAGCATGCAACCTGCTAAGTACTAAGAAAATATAGGCAAAATAGATGCAATGTTCCGTGACAGGTCTTTTAGCTAGAGATTGTTGACTATACAAACTGTTAAAGTAAATGCAAATGCTCCATTAGAATGATAATAATATAATGATACAATTTATTTGTGGATTGCAGATCTTAAAAAATTCCAACATGGTTCCTACATGTTAAAAAAAACAAAAACCAAGAAATGCAACATAAAAACAAAACAATAAAACCCTGAAATAAAAAAAAAAGCAATAACACAATAACAATAATTTTAATAATAGAAAGTAATGAGTGAGAATACAAATAATAAAAAATTCATGACTCATTACCTTATTAGTATTTCTGTAATCCTGGCTATTATCCTGCTGCAAACACAGACAAATGTTAAACTGACAATGAATTGCATAAATGTGTATAAATCTTTTTTTAATAATCACCATAATCACATCCAATCATCGCAGAAAGAAATATGCGGAAATTCAGTTTTAGGGTGGATTTTCTCCAGATGGGAGGTGGGTAGGTCAACTGACAAGACTACAACCAGCTGGGTAAACATGGCGTCGGTCTCTGGACGTGAAAATTACATGTAGCGCGTCTTGTCTGTTAACGGTGTTTCTGTCGCAGCAGCGTCCCGTGTCTTAGCCGTGAACAGACTAACGTGATGGACACGACGCGCGAAAACAGGCAGGTTAGAGAAGCGCCTCGGTGATGATGCTTTATATTTTATGTCTCTCTGCACAGCATGAAGGGTCTGATGCCTGCCCGGACCCTGTGATTGGCGCAAAATAATTGCTTTTGTTAACAGAGACACTGACTGTTTTCTGCTGGGTTTTTTTTTTGTCTAGTTTTATTCAATCTGACAAATTGCAACGACTGGCTCCTGCAGGGCCACAGCTGAATTTTGGGCCGAATCTGCTCTGAGACCCTCTTTAAATTGACTAAACCAGCTGTATTATTATTATTATCATTATTATTATTATTACTACTATCATTTTTGTGGACCCCTCTCTATCGCTGGACCCCTAGATGTGACAGCTCCTTTAACCTCACTAACAAAAGCTCTGCCTGGACAACGTGAGAGCAAAATGATCAATCTGACTGCACTTGATGTGGCTGCGCTCTGACAGCTGGTTTATGACTGTTAGTGGTGCTGCGCTGTGTCTTGTGTTTCTCATGCCTCTCTCAACAACACCACTATGATAGGCTCACCTGACGTGGTGGCTTTCACTAAAGAGGATGAGTACGGCCAGACAAGTCCGGACCCCTGGGCTCTCCCCGAGGAGTTCTCCATCCCTCTCCATCCTCTGGCCGACTCCAACCCCTGGGCCAAAACCTCCTACGCCAAGTTCACCAAAGACTTCATCCTCATCTCCGAGTTCTCCGAGCAGGTGGGCCCTCAGCCGCTCCTCACCATCCCAGATGACCCCAAAGTCTGTGGCACCTTCGATCTCAACTACTTCTCCCTGCGCATCATGTCGGTGGACTACCAGGCCTCCTTCGTTGGGCACCCGCCTGGCAGCGGCTACCCGAGACTCAGCTTTGTGGAGGACTCGAGGGTGGTGCTGGGCGACTCGAAGGAGGGGGCGTTCGCCTACGTCCATCACCTTACTCTGTATGACCTGGAGGCGAGGGGCTTTGTGCGACCGTTCTGCATGGCGTACGTTTCAGCAGATGAGAGGAAAATCATGCTACAGTTTCAGGAGCTGTCCCTCCGCTTCTCTCAGGCCTCTGAGTGTCTGAAGGCCGGGAACAGGAGAGCCTTCGCCAAGGAACTCCAGAGGAAGCTGCGGGACCTTGAGTAAGACCTTCAGTACAACCTTTAAATTACTATCCCATGTAGGGGTCACATTCAAATCTTGATATTTCAATATAAGTGCTCTCAGCTCCTTTCTTCAATCATAGGTAAATAGGATAAATTGTAACAGCATGGCCGGTTTAATCAGTTCGGGGGCCGAAAAATTTTATTTTCCTTTTCTCCTACAAAAAATAGGTTTGTAATATCAATGAATTAAATACCAAAATACAAAAGTTTGCACGTTTGCGTGTTAGCATGGGAACATATGCTAATTAGCACAAAACACAAAGTATAGCTGAGGTCAGTTATTTGACCATGAACCAAAAATATTGAGGTTTCGACCTGATGATGATGGTGCAAAGTCAGAGGATCAATAAAGTTATAGAATTCATCAACATTTCACTCAAAATCACAAAAAGTGATGGTGGCACTAGAGGAAAAGTCAGGGGTCACCAAAGTCTATGTCTATGAATGTCGTACAACATTTCAATTCATCCAATAGTTTCGGTTTGAACCAAAGTATTGAACTGACCAACCAACAGACCTACGAGCTGCTAGAACGGCTAAATAAGTAAAACCCGCCCCCTAATCTACCGTGTGTGACGTCCCAGCTGCAGGTGTTCAGTTTCTTGTGTTGTGGTTTCTCAGGTACTTTTGACGAAAAAGTCCTATTTCATCAAACTGCTTTACCTTTCCTTGTATGAACACATGTGCACGAGTAACGCCTGTTTTCACCCCCCCCCCAGGTACACTCACTCCGTGCTGCAGAGGGAGGAGGGCCTGCAGAGAGAGGCGGGGCCTCAGTGCATGTACTCCGCTCACGCTGTGGAGAAAGCCAATGAGCTTGCTAACGTGGAAAAGAGCATCTACGAACACAGAGACCTGCTGAGGCAGATCAGCTCCTACCATTGCCGCCCGCGCCGGGATCCTCACGCTGTCACCTGCCAGAAGTGCATGACCGAGTGCTTGAGGGAGTGTGAGGCGCTGTTAGACAAATACGCCAAGCTCGCCAATCCCTTCAGTTACACCGACAAAGGGGGGAAAGGGGAGGAAGGTCAGGTGGAAGGAGGTGAAAAGGAAGTGGAGGAGGACGTCAAACGCAGGCCGTCCTACACACCACAGCTGATCAAAGCCAAGTCTGCCAAGTGTTTCGACAAGCGCCTGAAGACCCTCCAGGAGCTGTGTGACCAGACTTTCTACGGGGCCACCGTGGAGCTCCTGAAGGAGACGGAGAGGAGTTTCCGGGGCGACCTGTGTTACCTTCACACACGCCGCCTTGACAAGACTCTGCGCAGGAGACAGAGAGTTACCAACTTCCTGTTTGAGGAGGATCTCGGTGATGATGATGAGGATGAAGGAGGAACACTAAGACCGTTTTGTGCTGTGAACCACGCTGTAGACAACTATACACTCTTAAGTCCACCTCCGATTGTGCTGGGACCAGAACCTCTAAAGCTGGACTCACTGGAGCCTCCAGATCCTTTAGACCCGGCCTCTGAGACCAGCCATACTCAGGAGAGTGAGCTTGGGCTCGGGGAGAGCCACCTGGAGTCCTCCCCCTCAGACCAGACTCTGGAGACCCAGGAGAGCTCAGAGGAGACCAAAGGAAGCTTTAGCAGCGATAAGAGCGGGATGGGTCCAGCACAGAAGCACGAAAGTCTTGCTAGTGTGAGGTCAGAACCTCCCGATCCTGATTCCGACTTGACCCTTGACCCCGACCACAACGCTGACCTGGAGAGGGAGAGCAGCAGTGAAGAGACCACTGCAGGGGAGGATGAGGGAGACCAGACGCCGGTGTCTCTGCTGGAAGTGGTGTCTGAGCTGGAGGCCAGCAGAGAGGACGACTGTGAGAGAGGAAGTGATGGGGCTTGTGAGATGGAGTCCGACTTGTTGGTTCCGATGGACACTGCGTGCTGTATGGCTCAAGAGGGTTTCCTGTATGAGGCGTCTCCCCCAGAGGCGGATCTTCATCTGGGCCAAAGCTCCCACCATCAGCCCTCTCATACGCTGGTTGTTAACCAGGAGCCACAGGCCCTCCTTCCACTCCAGGACGACTACACTGTGGGTTCTCCCTGCTCTGAAAGCCCTGCAGCTGGGCTGGAGCTGCCCGTGGGGCTCCTGGGAGATGCAGTTTCCCGTACCTCAGTGGAGGACGGGTCAGACTGCACCATGAGCGCTTCTACAGGGTCCGATCGGGCTGCCTCGCCTCTGGGCTATGGGGGGGTGGTGACCCTGCGTCAGAGGAAGAAGGCCGGACAAGGAGCCCTGAGGTTTGTGCGACAGTACCCCTTTGCCATACAAGCTCTGTGGTGCCTGCTGAGTGGCAGAACCCTGGTGGTTCTCGGGGCAGATGAGGGGAGAGTCCGTCGGTTGGTTGCTGCTCTGGCCCTCTTTGTGCCTGGCCCTGGGAAGTGTGGAGAGAGGGTTCAAGCCTGGCTGTCCTGCCCTTTCACCCTTACTGACCTGCAGAGGTGGAAACTCGTCGGATTGCAAAGGTATGTCCAATTTGCATCTATATATTTTAGGTATTCAACCAACACTCACCACAAAGCTTTCAGGCTCACAGAACATTTGACAGTCTACGTCATCGTCAAGTACGACCACCTTACTCCGTTGTTACTCATCTGGTCTGACTCATTCCCCGATGACTCACATAACTATTCAGCTATTAAACCTCCAGCCTCACGTCTGTGTTGCAGTTTTTTACATTTAGAGACGACGCCTTCACTTCATAACCTTGTGTGCGTTTTGTTTGTTGAGACATTTGGAGGCGCTGAGATAGAAAGGAGGAGCTGTGTAACTAATATCACTGCAGATGAACCGAGCATTGAAATCATTTCAGTATGATTTTCTGAACAGAATCTGAGCCATAAAACAATTACTACATACAGGGTTTTGAACAGTGTCCAATGTGCAGAATCATTAACTCACATGTGTTGGTACAACAGAAATGCGAATATGGCTAAAAGTGCTTAGGGGTGACTTTAAATGTGTAAACCCAGTGGTTCTTTATTGGGAAAAATATTGATTTCATAACATGAACATGCATAACTTACAAATGTAATGATGCTGCTGTACAGGGGAAATATTAATCACCTGTATCATGCTGCTAGATGCTAAAACCTGAGATTAGAGTTCATGATAAATGGAAATAAATGTTCTTCTTTTTCTTCATTATTACCAAAGGTTTAAAATATTATTTAAATTCATCATGTTTAGCTTCAGGATTTTATTAGTAAGTGGAAGACAAGTCATTTCTAACAAGACTGAGAGTCAACAGCTAGCGGCTCTGTCAGGCTGTGCTTTGAGCTAAATGCTAACATGCTGATGTTTACTAGGGTCGCTGTCTAAGTTTAGCAAGGTGTGGCATGCTAATATTTGCTAATTAGTGATTAGCTGAGGCTGATGGGAATAAATTAGCGTTGGACAAGGTGTTGAAAACTGAAGTACAAAGACTTCATGTTGGCGGGTCCATCCTCTGGGAACCATGAATGTCTGTGTCAAATGTCTTTCCAGTGCATCCATCAGTCGTGGAGATACTTCAGTCTGGTTCACCGACCGACCGGCTGACAATAATTATAATAAATGATAATAATAATATTATGATAAAAGGATATATCTATAGCTACATAAAGCATGTGTGAAAGTTGTCTTTACCAACTAACAAATATGGCGTCTGTCTCTCCGTCTCTCAGAGTGGCGTCCCCTGTGGGTTCTAGCATGCTTTACTCGCTGTCCCGCTACAGTCGCTACATCTCCATCCTTGACGCCGACCAGAAGACTTTGCGCTGCCCGCCGTATCGTGGCCAACTGCTTGCCAACGTAGCCGACCACCGCACCTACATCCGCCGTGGCTCCACCTACTTCCTTCAAGTACAGAGCACCCTGTGTCGCATGGCAGCCAAGGCCTTCCTGTTTACCTTCACCCACCACCTCCACCTGCCGGTCAGCTCCGCGGAGGGGCCGGAGGTGGTGGAGGGCCGACGCCGCTGCTTCCTGCAGGAGCAGCTGGGGCTGGGCGAGGAGGACAGCCAGATACTGCTCTACCTCAGCCAGCTCGTCACTCAGCAGTACCTACAGCCTGCCACCGGGGGCAGCGCAGCAGCAGCACCTTGTTTTAGTTTTAACTACACCACCAGCGTTTTATACAAAATCTAATATTCTTCTGCGAGGACGATTCTCACACACATTTTAGCAGAAATCATCTGTGACCCTTTGGTTTTTAAAGGACCAAAGGTGATCGTAATAAGGTCTAAAGTATTTTTAGTTTCAGGACAATCTCTGCTTTGGTTATTGTTTTTTCTTTTCTGCCATGCTGTCTTTTCCTCTGCTCTCACTATCTCCTCAGTGTGCAGGGAAAAGGAGACGGAGCGAGTTGTGAATGTCAGCGAGTGGTTTACTTGCAGGTGTTTGGTCGGGAGCATGTTGACACACACAAACACACACACACACACACCGCAGAGCAGACGAAGGTCGCCTCTGCTTATTGTCCTTTGAGCCATTTGTGTGTTTCCCTCCTCCGTGGAAAAAAAAAAATCTTACTTGCACGGGCTTGTTTGAAGTCGTCGTGTCCCCCCTCCCCACTACACACACACACACACACACACATATATATATATTTACATGTATTTAATCTCACAAAACTCGATCCAACATGGCTGTCTGTGTGTCGTAAGTGCTGGTCCGAACTCAGCCAGCTCACTGACGGGTTAAATCACAGCTGAGTGTTGACGCCCACCAATCACTGAGCAGTTGTTGTCAGCTATGATATCATCTCAGCTATATGTAAACATGTTTTTCTTTTTCAAGATTACTGTGACATTTTTCTGCTTGTGGTGAACAGACGTCTCTGTGACTCTGACCATGAAACCATGCAGGTTTGTTGCCGCTGGTTTTGTGACACGCCTCTCTCTTTGGAAAAACACACATTTAACACACATTCCTGCAGTGATGGAGATAGAGTCACGGTGTTGGAGTTTTAACGGAGTAGCATGGGGCATGGAGTAAACATTCCCAGAGGCTGCTTTTTTTTTCTTTCCGGGATGTGGTGCATGAGGAAGTGTGTTCGCTGTGAGAATTAGATCCAGTCGGCTCCACGTGATGTTGCATGTCCAGAGAAATAAACGTCATCACGCGCATACTCATCCACGTAGCGCCAGCGGCAGCCAAAACCTGTCAATATTCACTGCTGGCGAGCATTTTCATGGATATTACTCACACGGTCAGGAACATTTTAAAGCTACTTAACCTAAATGTATTGAATTTCACTGTTGTCTTAAATTTGTGCGAGAGTGTTGTGGTGTCAGCATGAGACTGTCTTGTGCCAGGGTGAATCACCGTATTGATAATATTTCTGTTTTTGTTACATTTGAAGGAACCGACTCGGTCGAGATGCTGAACAGTTTGAGGGGATGTTGCTGGGATGGTGATGTTGTGTTTGTGTAGATTTGATCATGGGGGAAAATGAACTTTGTGTGCCATCGAAAGCAAAACTCTGACGTTTGACACTTTATTTAGGACACTAGTTGCCTATCCTTTTGTTTTTGTTTTGTTTGTTTCCTCAGCGATCCTTGCTGAATCTGTGCTCTGAACAAAACTCAACTGTTACATATATTTATTGCTTTCGGACAAAATTTGGATTCTCATGATTACGCCGAGTACGCCCAGATTTTCTGTTTGGAGATTACTGAAGTTTTTTGCAAAAGGTCCGTCACATCGGCCAGTGAAATCACAGCGAAGTCGTGTCTCTGATCGTATGTTAGATTTTCCAGCTCCGGGTTCTGGTTCTGTGGTGTCGGTGATGGAGCTGGGCTTCTGTGTCTTGGTTGGTAACTGTACTTGTGACTGCATGGACAGAGTTTTAATGTTAAAGGTCAAACAGTGTGGGATCGCGGCGGCTGCCCTTCCTGCTACGAACACATTTTATTTTGTTTTTTAACTACTAACAACAACCTCACATTTTTTTAATTCCACCTATTTTATTATTATTGTTGTTAATATTATAATGATTTCAGTTCAGTGCAGTTTGAACTCAATGATTTCTTTTGTTGCATGTGACGTATTTTTTATTGTTTTATTTTCTGAATAACAAGTTTACAACAACAACCCCTTTTTTTTTTTTTTTTTTTAGCTTTTGTCCCTCTAATGCAAAAAGGTGAATGTAATCCAAATAAGCCATACCACAGTGTGCTTAACATGTCGTCACTCAGTGTCCTTATGTTGCCATATCATGTCTACCTTTTGTATCTCATCACGAGGGGGGCGTTGTGTGAACTCCAGCCCTGTACGATGGCGGCGGCGTTGCCAGTTATTTTAATAACGCACGTTGAGAATGTCTTGATGCTTTCATGTAATGTTGATGATAATTCATTTACTCCATTAAATTATTTGAATCCACATCATTTATTGCGTCAGTGCCTGGTTCACGCTGGGGGGGGGGGGGGTGTTGACGGTGCTGTGAACCTACAGATCATCATTAAACATCTCATCCTCAACAGACTCACTCCGTGTGACTTGCTTCAGCGATGACGGATGTGCAAACATTTGAGGTGTCATGAATAATAGATGCTGCTCTGTGAACACGAGCAGCAGAAGGAGGAAAAGGTGGCGAGTTAAAGAAGAAGTCCCAGCAGAAAATGAATGTTTTAAGAACACAGTTGAACTGAGTGAGTGGGCAGCTCGCTGTGTTTTTCCCACAGGTGCAAGTTGTTTAGCTTCTCTGAGCTGAACAGGACGAGCGTCCGCTGTCTTATCAGCTGCTCTGAGGATTAGTATCGATTACACTCGAACAGTGACAGCGGCAGATTTAGTGACGTAAAGATTTGCAAGTGTTTACGCCTCAGGTGAGATGAAACAATTTCACAAATTGAATCACAAATGCAATTCCCCACGGGGAGAACTGACAAAAAAACCCTCATTCTATACAACTGAAATCATATTTTTCTTCGTTTTTCTTTCTTTATTGGATAATAGAAAGGAAGTAACAACACAAAACTGAGCCTACCTAGCTCCAACTACAAGCATGCAAAGAGAAAAATAAGAATATCTTAAAATAAGTAATAATTACAGAATATGAAGAAACAAGAAAAAAGCAGGAAGAAGATCTTCTTCCTTTCTTGAGTAGCTGCAGGGGTTTCACTCGGCTCTACAGGCCCTAATAGATATGAACTAATTACACAAATCACTGAGGCAGATGCTTTGATCAGTGTGATGATGTGTGTTGTGAGCAGTGGTGGATGAAGTCTTCAGATCCCTAAAGAAAATACTTGTAGAAGTATTCTATTACAAGTTAAAGTCCCGCATTCAAAATCCTACGTGATTAAAAATCTAAAAGTATCGTTAGAAAAGTTCTTAAAAGTCTAATTCTGCAGACCACTGGCATTTCATTATATTATATTCCATCAATAGATTGTTAATACTGTAAGTAGCATTTTACTGTTGTAACCGGTCGCAGTGGAGCTCCTGTTGTTTTAACTACTTTATAGACTGTTAAGTAGTTTAGTCCAGTGGTTCCCAACTTGGAGGCTGGGCCCCTCCAAAGGGTCACAAGATAAACCAGAGGGGTCGTGAGATGATGATGTAGTTGGAAAGAAGAAAAAAAAAAAAAAACTTCTACAACACACATTTATGTTGTTTTTTATGACTACCCTGTAATCTTTGTTTTTGTAAAATTAAAATTTGGGTCTTGAACTGTTTTTCAGATGAAACCATAATAGGAAGTTAAAAGAGGAACTTGTCTAAACAGCTGTTTTTATCTGGAGTCAAAATGTTGGGAACCGCTAGTTTATAAGATAAAGTCACAAGTAACTTCAGCTGTAACAAACGTTCGGGGGCAAAATAAACAATATTCCCTCTGAAATATAGTGAAGGAAAAAGCAGCTTCAAAGGAAACATTCGGGTGAAGTACAAGTACCTCAAACATTTCCACCACATGAAAAATGTTAATGAGGTTAATAAAAGAAAACTGAACTACAGAAGAAAACCATGTTATTAAGACAATGAATGACTGAAAGTGGAAGTATCAACCCTGATTTTCCTGAAATTCAAAGATGTTTGCTCTTCGGTTTTAGTTAGAAAATACTCTGAGGTCTTCAACCTTCAAGTGATTCATGTTTCCTCAAGAAACAAACAGGTTTGTTGTAGCTGATTTATTGGCTGTCGGTCTACAGCCAATAATGCAGCTTCTTTAATTCATAAGAGGTGAAGAAAGATAAAACCAGGAGAGCAAGTAAACCAGAATCATTTTATTTAAAATTAAACTACAATAACAATTTCGAAGAAAAAGTTTTCAGGTTTAAAACAATGACATTTCAAACGAAAATCATTTCCCTCCCAGCCTCCTTTAAATGAAATGAAACACGTCAGAACTGAAAATGACCTTCACAGTGAGTGTGACGAGCTGGAATGAGAGGCCTGATCCAGGAACAGCCAACCTCAGGCTCCTACCTTGAGCTCTAGGGCTTTATTTTGGTATATAAAAAAACACAACACACAGAAAAACAAATGTACTTAAGACAATATGGCCCCTCTCAGTGTATTCCCCATGGCTCCCCTATGTTTAAAAGCAGAAGAGTAACTAATACTGATCCCCTATCAGGGCAGCTGAGGATGGTGGTGAGGATGTCACGAGAAATCGTTTCTAATGCAGGTGACTGAAATAAAGACAGTGTTGCTTGAGGGTCATGAGGGTGCACAGATGGAGGCTGGGTGAGCCCCGCTGTCCAACAGGAAACAGACCGGATGTCCAAAACCTGCACTTAGCCAGAACAACCTCTACATCCACAGTGGGTGCATTCAATGATCCTTCCCTGCAGAGAGGAAAACAAAAAACAGCAGCTGATTGGTTACAGAGTTTACAGCCACATTGTCTGAGTTTGCTGAGTTAGGCATCTAGAAAGTCACTATGTGGTAAAGTAACTGCCACTTTTTGTCTGACCTTGTCTTATTACCTCTCGAAAGATCCTCTTTCTTTAAATATAACAAAAACAAGTAGCGCTCAGAGTTTTTTTTTTTTTTTAAACTTACTCTACGCTGCACCTCACAAAAACAGGAAATATGCAGGAAAGTCAGTGACATTTCACAGTTCTTATTGGGTTCTCTCCCCAGATCACTATGACATGTTGAACTCCACCAAAGACAGATGTATTAAGATATACTGAAGGATCATTGTGGAACGCCACTGTTAAAAAGCAGGTAGAAAAGTGGATTTCCACCTCAAAGTAGCATAAGAGTCTTCTGTGCACTGAAAGGAGGCAAAGGAGCGTCTTTAGTGCAACCAGATAGAACCAGGTTCTAATCCACCTCTATTGTTTTGTAGTTAACTAAAGTAAAAACCAGTGAAAATTTTACTGTTAATATTCAACCAGACATACTGCCCCAGTGTACTTTACATCTATCAGAGTGGCGACAGTAATGTCTTGAAGTAATGTTGATGATGAACTTTAAACTGAATAACTCGACCTAAAGAAATTACTGAACAGAAATTCTCATTCCCATTTAGTCACTGATACGTCTGACTTGATATTCCAGAAAAAAAACAAACAAACAAACAAACTTGTAACTTAAACTATTTTGATTCTGTTCAAATCATTCAAGGCCGGGGAAGTCTGGCCTGATTTATCCAATCAAAGAGCCTGAGATACTCCAGGCACAACCAAGGTCTTTGAAAATGTGCAGTGTTCTGTTTAGTTTATCTCACTGTGGCAGTTTTCACAAGTGTATCTGTACCGTCTGTGCTCATGTCTGCACAGACATCAGCAGGAATAATGTCAAGCAGAGGAGCAACCTCAGCCTTTAATACATATTCAATGCAAGCTCACCCCAGGATTGTTTTTAAAATGAGTCAGACTTACGACTTCCAGCTTGCTCTTGGGGACTCTGCAGATGCAGTTGGTTCCAAAGTTGGTGTCTCTCGTTTGGATGCAACGCAGGCAGCACAGGTTCTCGTAGCCCTGCTTCTTCCACTTGGCAATCAGGTTCTTGTCTGCATAGCCTTCCTTTATACAGTACTCATACAGCTCTGCCAGGACACACACACAGAAGGACAATACCGGTTTGGCATCTCGTGCACAGAGTGAAGCTAGAAATGGGTGTCATGTGTCTGGTCATGTGCACAAACAAAAGCAATACCAAAAAAAGTCTCAAGTGTTGGAAATGTTAAAGCAGTTTTTACTCATATTTGGGGAAATTAAAAAGTATATTAAGTAGTATTTGCAGAAATTCTAAAAAGAAAGACTCATAGATTATATATAATACTTTACACAGAGAGGGAAGAAGGATAAAACAAGGAGGAAGAGAGGTAACGCTCCCTACCTCTGCTGATGGCTTTCCTTTTGTAGAAGAGGTCGTAGATGTATCGACTCCGCTGATGGTGCAGCCTGAAAATTGGCCAAAGGGATTCCACCTTTCGCTTTCCCTCATGAGGTTCTGTTTCAGCTGAAAAGCAAAGGACAAATAAGAGAAGTTAGCTTTGGAGAATAGAAATTAAAATCATGCTGCAATGATATGATGCTCTAACAGCCTTCGCTCCCATGTGAATACTACTGGCGGGGATTTGCTCAAGTTCAGCCACAAAAGTGTCAGTGAGGTCGGCCACTGGTGTTGGGCGATGAGACCTGGGTCTCAGTTAAGCTTCCAGTTTAGCCTGATGGTGTTGACTGGGGTCAGTCAAGTTCCTCCTCACCAAAGTGGGAAAACATTTTCTCTAGGGACCATGCTTTGTGATTGGTAGTATTTCCCTAGCGTTCCCCAAACGGCTGGAAACACGATCTTAAGTACATCTGTAAACATTGGCATTAAGATTTCTTAGACTTACAACTAAAAGACAGCGACAAAAGCAAAAACAAAAAATATTACACATTTGCATCCGACTTAAGCTCAACCATTTCAGCAGTTGACTTCGGCGACATTTCCGTCAATCGTGTAAATCGACGTTTACAAAAGCGAGACCATTTCCAAAATGCCGAGAAGCCTGGTTTCATCAGCACCACCCGATGTTTAAATAAAACTGAGAGAAAAGCCGGAGCGGCGGCTGAAATTATTTCACCGCCTTTAACTTCACGATGCGGTTTGAGCCCGGCGGCCGAGTGTTGCGACGAGCAGCTCGTCGGAACAATCCCCTTCTACCGGCTTACCTTCTCTCATTTTCTGATCCAGCTCGTCCAGAGTGGGCTCGATGAGCTCCCAGCCGTCTGGGGGAGGCTTCCGACTCCTCTTTACTTTGGGCATTTCGCTGTGTTTTGTAGAAAATACAACAAAAGTTCCTGGTGTTTTCGTTTTGATTGTGCGGACTCGTCTCAGGCGCTACTATTTGACGTCACGCAGGAGGGTCCGTTTCACATTCTCGGCTCTCAGACGACGTCATCACGCCAAATACGCTCCATTTATCGGCGTTTAATAACATCTTAAATCTTTTCTTAAACTATAGCACTATATGCATTAATGTCAACATTTATTTAGGCCAATATAAAGATGTCAAGAGAGATAAAACCAAAATAGATGTATTTTTGTTGTTCTTGGTATATTGCATCACTTTAGCGCACTAGCAAATTGCCTTAAGATAAACAACAAAATGTAGGTTTCTTATATTTCATATTTTGCGTCATTTTGTCAGATAACTGAGAATTATATGGAAATATGTGCATTATTTAGTTTATAGCAGCAACTGGGTTTACAAAATGCTTTTTAAAAAATGCTGTTTTGAAGATTTGTTGACAGGCATATCCTTGAACCACTTGTGCTGTTCATCGCTGCTGTGAGTTTAGCCAGCTGTCAGTTTGTGCTGTCGCTTCAACATTTATGTTGTCTGTCGGTATTCACATGTCAGGGAGTTTAAAATAAAGGCGTCGTTTGTCAAAATGCCCAAAGGAGGTAAGGCTGATTTAAAAACCTGCCACGGCGCTTTGAAATATGTTGTTTGTATATGTGTTAGCCTGCTGTTAGCCACCTTACGATCCAGGAGATTTACTCATGTAGAACAAGGATCGTGTCCTAACTTACATATCTGTCATTAAATATACACTGAAAGCGTTTTTATTACCCGCTCTGTCACTTTTGACACCTGTCTGTTCATGTCATTTGTCATCGTGGTCATCGCTGCAGGTAAGAAAGGTGGCCACAAGGGTCGCGTGCGGACTTACACCAGTCCCGAGGAGATAGACGCTCAGATGAAAGCGGAGAAGGAGAGGAAAAAGGTTGGTGTAGTAAACAACTAGAGGCTGCTCAATCGTGTGCCATACGATGCCCAAATATGTGCAGGATTACTGGTCAAGCTTTAAAAATGCTGGATACTACAGTTCCCATAATGCAATTCAGAAGGATCTCTGGACTGGAAAGCGTAAACTGATCTGGAAGTTTAACAGTGCTGGAGATCCCCTAGTCCCAAAGCACTACAGCCGCTGTTGGCACCCATTAGCTCTCCACCCAGGTTAATGGCAGGTCCTGAAAAGTAGTTTTAAATATTTATTATTATTATTATTATTATTATTTATTTTATTTTTTCTTGCTTGCTGTAGACAGTAACATTAGTTATAACTTTCGGCTGTCAGTGATGCAGTTTCTAGGAGTGTCATCAACTGTAGTCTAGATTTTGGCAAAATCTTAAATTAACAAACTAATTATTTATTCTATTTTAATTTGTGAATCCATCCAGCGGTTTTCCCCTCGTAATAGACAAGAGAAAAAGGCGCCCACTCTCCTTTATAGACTGAGGGACACAAAACTTGTAATCAGTCTGAGTCTCTTTGTCATAGTTGTGTGTCTCTGTGATAGTAAGTATTAACATTTAGTTCATACAGTGTCTCAGGCCCAGGGGTAATAAATAATTAATAATAATAAAAGAAATAATTGCAGCTCTTATTGTTTGTTTTTGTTTGTCATTCTTTGAATGGTACGACCGTGACACAGGTGATGAATTGTCTGCTGTGCGGCACTGAAACATTCTTAAAAAGTCTTAGATTTAATTTGGTGAACACAGTGGAAAGTGCATAGGTCTTGTAACTGCATGTGTTACATATGTTGGGTAATGTTCTCCTATTTGTGGTTTACCTGTTTGGCTGTCATTTGTGTGTTACAGCAAGAGCAGGAAGCAGAGGGGGAGGAGGGTGCAGCTCAGAATGACCTGGCAGAGGAGAAGTTACCAGGCTCAGGATCAGAGGACAGCGATGATGAAAATTCCCAGGTAACACCACACTAATACTGTCACTTCCTCTCTGTTACCACACACACAGTTCTTAACATGCACTGCAGTAATAATTAAATTATAATTAGGATTGTATTAGATTTAATATGCATGTGTGAAGCTCCTTGTATCTCAGTTTTTTTTCTACATGGCAGTTTCTAACCAACGTTGTCATGTAGTTATTTCAGTATATTCTCTATTCAAAGCGTTCTGTTTACACTGTGTGAGCTGTTGTGATGTGTTCACAGAGGAGGAGAGCGGGTGTGGAGGGCTTGATAGAAATTGAAAACCCCAACAGAGTGGCTCAGAAGTCCAAGAAGGTGACGCAAATTGAGCTGGACGAGCCCAAGCAGTTATCAAGGAGAGAGAGGTGTGTGTCCGTCAGTCACATCACATCAGTGATACATGGGAACATCATTTTTCTACTTGTGTATTATGTGTTAGAAATGTGAAAATGTCGTCTGCATATTCACTGCAGGGTAAAACTGCACAAGAGAGTGATTTTAACTTATAATTTAGAAAATAACGTGACAGTGCTATAGAGGACAATGTCAGCACAGCGTCATACACACATGACTATAACTAAAAGGCTGATGAGATGGGTTTTTTTTTTTATTAACTTTCTGTTTTTTCCAGTCAAAAATGTTTCAAACTAACTTTATGTCACTATCTCCACCTTGACACGCGCCCACAGAGAAGAGATCGAGAAGCAGAAAGCGAAGGAGCGCTACATGAAGATGCACTTGGCCGGGAAGACGGACCAGGCCAAAGCTGACCTCGCCCGCCTCGCCATCATCAGGAAACAGAGAGAAGATGCGGCAAGAAAGAAAGAAGAAGAGAAAAAAGGTACGCGCCTGGAGTTGGGCAAAGCATTTAATTATCAACATGCAGTAAACAATAAGTGACCTAAGCTGAACCCTGATGGTGAAATTCTCTTTCATAATATTGGTGAAACTGCAGTATTCTGTAGAAAAGTAGGGCAGGTCACCTGGCCTGTTGACACCTGTTGTTTTGTCTTGCATCCAAAATAAGTCACAGAGATAAAAATGACTTTATTTATTATTTTTTGAAACTAGAATCTGGGCTGTTGTGTGTCTGTCATACCTGCCTCACTATAAACCTTCCCCTGTTATTAGAGCAATAGTTTTTCAATTGACAGCTCGCTAAACCCCTCCCCTGAACACTGATTTTCCTTGGCAACCGTAACTAGGAACGGCAGGCCTGTCAATCTTAGCATCTCTCCACATGTTGAAGCATTGTACA
Organism: Seriola aureovittata; assembly: GCF_021018895.1. NCBI lineage: Eukaryota > Metazoa > Chordata > Actinopteri > Carangiformes > Carangidae > Seriola > Seriola aureovittata. Next base: position 23,050,802 of record NC_079380.1, read on the forward strand.
TGGGGTTGTTGTAAGGGAGATACTCGGTGGGTAATCTCTTTTTTTTAACCACTTTTCAAAACTACAATAACAAATGTGCAAGGAATGGATGAAACAGTGGGTTTGTCTGTTCTAACGAAAGCTGCAAATGTTAGCATGCTGCAGCTGTAACCCAGCATTAATCCCAAAGCCATGTGGTATAACATGCTACGTTATTTTGCGAGGCAACGGCCTGAGTGAGTGAACAGCTCCTTTCATGCTCTGTTGGTTATGGGGAAGTGTAGACTCTGAGATAATGTCAGACTGGTTAGTCCTCATCCCAAAACTGAAACATCCTCCTTGACAGTAAAAACAATAAAGCGTAAATCCAACAGTCTAAAATCAAGGACCAATTATTTCAGAAACTACTAAGAATTTTTGCACATGTGCCACACCAGAGTGGGAAACTGGCAAAGCAGTAACTAAAGGGTTTAATGAATGGACAGTTGCAGAATGAGACCAGTCCCTGATCTGCCCCTTTAAACAGGGAAGTGAAACAGCAGCCAGCCTCCATACTACCACTGTATACAGTACATGTGCATGTGGTGTGTCAAGCTGATGGTGTGTATCTTTTACTTTCTTCTTACAGCAAAAGAAGCAGCAGCAGCAGCGGCTAGAGGAATAAACTCCCTGTCACTGAAATGATGCAGATTATTTATCAGAGGCGTTTTCACATGTTCCTGGACTGGCGCAATATATATATTTGACTATTTTTAAAGGAAGAGCTATGAAGAATATTTGACATTACTGTAACATATGACCATTTGGAAAATGGTTGAGGAGACACCAGTGGAGAGGGGCTGTGTATGTTGTGGCATGGAACAGTTGCCTCGTTGATCCCTCCAGGAAGTACAGCTACAATTGAGATTACATCGGTCTTCACATACACTTGGAATGAACCCCTTCTAACCTACGAGCTTGTACATGATATTAATAATGGTTATACTTGTCATTGTACAATTCCGACTTTGCTAACTGAGCTTTGCCACTATGTTTTTCTTTTGGATCTTACATTGTATATAACTGACTCATGAAAATATTTCAGATTAATATGATGAAACCAGTAAAAGATGTGTGTCCATTTCTTCATTTGCTTTATTCCTTTATGTGAGAAAGCAGGCTTTCCCAACCTCAGGTGCAAGAGTCCACGTTGGCTCCACTGATGTGGAAGATGAAATAAGTCAATATTGCAGATATTTATTTTGGAAAAGAAGGAGTTGAATCTGGCAGTTCAGAGAAGGATTAGTAACAGCATTTAGCTCGATAAGAGTTTTAATATAACTAAACAGTTAAATCAGTTAAAATGAAAATTATTTATTAGATTTATTTGATGACCCGTCAAAAATGTCTTCAGGCAGCAGGGGGGATTTATACAGTATAAAACCCCTTAGACCAAAACTATTTTTTCTCTTAGTCTTATGGTTAAGAACAAATAACATAATTATGGAAACATTCATTCAAGTAGATGCTGGTGCGATCTTCCCAGCAATCACATTTATATCCACTATGAAATGTGCAATATGTATTACATCAGTCAGTCATGTCAAATACAAGAGTTCAAGTGAGTTTGAAATTAAAATTAACAATTGATAATTGAAATGACAAATAAGAATAAAAGAATATAGACTTGACAGTAGACCTTTATGGAAATGTTCTGATCCCTCAGGTCACTGTTCTGGACAAAACACAATCAATGAAACATGATTTCACATATAAATGTTTTATGAGACCTTTAGAGATTATTCTCTTAACATGTTACCATATCCTTCTCTAACTTTTACATTTTTTTTTTATGAATATCCCAAATAGCATACATTGATATTGTCAGTATAACTGTAAGGAAAAAAACTTCCTCTTACATGTTTCAGTAAAGTGAAGCATGCAAAACTAGGATGCAGTAAAGTATCCTAAGTATTAAATGTAAAAGTAATCACTGGGCAGAATGGCCCCTTTCATAGTGTGACATAATCACCATTACATCATATTATTTGAATTTTATTACTGGTGTGTAGGTGGTATTTTAATGTTACAGCTTGTGGAGGTGGAGCTCATTTTAACTGCCTTGAATTTCTTTCACCTTGGAAAAATGGTTCTTGCTTTTACTAGAAAATTGCTGGTGCACTTTTCAAACATATGTTTCCTCTTCAATAGTGATGGGAAACAAATAGAAGTGAGGGTGGTTCTTAAAAATGTATTATTGCATTTTTTATCTATAAAACTACATCCCTATATGACTAACGAAGGCTCTTGTGGAATAACCACAAAATAGTTCAATATGCCATGAGTTTTTTATTTATTTATTTATTTATATATTTTTTTGTTTTCCTTTCCTTCATTCTAATGTTCCACACTCCAGTTCCGGTAGGTGGCGGTAATGCGTCTGAAAGCTTGTTGCCAACCGCCAATCAAATCAAAGGAAGAAAAGAAGCAGCAATGCTCTGATTGGTGGAAAGTTTGGCGGACTTTCTCCTCGGGAGGAGGAAGCTTTAGGATGAAGCCCCGGGGTCCGGTTTCAGCTCAGATTCACCTCTGACAGCCGCAGGAGTCTCCTCTCCACGGGTGAGTTAATCTGTTTAGTGGCAACGAACAAATTAAATTAAAAAATTAAAATACACACAATGGAAACTATTTGGTTAATATTTGTGTTGGTAACTGGAACCGGGGTTTTTTAACACAAGTTAAAGCTTGCTTTTAAAACGTCTTATTTGTTTGTTTTCCCGCGGTGTGGCAACGGCAGCACGTACATGAATAAAGTCTTCCGGACAAAAAAGAAACAAGCTAGCGAAGAAGTTGTTATTACTTTTTACACGTGAATATTTTTACTGTTGCAATTAAAGTTTCATTCTTTTAAAGTTCACCTTGCTAAAAGTTTATCAGACATGTCCATTTTAAACTGTTTTCTGGCCAACCCCCCCCCGTCGCTGAAAACTTAGTGGGTCAGTCGAACAGAGCGGACAATAACAGTAATAAATGTCATGTGCTCGCGCTCTGCTAGCTGCTCGCGCTCTGTCCTGCCGTGACTTCACTTTGTGGACAGCAGCGGCTTCAGAGGAAGATTTGGCAGCTGTAAACAACACGGAGCAGTGAGCATGTTATCTGAGTTACCAAATAACCTGGAGTCACGTCTGTGTAATGGTTCAAAGTTTAACTGGTGATGAGGACATGTCACGCCATGGCTGAGGAGTTGCGACACAGTTACTGGTGGTGGTACATGTGCCCCCCCCCCCCCCTTTGTCTGAGGCTTTTGGACTATAATAATGGATCTGTTTGTTAGCAGCACTCACTTTATACTTTTTACACACCAATCATATCATCTTCTATGATTGTAAAATTGCTTTTTTATCTTTTTTTTTATTATTATTACTCTGCGATTCTTATCTAATCTCTAAATAATGGATGTTTTTTCAGATCTCCAATTTGTGTGACCAGAGAATCAACGACCATGTCTGTAACAAACGGCCACAGTGTGAGCAAAGACACATGGGACGCTCACAACAAGATGATGCTGGAGCCTCTGGTCATCAACGACTCTGAGGTTTGTGTTTATTGGATTTTAAAGGTAGTTCACATCTGTATACTGAAAACTAGATCACCAACACTAACAACCCCTTTTTAAAAAATGTCGCTTAAAGGACTTTTAAAGCTTCAACTGATGATTACTTTCACTATTATTTAGTCTAACTAGCATGCATTTTCTCTCACCAAAGAGCTTGTGTGGCAAATTGCTCCTTTACCCTTAAATGAAAGTATTTGTTTGTTTGTGTTTCAGGTGTTTTCCATCATAAAAAAAGAGAAGCACAGGCAGACGTACGGTCTGGAGCTGATAGCGTCAGAAAACTTTGCCAGCAGAGCTGTTCTCGAGGCTCTGGGTTCCTGTATGAACAACAAGTACTCGGAGGGATATCCTGGACAGAGGTAAGTTTGTCAAATTATTTATAAAACCCCTAGACCCTACACATTTAGTAATGAATGTAAAAAAAAAAAAAAAAAGTTTAAAAAGTATGGCGGTAATAATAATGAGTATGATCTCTGTGTCCAGGTACTACGGTGGGACAGAGCATGTTGATGAGCTGGAGAGACTCTGTCAGAAGAGGGCGCTGGAGGTCTATGAGCTGGACTCAGAGAAATGGGGTGTGAACGTGCAGCCATACTCAGGTATCAAATATATACTGATTTTAACATTTAAAAGTGAGTCAGTATTTTGGCTTCTGTGTCCTTTCATCATCATCATCGTCCTTGTTTCTCTCTCTGACTGTTGTTGATGCTTCTCTTTAAGGTTCGCCTGCTAACTTCGCCGTCTATACGGCCATTGTGGAGCCCCACGGCAGGATCATGGGACTGGACCTTCCTGATGGAGGTCACCTGACGCACGGCTTCATGACTGAGAAGAAGAAAATCTCAGCGACATCCATCTTCTTTGAGTCGATGCCGTACAAGGTACAAAGCAATCATACGCGTTTTGTCAACACACACTCGTCCAGGAACCTATGTACAAGTTGGGGACATATTTTCCAAAGATGTGAACAATAACTGTGCACTGCTTGAGATAATATACTGTAATCATTGGTAAATCAAGGCGATGGTAGCAGCACAGACTGAGAATAGTTAGACTTCTCTCAAGAATATTTATTTTTAATTTAAACGGATGAACTTAATGTACACAAATTTGTAGAGTGCATAATAAATATGTCAATTTATAAGATTTACCCAAATGTAAACAAAGTTTGTTTATATAATATACAAAAAATATAGAGTGCACAACAAATGTTAATTTTACAGAGCACATCTACAATAAAGGAGAAAACTGAAATTCCAAAACTTGATAGAACAAAGAAATTTTTATTCAAAGTGGTTTCAGGTTGATTCAGTCCAACAACCCTATAGCTGAAGTAAAATTCTTTTAATATTTAGTGTTGTGCTTGTATTGTGTGTATCACATGTAGCTGTTAGGGTGTAATTGTTATGTTGATGTGCTGTGACATCGTTTCCTGTTTCTACTGTCTCTAGGTGAATCCAGAGACCGGCTACATTGACTATGACAGACTGCAAGAAAATGCAAAACTGTTCCACCCCAAACTCATCATTGCAGGTCCTTTCCTTTAGTGTACACACACACACAGACACACACACACACACACACACACACACATACACAGTTTAATATTGCAGTAATTCAAACATAAATAAAATAAAATAACCTCTTTGTCGTTTTCTTCTCCAGGAACAAGCTGCTATTCCCGCAACCTTGACTACGCCCGCTTGAAGCAGATCGCTAATGAGAACGGTGCATATCTGATGGGAGACATGGCTCACATCAGTGGTTTGGTGGCTGCTGACGTGGTGCCGACACCGTTTGAGTACTGTGACATTGTTTCCACGACAACGCACAAGACGCTGCGTGGCTGCCGCGCTGGACTTATCTTCTACAGGAAAGGTAGAAATGGAATATGACGCTTGTGTCCAAACAAACCACTTGTTTTTTGTTTTTTTTTATTATTATTTTTTAGTGTCATCAGTATTTTTTTTTTCTGAATTGGTGTTCTGTCATTTATCTAATTTTCCATTTTTCTCGCCTCTGTCTCTGTTTCATTCCTCCAGGTGTGCGGAGTGTGGACGCCAAGGGGAAAGAGACGATGTACAACTTGGAGTCTTTGATCAATCAGGCTGTGTTTCCTGGGCTGCAGGGAGGACCACACAACCACGCTATTGCAGGTACCCCTCTATCATCATTTCCCCCCTTTTGCCTTTGTTCATCAGTTTTATTTTAACAGCCACTGCAGCATGTCGGCATCGATCTTATGTGTGTCTGTGGCTGGATGTCCTCAGGTGTTGCTGTCGCTCTCAAACAAGCCATGACACCGGAGTTCAAGGCCTACCAGATTCAGGTTCTTGCTAACTGCAAAGCTCTGTCCAGTGCCCTTATTGACCACGACTACAAGATCGTCACTGGTAAGAGACACAGTGCCTCTAAATTTAATTCAAATTTATCTTCTGTGTCAGTTGCCATTGTACATTGCAGTCACCATGGAGAAAAAATGATAGGTATAGTTGAAAAGTGGTCTGTGAAAGCACCGTAGAGCTTATGGTCTATGTCATATCATCTCTTCCTGTGTAGGCGGCTCTGACAACCATCTGATCCTGCTGGACCTGCGCAGCAAGGGAACTGACGGAGGACGAGCTGAGAAGGTTCTGGAAGCCTGTGCCATTGCTTGCAATAAGAACACCTGTCCAGGTATTGTGTGTGTGTGCAGTGTTTGCATGATAGTGTAGCCATTTGTGTGTGTACTCTCTAGGAAAAGACTCTATCCTTTGACTCTGTGAATTTAGCTTGAGATGTAGACGTTCATAATCACTGTAATTCTTCCCATTCATCTTTACATAGGGGATAAGAGTGCTTTGCGCCCTAGTGGTCTAAGGTTTGGTTCTCCAGCTCTGACCTCCAGAGGCTTGATGGAGGATGACTTCAGGAAGGTGGCGGAGTTCATTCACAGAGGTAAAAAGCCATTTTCAAGCCAAGACATTTTCTTAGAGATGTATTTGAGCTGGGGATTAAACAAACATGATTTTTCAGAAATGAAATTGCAGTCCCCACTCTCCTTTCCCCCCTGCAGGTATTCAGCTGGCCTTGGAGGTGCAGAGGAGCCTGGATCCTAAGGCCACTCTGAAGGAGTTCATTCAGGCGCTGTCGCAGGGAGAGAAGTTCCAGCAGCGAGTGGCGGAGATCAGGGCTGAGGTGGAGGCTTTCGCCGGCCAGTTCCCCATGCCTGGCCTACCTGAGCTGTAAACACTGAGGGCTGCTGGACGGATGATTACAACAAACATTATCATGCCAATTTTGATGGTGTGTTGTTTCATGTGTATATTTGAGCGTATAACTGTTGAATGTATCACTCCTCAAATCAAGACAGTTCTTATGACTTCACAGCAGGCATGGACACACACTTTATACCACAGTTTGAAACAGACTTGTCTTAATTATTCAGTATTGCTACAGTGCCTTTGCTGTTTTTAGGTGTTTATTTTTTCTCCCACTGTAGCTCCAGTCTCGGTTACATTTACATTTAAGCTTTAATCCTGTCAGAAATCTCCATTTCTTTTGTATTACATTTAAAATTCCAAAGTTTTCTAGCAGAAAGTACTGCTAGCACAAAACATGACTACTAGTTTCATACACAAGCATCCTGTCATAAACTAGACGATTACAATAAAATTTGATGGATTATAAAACAACTTTTGTTACATGTTATTAAATTAACAATAATGAATGAAACAACAGTCTGATGATGATCAATTTTAAAAACTTTTAAAGGTCGCATATAGTATGACGGTAGATCCATGTGTTTGATTATAAACCAGGTCTATAATATTTATTTCGTTAAGTCTTATTTATTTAATACAGCCACTATGGCGGCTAATTAAGGTGTGTTAGTCAAATTTTATGATAATTTGTCAAGTCAGGACAGAAAACATTTCAAAATGGCTGAAGCAAACATTACACAGGGCAGCTTACAGAAGTGTTTGCCAATTACTGGCCCCAAACATTTCAACCAACAGCAGAAATCAAATCCCAAGTTGAAGCTGAGTATTTATGACCTGGGTGACATCTGCAGTATCATCAAAGTTTTTATGGTGACAGTCTATTGTCCTGTGGAAAACAGTTAAGTGAAGTCAAGGACAACACTGTTGAACAGCCAGAACCCAAAGTACAGACACATTTCTCAGTCTAAGATCAAAATAAAACGGCATTAAATCCAAGCATGAGTGAAAAGAGTGGAGCTACAACAATTAGTCACCTCAGACTCAAGCTTCTCAGATGTGAGAGTTTGATGCTTTTTCCTGTCTTACATTTTAATGAGATCAATATCAAATCAAATGACGTCACTATGGGAAATTGTGATGGACATATTTCACAGTTTTCTGATGTTTTATCACCAAACAATTGAAAAAAATAAAATTGGCAAATTAATCTATTGTAAAAAACATTCCTCAGTTGCAGCTTAAGTGAAGAAGAGACTAAATAAGAATCATGGCAATGAGGTACATTAGGTTTTATGCTAAATGAAGAGCAATTTTTTCATTTCAGGGAGTGGTTTACTAAATTGTGTGCACAATTTATTTTATTTTTATTTTTTTATTTCATGACATCTCCTGGGCTCCAATTATGTATCATTATATAAATTAAATAGATAAATAAATAAAGTGATCAGTCAAGTATTAAAGTGCATAGATGTTCATACAGATGTTGGGCTTTTTTAATATAACAGCATTTCACATTTTTAAAATAATATTTCATTAAAATAGGCATCAAATATTGGTGTGGTTTTTAAGAAATTACATTTAAACCAAATTTTATATTTTTATGTTAGAGTTATAATAGTGTGATTATTGCATGTTATCTAACACTGAAAAGCGTCCCAAAATTTCGTGATTAAATTACAATAAACAAAGAGATGTTCTATCTATCTAATTGCAGAAAGTACAACTTTTAAAATGTACGTTAAATGTTTGGTGTAAGAGGTCATTACAAGGATAAATCTCGGTCTATACGTGAGTGTGAAGCAAACCTCTCGGTGATCGTTTGGTCGAGCCTTGTGACGTCACGTTAGAGGTCAGAGGTCAGTCTGCGCGCCTCACACTAACTGTGGAGAACAGAGAACAGTTCCGTGACAAACAAGAAGTTACACACCGACCAGTGTCCACGGTGTTTCTTCAAAACAGCACCGTAAAGCTACAAAGGAACAGCAGCTACTGCGGTTTCTCGCCGGGGAGCTCGCTGATTGTTGTTCGAGTATCGGTTAGCCCGGCTAGCCTCGTTAGCCACTTTAGCTGGCTGATGAAGAAGTCACTAGCTAACTAGCTAAACTTTTTTTAAACTAGCTAACAGAAACGGACATTTCTCGGACCGCGGTGCAGCAAACAAACGCGTGCAGACATGCAGGACCTACTGGCCAACGTGGACCACATCAAGTTCGACCTGGAGATCGCCGTGGAGCAGCAGCTAGGAGCTCAGCCGCTGCCATTTCCCGGCATGGACAGTAAGTGCTGGGGTGCTAGCTTGTATTTAGCCGCTGTAGGTAAACTATAACGGTCGTGGCTCTGTTTGTGTCAGCCTTGTGTGTCCTCAGTCTCTTGTCTTTCTTTTAAGTTGTAATATGTTTTCCTGCAGAATCCGGCTCTGCTGTGTGTGAGTTCTTCATGAGAGCAGCTTGTCTGAAAGGTAAAAACACATGACAACACTTCGACACCTGTGGGGCTCTTTGCTCTGGATGAAGTTGTGCTGCAACTTATGTAGTGTCACACATAATGAGAATAACTAAAAAATATCTGAGTGACAGTGAGAAATCAGTGGGATGAGAAATGACTCTTTTAAAGGGATACACCAGCAATTTTGTGTTTTATTTCCATAAAGGTGGGAGACTCACCAGATACAGATTTCAAATAATGGTCAAAATTGAAGCAGCAAAGATGCGTTCAGTGTCTAGTATGAGTCAATCTGTGACCTCAGGCATCCTAGTTTAAATTACTCATAATGCAACCATTACCATCTTTTCATCAGAGCCTCCCTGCATGTAAACACACATGTCAGGGGCACATGTCAAGTATTATTCTCATGGTTAAAAATAAGCTGAGCTCTACTGATGATATGCAACAAATAATTCAACACAATACTTTATTGACAATTATTGGAAGGAATGGTTCCAGGAAATTGTAATTGAAAATTAACAAAAAGTAATTTAAGTTTTTTTTTTTAAACATCTTAATAGATGCATGCAAAAAATGCTGGTTAGTCAAGCTCCTCAGATCTATGTATGGAAAAGTATAAAATGCTTCATTCTCTTGTAACCTGGCAGTTGATCTGAGCGACAAAAAAAGAGAGATTAGCAATTAGCAAGACTGTCCAGCGGGAATGAATCAGGACACTTGCTGCAGATGTCTCTGTTGATGGTTTTTTGTTTCCACTCTCAGGCGGCATGTGTCCGTTCCGTCACATCAGTGGGGAGAAGACGGTGGTGTGTAAGCACTGGCTCCGAGGACTGTGTAAGAAGGGAGACCAGTGCGAGTTTCTCCATGAATACGACATGACCAAGATGCCTGAATGCTACTTCTACTCCAAGTTTGGTTCGTTTACTTTTCACAATTGCACAGATGAGCTCAATGACTGTATTTGCCTTGTGACTGTTGATCAGCATCCGCTTGTTAAAATGCCTAGAGTGTACTCCTTCCTCCTTTCTGCTGTGCAGGTTAATAATGTCATCCTGTTGTCTCTGTTTTCCTTTGTGTGTTGACCCTCGCAGGTGAGTGTAGCAACAAGGAATGTCCATTCTTGCACATTGATCCAGAGTCCAAGATCAAAGACTGTCCCTGGTACGACAGAGGCTTCTGCAAACACGGTAGGTCCCAGAATCCTCTGTTTATACACGGTCTAACCCGCTGGTTTGAACGTCTTCATCAGCAGCAAAACAGTCTCTCTACGTTCTGTTGTGCATCTGTGCGATTTGATTTCTGTTCATCTTCCCATCTCAGGTCCCGACTGCAGACACAGACACACAAGAAGGGTGATCTGTGTGAACTACCTGGTGGGCTTCTGTCCAGAGGGAAAATCCTGTAAATTCATGCAGTATGTTGTTTTTTTTATTTGATTCCTACATGATGCTTCTCTTTTTACCTTAATGATGATGATCAATTATGTCATTTAGTAAAATATTCATAGATAAACTTCACTCTTCAGATACAGAGATGTAACAGTGAGATGTTCTTTTGCAGCCCTCGTTTTGAGTTGCCCATGGGAGCGTCTGAACAGCCTCCTCTGCCACAGCAAACCCAGAACCAGACAAAGGTGAGAGGATACAAGCACCAACACCCACATCCGGCTCTATAAACAATAACTGTGTAGATTCATTCCATTCATTGAAGAGTGTGTGGTCGAAATCAAACAAGCCTCGACCTCAGTGCACCGCTGCGTGTCATACACCTGCCACTTAACAGTGTTTCTTGTGTCCTGCTGCAGCCTGTGCCGACCATCGGCCGCTCGTCGCTCTCTCTAATCCAGCTGACCAACTCCAGTTCAGGCCAGCGGCCGCAGAACAACATGGTGCCGGGGGCCATTCAGCAAAATAACATGTCCGCCAACAGAGGGCCTCGTCCACTGGACCAGGTCACCTGCTACAAGGTGAGTGATCTGAACATCTGTCTGCTAATGTGACCTCGTCTGCTAAAAATCTGTTCTTGACACCGATCTCTAAATATCAAAGCTGGCAGTAGCTGTGTGATATTTTAGAAAATAGATTTATTTGCTTTCTGGTTGGCACTTTATTTGTTGAACTGTTCCTTTAGTAGTACAGCGTTGTTTCTATCTGACTGTTGCTGCTTTGATACAACTGAATACAAACTGAAGGTTACGTCTTCAACTTAAAACGGCTCATCACTACTTTCATTTTTTTTTTAAGGTGTGAATTTCTCTGTTTATTTTGAATTTAAAAATGCTCGAACATTCGACAAAAATATCCACAATACAAAGATTTGTGTAAAAATCAGATATTAAGTTTTTTTTTACTATTTATTGGAGACTCTTGCACAATCAGTAGATTGTTTTTTTTCAATTTTTTGCTTTACTTTCTATTCCCAGAAACATATTCTGAGTTATTGTTGCTGCCAAATGCCATTTACTGTTTCCCTGTGCAGTTTGGTGAAAGCTGAACAGGACGAGGCTTGTAGCTTACATGAACTACATGACTAAAAACATACACGTCACACACTGTCACATACTAGAATGATTATTTAGTTTTTAATGTAAAGCGGATACACCATGCTAATCGTACTGCAGCTAAAATAAACCACATCTTGTTTATTTGTGGAAAAAACTGAACTTGTCGACTGGCAGAAAGTACATTTCTAATAATTAAGTCCTGATCATGAATACATAATTATTATCCAGCTTTCTCTCCTTTTTAATATCTTCATCCTTTTGTCTTCCCCGTGTCTGCAGTGTGGCGAGAAAGGCCACTATGCCAACAAATGCACTAAAGGCCACCTTGCCTTCCTGAGCGGACAGTAACCTTCAGCCTCACGGTCCAAACGCCACAGCGCTGCAGGTTGCCGCCCCGAGGAGACGAGAGGACGTACCCTCTGTTCCACAGGCTGAAGTTCAACTTACAGACTTTTTTTTTTTGCCTCTTCAGAACGGGATACATGAAAACGACAAACAGAAAAGACACTGCGGTCACGTCTGAACGACTTCACTCGACTCTGGAGAAGTAGGCGTTTTAAATAGACACACCCAGGGTCCAGTCTGCAGCGACCGTCTCCACGGAGGTGCAGCGCTGTAACATGTTGTTTCCTCAGGTCACGTGACTGTATCTGTGAAAACAGACCAGCGATTTGAGCCCGCAACTTCCAGTAAATCTGTCTGACGATGTTAATAAAAGAAACAGAAATGTGATCAATGGAGCCCCCTGCATCACTACCTGAAACCTATCCCACACACACAATTTACTTTTCAACCATAACTGCATATTTGTTTCTTCATTTACAATCTTGGACACTATTTACCATTAAACGTGGAGGCTCTGTGTTTTTAGATCTGATCAGACATTAACAGAAAGTTCAAGTTTGCGGTGCTCAGCTCAAATTGTGTCTGAGGATAAGTTTCATTGTTGATAGTCAGTGACACAGTCTGAACATATTCTTACAATCTGTACAGTGTGTGCAAATAAATGTTCTTGTTACAAATTTGTTTTACTTGCATTCATGTCACTGGTTCTAAAGTGTTGTCACATGGAGTAACTGACACCCAAACATGATGCACAACGTATGAATCTTTATATTGTTTATTGGTCACAACAGTCATATATTAACACAACAGAGCTGAGGATAGAAAGAGCAGGGGGAGCAGAGAGATCCATGTTCAACCCCTGGAGGTCTGATGGCTGCTGAAGGAGCTCAGTGGTACTTCCTCCAGCGATCGTGTTCTGGAAAGGAGGGACGGAGAAAACGGTAAACAGATGTTAAAAGCTCAGTTTGAAAAGTTTCTTCCATCACTGATGTGCAAACAATTTTAGCAAAAGGTAGAACATCTTCAATAGTAAAGTAAGTGTATGCATTTCTTACTGATGTGGTCGTATTCCCACAGGTAGCTGAGGGCCACGTATCCAGCCAGCAGCATGGCTACACCACCGATGCCTCCCTTCCTCACATTGATGTACTTGTTGTAGTATCTGTCATGACCTGGATGAGAAGGAGACCAAACAAAAGAAAACGGCATAAACCACAGGTGAGCTACCACATGGAGTGACTTTAACAACATGTGAGTTAACATGATAAAAGGGGAAACGGATGGGAGAAAGGCAGCTGTTATCTTTGCTCGTGATTAAAAATTCACTGGTTTGAATCCTTTGATAAACTTGGAGTTGAGGTTTTATTCACACAAAATCTCTTCTCTTGCCAAGACATTATGTTTAATGAATGAAGTCGCTCAAACATCCACATTATCAATGATTGTCTGTGTCAGTGATTGTGAATGCAGCACAGGAAACACGTTCATAGATTTCCTTAACCTTAACAGATTGTTTTCTTTTTAAAGTTGGTGATTAATTAATGATGTACGCATTATAAAGTTTTTATTTTTATTTTTTTAAAGTAGGGTCTAATAATATTTCAGCTGTGGTTTCAAGTTCATCACCAAACTGCATTTCTGCAATACTGCATCGTTACTGTTGGAGAACTGATTGGATTCCTATCAACTGGTCCGTCATCAAAATAAGCATTTAAAAATGTAATTTTATTGCAGTCTTCCTAAACACAGATGCAATAAATAGCTACAGAATTGAACTATTGCAAGCAGGTCTTAATGACTCAGGAGAACTCTGGACTGCGTCTGACTTCCCTCAGACTTAAAGGATCTACTTCTAGTCCTATAATACATTGTGAACTAGGAGTCCTTGTGTGAATATGGCTCCTAATCTGCCCTTGAACCTTTCAGAACAGTTGCAAAATGGCAGCAGGGAACAAATGATGTGAATGCTGATGAGAATGAAAGCACAGCTCACTATACGTTCCCTGAATATTTTGTATTAAATAATTTCTTGTGAATTCTGCGGCTGAAATTAAATTTAGTCACTTTTCCAACCAAAGATTTGAGCAATTTAAATCTTTGTAGTGGCTAAAAAACAAAAAACAAAAACCCAGAGTCAAGGACTTTTGATCCTCCACAAAGCATCAGTCAGAACACGTTAGCTCACCCCTGCGGAAAGCTGAAATGATGCCGTTGGGGGTGAAGTCGCGACCTCCGAGCCAGCTTCCCAGCTCACCCAGCTTCACATCCATCAGCCGCTTCTCAGCTAAGGGAACTGGTCACAAGGAGAGACAGCAACAACATTTCAATTACACTCTCAAGCCTGACTAAACTATTTAAGTTCATTTTTCACTAATTAACTTATCAGTGTATTTTTGCCCCTTTGACTGAAAACTGAATCAATTATTATTGTAGGAACAGCTGCTTGTCCAGACAAAGAAACACTACTCATTATTTATTTTAGGTAACCCAGGTAACACTATGCAACTACTCTGCATGTTGTTGTGTATTATAACAATAACTTATGAAATTATCTCATGTTTGCAGGTAAAAAATAATAAAAAATAATAATATTTTCTGCACGAGCTGAGCAGAATATTAAAATCAGCAACAATTTCAGATTAACTGTTGCTCGTAATGATTTTTCAAGCACGAATGTCAAACATTTACTGGTTTCAGTATCTCAAACTTTAGTTTATTAGTTTTATGTGTTAGCAAACTGAAAACCTGTTCAGTTTTACACTCTCAGACAAAAAAAAACAGACAATGTGAGGATGTCACCTTGGACTCTCAGAAACTGATTTTTCTCTGATTTCTGACATTTTAAAAGGCAAATAACCTGCAGATTCTCTGATGCAGACAAGAATCCCTGATTACAACGATTAATTCTTCTAAAGAAGTCAACAACTTCGTCATTTGTAAAGTAGTAAAGCAAAAGTATTCAGTCTCCAAATATAATACTAATACTGATTAATTTACAATGAAATACACGAAGACTCACTAAAATCTGCTTTTTAAACTTTCCACCTTTGGAGCCAGTTTTACACTGTAGAACCACATTTGACATTTACCAGGTGTATGCATCTAAAGCACACCTATAATCAATGAAGTGTTATTTACCCGCCGTTTAAATAGCATTATGAAGCAACTCAAAGCCTTGCGTTGTTTATTTTTACGGTAAATTTGTGTTTTAGGATTAAAATTAACCGAAGAAAAACATCAGAGTTTTGGGGTTGACACCGGGTTTCCAGGCTACTGTGCAAGCTAGCCAAAAGAAACGGTTACACAATTTAAATATACATCAACTTCATACATATATAATACATTCAATCAAACTGTGAGTTTAATCCAAAGTTTCTGGTCACTAAACACGACAGTTAACGGTCCAAAAGACTCATTTTTAACTGCAAATCTGCCAATGACACGCAAAGTCCTTGACGTGACTCGGAGGATCGAGTGCGGCCTTCGGTCAGACCGACGCCTCCAGCGGACTCACTAACGGTCGCTCTGGCGGGAAAACACTCGCAGGCTCCGGAAACACGAATAAAAACCGAGGACAAAACCCAAAACAGAGACACTTAGTGATTATTTTAGCAGAGG